>NW_006442484.1:5156830-5165403 GCF_000325575.1 Pteropus alecto
AGGGAACTTGTTGTTCAAAGACGTTAGATGTGTTTTTACGGTACCAAAATGTTCTCGAGCTTTCAAACACCTCTTTGGAACTGATCACAAAAAAAGATAATCAAACATAATAATGAAAGAAAGAATTACCAAATTTCAAATACAGTCCTTGCTTAATAATCTATGCAGTCTACCGGAAAATAAACAATTTTTTTTAAAAGCTCATAACTGAATTTAGGGTACACATCGCTGCTTTTCAACCTGACTCAAAATTTCACCTCCAGTCTCCCTATCGATTAACCAATACTGAAAAATAAGCATACAAAAACTAGTTAAAACGGAATATGCTAAGAAACACATCACTAAGCTATCATAAATAGCCTCATTCTTAAGGGGCTGTGCACAAGATGCATTCCTATCAGGCTGACCAACTTCATATCACTGAAAAAATATCTTGCCTCTGATACCTATATTATTACATCATTCTCTATCTGGAAATGTATTTCGGCTCCTTCAGTTGTGCTAGCTGGCTATATGTTACAATGAAGGTTCCATTTCTAAACTTGCTCTCCGTTCAAGGGGCTAACGGTAAACACACTAAGAACATTTTACACTGCCCATTTCTTATCATAAATGCATATTACACCATACTCAATAACTGAAAGGTTGGGTTTTTTTTACGCGCCAAATAAAAGTTGCTAGATACACAAGAGAGATATAATACTACTACCATTATCATCAGAACTCCATCACAGTAGAAAACATTCCATATTAAGTGAAAGTGGAAAATCAATCAAAACAGAATTCTGTAAACCTACAAAACAATCAACTCACCTATTTCTTCACTTTTTATTCACCATAAAGCAAGAGGGATAGTTTCCATAATAAAATAATACACAGTTGAAATATCTTCCAGTTGGAAATTAACTCTAAATCAGAAATTGATAAACTGGATAAAAACCCTCAAAATCAAAGCAAAGAACTTACTGTCCTGAAACCCAGCACCCTGATGGACCCCTTGCAGTAGAGTTAAAATTTCTCGAGCCGTTTGTTCTAAACTCTGTACAACTTTTCGAATTTCCTAGAGAGAATTAAAATTAAAAATATCAGATATATTCAACATATTTATCATCGTGACGCCAAACCAAATATACTAGATAACATATATGATCTACGACACCTTCACATACATTCAAAACACTAAAACTCTTTACAAAAACTGAATTGGTACAGAAAATAACTAGTTTGAATCCACACTCTTCCACTTATTTCCTCTGTGAGACTTTCAAGAGGTCACGAAAAAGCCTCAAGTTTCTCATGTAGCCTTCAAAGGACAATAGTCACCCACTCACCCCAAATATCCCACAGAAACACTGTAAATATTAAAAGATGCGCTATCCGAATGTAATTTGTAGAGATGAATGAAATGCAACACAAAGGTTGGTTATTTTCATTCATTTCATTTTAAATATTCATTGAGCACATTTATGTGCTAGGCATGTGTAAATACTGGGGAACCAAGTACAGTCCCGTCCTTCTGGCAGTTTAGACTATAATGGGAGGGAAGACACGTTTAAAATACAAAAATCGCAAAAAAAAAAAAAAAAATCGCACATATTTCTTAAAATGTTAATGCTCTACCAGCAAACATGACAAGAGATTATTTAGATTGTGAAATCAAGGAGACAAAAATGAGATAACAGGAAAAATAAGTGGAAAGAAGCAAATTCAGGTAAGAGCAAAGAGTACACAATCTTGAGGCAGGCAACTATTTGGGGAAGTACAGGAATGAAAGAGAAATACACTGAACATAATATTACGTAAAATAAGATTGGAGAGAGGACACGGACACACACACACACACACTCTGGAGGCCACAACTGAGTTGGATTTTTAGCCTATGTGGAATGAGAGAGGGCGCACGTGCTTCGAAAACACCCACAACACATAAAATGCGCGTTGTCTGAGTCTCAAGACCTGAGTCTTCGATGTAAACAAGTGCTAGAAAAGAGAAAACTGGCATTCAAATGAGGTAGGTGATGCCAAGGAGCCGAAATCTGAAAACAAGAAATCAAGACTGGGAAGCGGAATAAGAGCGGGGAGAACTAGCCCTCAGGTGAAACAAGAAGGGAAGCGACCCACCCTCGGAGGCTTCCCCACCGCTGGAGACTGAGCGACGGAAAAGGGCCGAGCGATGTGGCCCAGCTAGGAAGGGAAAGGGAAAGGGGTTGGGGAGAGAAAAGGCTCACCTCCCGGATGTCCTGCTCGGCAGCCAAAAAGCCCTGCAGCTCTACGAAGATCTCGCTCACAGACATGGCGCCGGGCACACAACTATCAGCCAGTGCTGCGAGGGTAGCCAGCTAAATGCGTTCCACAGGGAAACAGTGCACTCAGTTGCAACGGCCACCGCCGCTGCCGCCTCGTCCACTGGGCCCTATCCTTCGGCCGTCGCTGAGGTCCTCCGACGGCAGCGGCGCGCAGGAAGCCGGGCTGTCTGCAACGATGCCTGAGGTGCCGCCCGCCTCCTGCTGAGCGGAACAGCACGGCCAGAGGACGGGGCAGGGCAGCTGGGCGGGGCTTCCGCCCGGGGAATCTTCAAACCGGCTTCGCCGGAAACAGCTCACTGGGGTGGGGGTCCTGGGGCACGTGGGACTGAGGCGGGGCGTGGTTTGGAGGTAAAGCGAGCGCTTCCTGGTAGCTTATACAACGTATTTCGTACCACACCTTTTGGGGGGCGGGGACGTTTGTTTCAGTACTAAAGAGTATGTGCAGTAGGCCAGGTGCTGAAGAATATAGAGATATTGCAGTCTTCGTATAAGAATAAGGAATAAATGCATTTGTATTTGCAAAAAATAAACGGGAAAATGAAAGTATGTGGGACGGATTGGGAGCGAAAATTTTTTCTGTGCTTTTTTTACGCGTTTTCTGAATGTATTACCTGTTTTCAAATTATATGATTTTTTTAAACGTATACCGTGAGAAGTTTCTCTTCCACTCAGCTAACACCTCCTTCCCCCAATTCCACTTACTTGAGGCAAGTGATGTAAGGATGTCTCGTTTGTCCTTGCAGACTTATTCCGAACATCTACCCAACAAATACAAATGTGTTTGTATATGTAAGATTCACTCTCCAAGTGAATTAAAATAATTACTCATACCAACTAAATGACAATTTGTTTAGAATAGACATTATTCTAAAACTTTGCTTGAAGGATCGTATTGATACTGTTATAAGTGAAGTAACTATGGTAACACATTAATTGACTTCCCTAGGCAGCTATTAAGTGTTGAAACTGGGATCCAAATGCTTTGTCTTAATCACTATGCTATTATCATCTATCTACCATTTAACAGTATTTGCATGAGGCTTTAAGTATCTAACTTGACCTCTACAGCCCTAGAATGTGGCAGATTAGAAAAGATCAGTTTTTGCAACTTGCTCGGTAACAAAGATTTTTTGTTTGTTTTTCTGTTTTTTTGCCTGTGTGCTGCTAACATAATGTGCCAATTCATAGACCAAAAATTTAGCAATAGAATTTCATAATTCATCCAAAAAAAGAATGAAAATAGCAATAGGAGCTCATTTTTATTAAGAATATCTGCCAAATGTGTTCTGAGCACCACTTTTTGTATTATCTGACTTCATACAAATCCAAATTAATTTTTCACATCCTGCAACGTCTTTCCTTGCCAACTCAAAGATTGTAACAAAATTCTAGAAACAGGAGTGTGCCAAATAACTTCTTTCCAAAAATCGAGATTTTTAAGTATCTGGTAAGGGAGTCTTTTCTCATTTGTCAAGTTAGAATTTGTAATCTCTAGCTCTAAAAGTTACAAGGATTAGCAATAATTTGTGTAGAAGACTACATTCTATCTCAATGAATTTGGCTACTCAGATCCCTCACAGAAGTGAAGTCATACAACATTTGCCTTTTCGTGACTGACTTATTTGACTGAGCATATTGATAACCTCAAGGTTCATCCATATTGTACCATGTGTCAGAATTTCATTCTATTTTAAGGCTAAATAATATTCTATTTTATGTATATACTACATTATCTGTTCATCTGTCGATGGACATTGGGTTGTTTCCACCTTTTAGCTATTATGAATAATGCTGCTATGAACGTGAGTATACAAATATCTGCTTGAGCTTTTGTTTTCAGTTCTTTTGGGTACATAACTTGACGTGGAACTGTTGGGTCATATGTAATACAATGTTTAATTTTTTGAGAAACATTCATACTATTTTATAAAGCCTTTTTTTATAAAGCCTTTTTTAACAACTATTTCCATTCCACTTCTCCCACAAGAATTTTAACCTAACATAAAAATATTTATTGTTTAAATCTTTTGATTATCCATCATTATTCTCTATAAAAATTAATAAAAATTAAAATGTAAATTTCATATTACAAGGAGCTAGATGTTGAAATTCCTTCTAGATTATTCAACAGTAGTACACAGTTGATCAAAACGACAAATGTATTATACATTTTATAAATATTACAAAAGCAAAGTAAAGTTTTAATGGAAGTAGTCTCTAGATGAGATGAATATGGCTATGTTCTTTCTTTTACTAATTTGTTCATGTACCTGTAGGTGAACATTCTAGTCATAGATACATAGACAGATAGATGATAGATAGATGATAGATAGATAGATAGATAGATAGATAGAATTGCTGAGAAATTAAATTCACAGTAATTATCCCCGGAGGAGACTTCCCTCATTACTTTTTATAAGAAGCAATGTGGAGCCTAGAAAACTCTCAGGGGAAAGTCCCACCCAACATCTTCACTGCATTAATTAATCCCACTGGTGACTCAGCCTCCCCTGAGGCATAGGTTAGGCTTCAGCACCGCCTTCATCATACTCCTTATAGCTGCTGTAGCACAGTCCCACCTCCCCCGCTTAATTCATAGAGGCTCTAGCTTCATCAATAGCTTCCCAAAGGGGCTGTGTACATAATCTGAAAGTGTGTGAGGTCAGCGCTCCAGGGACAAGGGGCAAACTTTGACCAGTGAAAGGCAGGATGTTGTTACAAGCCCACAGATAAAGTCCTTGCCCTTCCTCTTCCTAACAGATGTCCTAAGAAACAGCTCCATGCAATCTCTCCAGAAATGCAGAAATATCCCATGTAACTGAGCAACCAACCAGGTTTCTTGTGATACTGTGACCAATGTAATAATGCATCATCTTGTATTTGCTTTCTGTCTTTTGCTGCCTTACTTCCATTTGTCCCTTACTCTCAATGACCTGAAATTCATCCACCCACCCAAATAAAATGTTAGTACCTAATCTTTGTTTTAGACTTTGTCTTCTTGAGAATTCAGGCTAAGATATTCATTAAAAGATAAAAAGAGGAATGGAAGGCATTCTCTTATAGCAATTTCATTCAATATCTTAAGTTCCTTGCTAGATATTGGCCATATGTAACAATAAGTTATCATTCAAAATTGTTTTTAATGATTATTGTGGACATTTCAAATAGGCTTTCCTTCAATGCTTTTGAAAGCAAAGAATTAGGTACCAACTTACAAAACTTTGTGTTACAAAAAGTTGAGTTATCAGGCATTAGATTACCTTTCCCAACACCTACACGAGTATTTCTCACCTGAAACAGATCTGAGCGGGGAAAGAAGACATTTGATGTTAGATTTTGAACACTTGGAAAATGTTGCTACTTACTGATATCTGAAGAGCTCTCTCTCAAGATTTCACCTAGGGGAACAAGCCCATGAAAAGGTGCAGTCCTGAGAAAGAATAAAATTGCTCTCAGCTTACACTCTCCTTACAATCCAACCTGTTCATGAAAACAGTTGTAAGAGAGCATTTAATAGAAAGAGCTGACCTCAGCTACAGAGTCACAGAAGGCTAGCCTTAAGAGGTGACAGTTGAGTTGAGCTGAGGGAGACTGGGTTGAAGGAGACAATGGCAGGCATGGGAGGCACGTGCCTTCCAGAAGAAGCAGGCTGGCCCTCACAGTACAATCCACATCCATGCCACTCTATCCTACAGGTTTACCTCCACTCTTCCCGCACATACACATGGGCACCAGCCATATTCAGCCCTCACTGGTTCCAGAACATTTGATGACATTAGCCCCCAGAGCAGTTCTGCTTGGACTATTCCTGTAGCTTCCCTCTCATTGCTTCCTCTGTAATCCACTTTCCACCCTTACTAGATTAGTATTTGAAAGGGATAAACAGCCACAGCCTTGCTTAAAACCCTCACATCCCCTTGTATTTACAAGAAAAACTAAGCTTTAAACCTTGACATGCAGAGCTCTGGAGCTCCAGCCTGCCTCCAAGCTCTCTCGTCATTCACTGAGCTCAAACCACACTGGCAGATTCCTTCTTTCCAGTACTAAGGACACTGCACGCGCTGTACTGCATGGGCGCTTCCAGGTCTTCAAATGCGGCTCCTTCCAGCCTTCAGGTTTCGGCTCAAATTCCAACTCCTCCAGGACACTCTCGTTAGTCACCCAGTGTGCCTCTCGCCCACAGGGCTCTTAGGTCCCTCCATAGCACCAATTCCACCCTCAAATGTCCTTTATCCAGCCCTCTCCCCAGTCTGGAAGTTGCCTAAAGGACAGCAGCACAATAATGTACAGTAAGAGCTCACAAAACAAGTGAGTGAAAAAAAGTAAAAGACTTAAAGAATGGTTAGCAAGACCTCAAGATCATGGGTATTATTTTACAATTTATTTTTTTAAAACCACCTCGTCACCCCCTTGAAATTGGCCGCAAAGTAGGCGTAAGTTACAATCCACCACTTTAGACAGGTGGCAGGTGTGAGAGAGGCCAACTGGCGCTTGCCAGCAGAGGTCGCCCGGACTCCGCTCCGCCCCGCCCCGGACTCCACTCCGCCCCGCCCCGGACTCCACTCCGCCCCAGGTCTCTTTGCGCACCTCTCCAGCCTCCACTTCCGCTTTGGAGGAGCTGCGCGATCGTCATTTCCGGGATTGCCTCGTGGAGATCGTCGCCTTGAAAGCTTTTGGGATGGCGGTCTTTGCAGGCCCTGCCAAGCCACTCTTGTCCCTGAACCCTCAGGAGGAGGCCAAGTTTCAAAAGGAGGTGGCTCAGGTTCGTCGGCGGGCAACCAAGGTGAGCGGCCGCCGCAGACCTACCTCGGAGTCTGAGGAGTCTCCGAGACCGCGCGGAATCCTGTGCGGTTCCCTTTCCGGGTGCGCCTGCCATCCTCACGCTTCTGCTACCTCCAGGCTCTTCCCGGTTGGCTCCCGACCTCACGAGCTTGGAGGCCGAGGCTTCCCCGAGGGAGGTTTCTGCTGATCAGGAAATGACGGGTTTGGCCGTGGAGGCCTTAGGATCCTCCTATAGAGTTAAGGGGTATAACGCAAGGAAAAAAGAGCCGGCTGTTGGGGATGGCCCTGTCATACCGCAAATTAGCACCAAACTGGAGCAGTCACGCTTCCGCATTGCCCCGGAATTCTGGAGGTGTGTTTGCCCAGTTGGTGGTTTGGGGGTTCTTAAAAGACAGTATTTGCCAAGTTCCATTTACTGAATAGGACCCCTGACATCAAGTTAAATTTGCCTTGGTTTTTAGCATAAAATACACGTAAGTTCTTGTTACAAAAGGCAAGGGCATGATAACTGAGATGCTGAAAGGTTAGTCAGCATGCCGAAGGTTAATAGTTGGCTGGAAATTGTTCGATCGGGTGGGTACGAGTAAACGGTGATCTGCATACAGAATTGAAAGGTACATTTATGTGGAATTCTCCAGCCGAAAGATTTGAAATGCTGTGTTAGAAAATTGACTTACTGAGCCATTGATTCTACGTTTAGTTATTGAGTACTTACATTGTGCTGGGTGGGCCGAGAAGACAATCTATATGCTTAACCACTGTCCTCGTGGGAGAAAGGTATTAAACAGCTAACTCTTTAGTTACTGCTTAGGTAAGTAAAAATACAGGGTAGATTTTTCATCTCTTGTCTTGTCCTGAGAGCTAGGGGTTTTGCAAGTTTTGTTGCAATGTGATTTTTTTTTTCATACTAAAGTATTTACACGGTTTTTATGTCTTCAGCAACAGAAGCAAGAAAAAGAAAAACTTACTCGTGGAGTAGTCTATGTGGGCCACCTACCTCCAGCACTTTATGAAACCCAGATCCGAGCATATTTCTCTCAGTTTGGCACTGTTACAAGATTCAGACTGTCTAGAAGTAAAAGGGTAAGATTTTTGTATTGAAGTAGGTAGGTTTTTTTGTTTTTGTTTTAAAGTGCATCATCCACAACAGTTTAGGGAGCGTGTTCCTTTGTTATTGCTTATCCTTCACACCAGAGAGGGGGAGGTGGGTGAGGTTTAGAACCAGAAACAACCACAAAAACAAAATCAGTATTACTATAAATGTTTGTTTTACTATTAAAGAAAGTAGTTGCCCCAAATTCTCAGATTAAACTGACAGTTTTGGTGAATGAATCATTTATCCTGTGGTCAATAAGATACATGTATTTGAACTTCAATTTGAGCAGATTCATATATTTTGTATTAGCCTTTAGTCTAGGTATCTCTATAATAGCAAAAGCATGTGTATGGTGAGTAGTTAAGAATACAGACACTACTCTGTGGCCA
>NW_006442484.1:5165618-5184480 GCF_000325575.1 Pteropus alecto
AGGAAGGAAAGAAAGAAAGGAAGGAAGGAAGGAAAGAATACAGACACTAGAGTCATATAAGTATAAAATAGCACCAACCTCCTAAGAGTGTCTAATCAAAGATTAAATGAAATAATGAATGTAAGGTTTTTAGAACAATGCCTGATACTCAGTAAACACTATATATGTGTGTTATTGTTATTACATCTCTACATTCTAATTTTAAAAAGTTTATGTGGTTTGTTTCAGTAATAGAGTGGCCCATTCTGTTTTCTTCCTGAACACATATACTTTTATTGATTGTCGCCACAGAGATCTTTCATTGTTGGAATCTCTGGGGGAGGGGGGGAATATAGTTTTTCCACATTTTCTCATATGAATTACAACAGATCAAAGTTAAATTTTGTATTTGATTTAGTAGATGAAGGGATAGGGTAATCCGCTAATTGTCATAAAACCACAGGCATTAAATTTTGAAGAAAGTAGTGGTTGTAATACTTTAATGCTAAGTACTTTATTGTAAATCTACTAGGAATCAAGATATTCTCATACATATCCACAATATAATAGTCTAACATGTACTCTCCATCTTCACATATCACCAATAGTCAGAAAATGTCTGTAGCTACCCGTTCTGGAATTCAGTTAAGGTTCATAGATTGCTTTCAGTATAGCTTTTCAGCCTATCTAGAATAGTCTCCTTGCCCTTTTTTGCTTAATTTTGTTTTTCTTGACATTGGCTTTTTTAAAAGAGTTCAAGCCAGTTGTCTTAAAGAAAGCCTGCTCCTTTAGGAGATGCACTAAAATTTGTCATTTTCAGCATTGTTGCATAGTAAAGATACCACCTTCCCCAGTTTTGACTGTCTGCTTAGTATTTCCAACATTCTGGGATTACCAGGTAAAGATTGTTTTTATTTCTTTAGACTCAACCTATATTTTCAAGTCACTTTTAAAAAGGTTTATGTCAGTTTACAATGTGGTACGTTAAGTTAGATTTCATAGTGTCTCTTTCGCTCCACCATTTTTCCCGTCCCTATTGAGAGTTGGGATTGTAAAAAAAAAAAGTCAGACATTTAAATTTTTATCAAAATCCTCTGTTGAGAATAACAACTGAGACTTAGAGTTGTGGGCGTGTCCAAGTTGCTAGTTGGTAGATATGAGCCCCCTGGCTCCTCCTATGTTAAGCTCTGAACCTTTTTAAGTGGTTTCTTATGTCCAGAATCACATCACCAATTTTTAACTCTATCCTAAAATACGTTGTATAATGCCAGATTAGAAACTATTTCTAGTTATTGTCCCTAATAATTAGAACCGTAAGGGAGGAAGAATTTTCTTTCTACTACCCTACAAGGTTCTCTGGATGGGACCCTGCAAATTGGACTGACAAAAGACATTAACAAGCAGACAGAAGTATGTTTACACATGGGAGCACTCAAATGAATAACTCAGGGTTAGTTAGAACCTGGGCCTATGTAGCATCTTAGCAAAGGAACAATAAATTTTTAGAGAAGTGACAGGACGAAGAAAAAGGGCTTTGAGTTTCTAGGGCTGTAAATTGTAAGGAGGCAAATACATGGGAAACTAAAGATAAAGTCTAGTTCATAAAGTTTATTATGTAGATTTCTCTAACTTTTGTTTTTCTGGTAGAGAGGAGAGAAAACACCTTTGAAAGTGTATGTTCTGCTTTTAGGCAATTAGAGAGAGGACAGAACTTTTCTTTTAACTACTTTTCATTTATCTTCAACTCAGAGCAATCCTTATGCCAAAGTAGCATGTTTGTGGATTGGTATGTTCTGCCACTCTACAGTAACAGTTTTTGAGTACTTGACAGACATCATGTGGGGCACTCATGGATTACTTCATATCTTCATAGCAACCCTATGAAAGTGGTTATTTTATCCTCCATTTTATAGAATGAAAAACTGAGGCTTAAACATTACTTACCCAAGTAAGTGTCAGAGCCAGGATCCAAACCTAGGCATTTGGACTCTAGAACTCTTTCTAGTAAGATAAGTGAGAAAATCCACTTTATGTTGTGTGGAAGTCAGGAACCCAGGGTGGCTTTTCAGAGAAATATTGGCACTATTCCTTTGCCCCCAATTAGGTGACCAGTCATGGGTAAATATGCAAATGAATGCAATAGTTTATTGATTAGGTTGGAGACATTGAGGCGACTGAAAAGAAATTACTTTTCAGTGCTTACATATAAAATGAGAATTATATTATCTGATTTCTTGTGAAGCATCTTACTATCTCCTGGGTATTGTTACCACATGAACAATATGACTGACAATGAGATGGATAATGAGTAAAGGTCTGTAGGACCCTACCAGATTTCTGTACACTGTGGCGTGTAGCTGGCTGTTGAATAAATTCCAATTGTAGAAATGTATTCTATATAAATGTCTAACCAATGTACTGTATACCCAAAACTAATATAAAATTTTTGTTAAAAAATGCATTTATCCTGTAATCAAAATCCCAGGAATACCTCAAAATCTGTGGCATGTTCAGCCTATTTTCAGTTTTTTCTTTTCCCACAACAGTCCCCACATTTTGTGAGTTGACAGTGGAATTAAAGGTACTATAATGTTATTTACTAATGAGGCCAGTGTACATTATTTGAATTAATGGCATTTTAGGAGTTTAATGATGCTTTAAAGTTTAATCATTGTAGTTTTCGTGGTGGGTTTTTTAATTGCAGACTGGAAATAGCCGAGGCTATGCCTTCATAGAGTTTGAATCCGAAGATGTTGCCAAGATAGTTGCTGAAACAATGAACAACTACCTTTTTGGTGAAAGACTCTTGAAGTGTAAGTTCTCTTATCTTACCTTAGGGTTGCCTGGATGCCTGCTGCTGCTGGGTGGCCGCGGTTTGAAGGACAGATTGCTTAGCTGCTTGGACATCCCACTTCATCTCTGGGATGATTCTCTCTAAGGAATGGTGCAAAAATTTAAGTGCATTTTCCAGACAGATCCTAATTAGAATTTTTAAATCTTCCAGGGTGAGAGCTGTTTTTATTCTGAAATGGAATTGGGACACGTCACTTTAGGAGTACATATGAAGAGTAGCTAACCCCCCTCGGTGGGATGCAGAAGGTATCCCTGAGGAAGTATTATTTAGATTGAAATCTGAAGATTAAATAGAAATGAATTCAGGTTCAGGGTAAGGGAGTGAAGACTGAGATACTGGCTAGAGATGACTAACAATATTTGCCTATGAGAGAATATGAGAAAAATAGCAAGAGATGAGGGAACATTGGGTTATTGAAGGCCTTATAATACAGAGAGTAGAGCCGTTGACTTTGCATCCCAACATCTCGATCTGGATCCCAGTGCTCTTCGGAGGCCAAGTTAAGTTTCTGGCCTCCCTGTGCTCGTTGTGGAGTGTGCCTATCCCAGGTTCCCAAGTCACATACATCAATTCAAGCAGCTGTTGAGGCTGCCCAAGTAGCATCTCTATCTCTGTTGCTGTGAGAGAATCCCAGTAACCTTGTTGAGGTCATGGATTTATTCTCACATTAAAAACATGGCTCTTGCCAGGAAGAAATGGGCTGAGTAGGTGACTTAAAAGATATCAGAGGACTACAGTGTAGGATCAGTGCTGTGTTGTATCTTACTTTTGAAGGGTAGCACAAAGGAGTTCTGAACTCTGATCTGAATGAAATAAGCCATATTTTTTTTTTCTGAGCAAAAGTAGTTTATTTTGGAGATGATCCCAGGAAAATACTAGTAGAGAGTGGAGAAGTAAGACAGAGGGGAAGGACATCAATCAAGGGTATTAGTAAGCAAGTTAACTGCTTAGGCAACTGGGCTCTATCCTGCTGTGTAACACTGGGAGACAGAATTATTCCAACTGACGTCAAGGGAACTGGGGTATCTACCAACTCCCAGTCCATTATTGGTTGAGGGTTGATTCCAGGAGTTTGGGCTTGCCTTTCCTATAGACCCAGTGTGCTCCCACAGCCAGAAACAGGCCCTTAAACAGAGAGATGCAGATAAGCAGTATGTTGCCTTAGTCCCGGAGAGGCGCCCTGAAGATCAGAGCTGGAAAGTGATAGCTTCCGCTACAGCAGTTCACACAGTCTAAGTAGGGATCCTTTTAGCTTCAGGAACCCCAGAGGCTTGAGGCAACCAAGACTCCTTTATACTACTCATCTTGTTCACTTATATATCCCTAGCTCCTAGAACAGTTCTTGGCACACAGTACATGATCAGTAAGTACTTGCTGACTGTATGACTTTCTTTTGGGTGCCTGCTTTATTCTTCAGGCTTCTTATAGACAGGAGACACTTCATCTTGATTATGATGTGAGGAACAACACTTGGGAAATTATAAAGTTAACATCTCCTTTCCACTCGGTTGGAAACTTTTTCCTTTTTTTATTTAGGTCATGTTATGCCACCTGAGAAAATACATGAGGAACTTTTTAGAGAGTGGCATATTCCATTTAAGAAGCCATCATATCCAGCAGTGAAACGATATAACCAGAACCGAACAATTCTTCAAAAGCTACGGATGGAGGAGCGATTTAAGAAGAAAGAAAAATTACTCAGGAAGAAATTAGCTAAGAAAGGAATTGATTATGATTTTCCTTCATTGGTAAATATTCCTTTATTGAATATATTTTTGTGTTTTTTCTTGCAGGTGGGCTTCGTATCTCACTTTATATATAAAGTATCTAGCCTGGTGCTTATCACATACTAGGGTTTGACTGAATTTTTGAAACATTGCATTGTAGGTTCTTAAAGTTTGTCAAAGCAGATCCAATTATCTCAATTATATGGAATAGGAAATTCTAGAAAGGGATTAGCTTATCTGCAAAATTTTCATGATGTTTTTAAATTATTAATGTTAAACCACTATTTAACCAAAAACCATAGTGCTCGTAGATTGCTGTTGAAGATGATGTTAACCAGAATTAAATGTTTGGTTCATTATACCCTGTCAGTAAACATCAAGACTATAATATGACCATCCTTTTTATGCCATTCTATTTAAAATTTTGTTTGGTGTTCTTTTAAATTAGAAATATTCTTAAAGCGTATGTCAGATTTAACCAGCATGTATCATCTCTTGAATTAAATAGCAGGGATTGAAATACAGCAAGCTTGCTTACATGTAAATGAGTTAGCACAGACTTCATCTAAGTTTTATATCTTTGCCTGTTGAATCTTTCCTCCCTCTTTCATGGTAAGGAGAGCTATGTGTCTTTTCTACAAAACAAAAATGCAGGTCATTAAGGTGTGGCTAGTTTCAAAAAGCTAATTTGTTGGTAAGATGGCACCTATTCCTAAGTTTATTAGGTCTTTTAATCTTACCCAGAAGCTACAAAATTGAGTTACCCTCCTTTGGCCCAGTTCTGGGTTGTTAATTCTTTGCCCAAATCCCAAACATAGTTTTTAACAGTATGTTTTTTAAAAGCATTATGTCACAGTCCTTGCTGGTACTCAGAAACCATTTAGGAGCTGGGACACTGAAGCAGGATTCTGTAGGCCAGCTCCAGCTTTCTGCCCATTCCTCAATTAGGCCCCTTTTCTATTTTCGCCCTTTTAACATCACAGTATTTGTGGATTTTGCTTTTTAAATTGAAATGCTCTATCATTTAGGAGGATTTACTAATTATATGTGTAATGATCTAATGGTAAGTTTAAAAATGTAAATGTGAGACTGCAGTTTATAACTTCTTTATGTTTACTTAAGATTTTACATAAAAAAGAAAAAAACAATGCTTCAAACGGTGAACCTCGGAAATCTAGAAATAGCCAGGTAAGATTTCTTGATTATATTACATGCCAGGTGCAAAAGATAAGTGGGAAAATATATTCAAGACTATTATAGCTGATAAATACACAGACTGATGAGGTCTCTTAAAATCTATTGAAGGTTTTACCTAAGAAGAAGAAAAAAGAGGTTTCAGTCACCCCTGATACTCCTGAGAAGACTGTGGATAGCCAGGTAAAATTGTCTTCAATATTCTGAGAATCAGGTATTATAATTCAAAAGAGGAAAAGTAGTTTCTGCTACTGTCACTTTGTTAAAATTTCAAATTTAACCTAATGAGTTTAGCAAACATAAGGAGCTTATTAGCAAAAGTTATCATTGTGAGTTTATTGCAGTTTTTACCTCTTAGGCAGAGTGACTAAGTAAGGAGAAAGGAAGCCACTGTTTTTATAAATGTAAGGTTAGAGTTTTCTACCTCATGCTCTATAATGGAGCATATTATATTCTAATTAATTGGGAATTTTCATACTAAGTTTGATGAGCACCTAAGCTCTTTATTATGTGCAGTTGTATCACGGAAAGATGAAAACAGGCTTAAACTAACATGCCACAACTTGTAAAATTAGTGGGGAGATATTAGGGGGTCATTGAAGTCATTCCTCAAATCTTCCCACATTTATGTGTTGTACTCTTTTGTTGAATACAGGGCCCCACACCAGTTTGTACACCAACATTTTTGGAGAAACGAAAATCTGAAGCGGCTGAAATGAATGATGATGATAAAGATAACGAAATCGTTTTCAAACAGCCCTCATCTGGCATAAAAGAAGAAACACAAGAGACTGAGCTACCTAAACGTTCAAGGAAAAAACGACGAAGAAAAAGCAATCAATGATTCTGAATGTGCTGTGTATATAATACTTCTGGAAAATGTGATTTTATTATGAGGGCTTTTTTTTTTGTATTTAACTAGATACAATGGACTACAACTATTTACAAGACTATGGGAAGAAACACTGTTGGTTCAAGTTAGGAAAGCAGTAATTTTGGCTTGCGCCCAGCTGAAATACAGGTGTGCATACCAGCTGGCAGCTGGGCTCATGCTGCCTCTTCTTTCCAGTCTCTTCTAGTTTGCTTTTCAGGTTTCATAGCTGTGTTTGGTTACCTGCTTGGGTAAGGGTCACCATTAACTGCAGGTTTAAGTACTAAACTGCAGTCTTTGTTGATATCAAATAGAACAAAATCTTGCTTGACTGTCTACATAGTTCTCTGTGTTAGGCCATGAACATTTAACCCCTAAGGGTATTTTAGACTTCAGGTGGTTGAAACTGGAAGTTAAATTATGGAGAGTGACAGGGCAGTTCAAGAATTAATAAAGATTCATACATGTATATGATTGTTTTAACTAATGTTAAATTAGTTTTTGGTAGGTTAGCATGGATTAATAACTACCATTTTGTATCAGTATCATCAGTGTGGAATTGTATTTCATGATTCAAACAGTGACCAGTGAATAAACTTTTTCTACAATTTATTTGTATGCAAGTGAGATTGGGTGTCTTAAAGTAATATGATAGGTTTTCACCTCAACTATTAAGTTTCTGATGCCCTTGAAATGTGCTTTTGTACTAACTAATCCAGATGCATTAAAAACTACCACAAACATTTTTCATCCAATATTTGTTAAATCTTTAATATGATACCAGGCTAGGTATTCTGATACAAAATATAAAACAATTGGTTTTAAATGTATACAAAGCACATATTTTACCTCTAAAATAGTATCTGTCACATAGAATATGTTCAATATGTATTTGTTGAGTGAATAACAGAACCTCCATTTTTTAATCATCTCTCAACTTTACAGATCTGGATGTCCCTCTGCTTTCTCCTTCTGGGAACAGGTAAGTTTTAGGACAGCATCAGATAAACTTATCAATGCAGTCTGTCTCGTTTTAAATCCAAGAGGCAGGTGCACTTAAACACATTCAGTATGTATAGTAAGATACACTAAATATTTTCTCCTTCCCAGCCTGTCACCCACCCACCCCATTCAGGCATGGTACCGTTCGTCAGTACTTCATGTTTAAGGTATTTTTTCATGTACTGGAGCTGGGAAGGGGTGATCCAATCCCATCTTTAGCATATGGCCGTGGGTATTACATAGAGTTGAAGTGATTATAATATTGTTCTGTGGACTAGATTTGGATCTTTAGAAGAAAATACATTGGGGTGGTGTGGTTTTGATTTTCAGATTTTATAGGGTTAAAAATCAGGCTGGAATTGAGTGGAAGCCTGTTTAATAAAATATGAAATGTTGGTAGTAATATGGAGAAAATAAAGAGAAAAGATATAATTCAAACTGCAGTGTGACCACAACTACATAAAAATGCATTTTTAATGGAAGATAAATACCAAACTAATATGGAAACATAAGAATGTGTTGCTGTCAATAATAATAAAAAAAAAAATGTTCCTGTTATGTATAATTGGAACAAAAGCTGTAAAGGCAAAATGAAATCCACAAAGGTTCAGTTGGAGCCAGACATTTCACAAGCTGTAAGCTGGGATGGCAAGTGAATAAATGCTTGACACATTGCAAAATGAGGCTTTCTATCAACATTTGGAATACAGTGGCCTTATCCATGGCAACTGTTCACTATGACTGATGTATGAGGCTTGGAAAATTAGGATAGGCTGTGCTAATATGAATTCTGAAGTCTCTGTAATATAGCAAAAGCTATTTCTTGTTCAAAGACATAAGATTTGGGGAAACAGCAACTCTTCTAGGCAGTGACTGTTGCAGATTGCTGCTTTCCTTAACTTGGAAGCGTGTGGCAGAAATAATTGCATGTCCCAAACCTAACTACATTGTGGGTCATCCTGTGGACCACAGCGTGACCAACTGTCCCGAGGCCAATGTTGAAATGCAAATTTCAGGGTCCATAAAGATTTATTGGAACACAGCCACATTTTATATATTGCTTATTTGCTGCAAGAGTTGTGGTAGAGACCATATGTGGGCCTCTCATTGCTTAGTGCTGCTCATGCTCTACAAATTGCAGTGATGTGGTTTTAGGGCGACATACTTCAATTGCCACATGTATTGTGGTACCATGAATTTTATGTATTTTTAGTACCAGTGCATGTCATGTCAAAAGAAAAATGAACTTTGAATATTATACTTGCTGTGGGGTGGTTTATTTTATCAAATCAGATTGCAAAGCACTATGTCTATATCACAGTGACACTTTGGCTTTGCTAAAAGAATACAATATATGTTGACATTACCAGACAGCACTTTCATAACATTCTCAACATGGGAAAGCAACAGCCAGAAGAGTTAGAATATTTTAATTGAAATGTCTCAGCACACTTTCTTGACCTGAAAAATTACAATGAGGATGGGTAACTAAAGTTTCTAAGCAGCTTGTCAGCCAAGCAAGGAGAGCCCTTTACCAATGACAAGATGACTAAATTATGTTTGATTATAGCAGCTAAAGAATGCGTCCAGATAAAATGAACTTTTTGAGACAGGCTTTCAGCCAGAATGTTGCTGGAAGAGTTAAGGAAGCAGCATAATAGTATTTAAAAACAAGTCAAATGATTTTAAAGGTTCTTCTTGGCTCTAAAAGAGTTAAAATGCATAGCAAGACTTCTCAAAACGTCAATACCGAGTTTGAAGTGCTAGAGTGACCAATTGATGGTTTGCTGAGATCATTACTGGTTTTAACACAGACCCAAATTGCAGGAAACTCCTCAGTCCCAGGCTAATGCGGATAGTTTATCACCCTAGAAATGATGGAAGAATTAGCCTCCATAAAATGTAGAGAAAAAATTCATTCAGTACAACTGAAGTGGAATCTTCCAAGATGTGCCACAACCGATGGTGATAAAAGTATGTGTGGAACAGAAAAAAAAAAAAATGTACAGTTTGTGACGATACAGGGTGTTTAGAGCCTATGCATTGTATTTACCAGCAAGTACTTAGAAAATATGTGAACATACCATGTGTTATTGAACCAATGATGTCACTGGTGTACTTCATTTGTTGTAGACTTAGACATCATCAGTTCCATTAATTTTTTACAGAAATAGAAACTAAATATCCTGACTTGCCCTACCACACAGCAGTTTGATGGCTTGGCAGCGGTTAAGTTTTATTGAGACTTGCTGACTTCAGGACCAAGATTTCAAATTTCTGAATGAGAAGAACCCTCAACCATTATCGAACACTGAATGGTCTTGGAAATTAGCTTTGCTGCAGACTTGATGTTTCTTAATGAATTTAAGTCAAGGAATTCAACTTTGAATTACAAGTCAGAGCACCACTTATATTTGAAACTTATAAGATGCTGAAGTCACTTTGATGACAATATTTGAATACAAGATATGTTATACTGCTTTATATACTTTGTGCTGTCAAAAGTTAAAACAAGAAGTGAGATCTCCACACAAATGTGCAGCAGATATATTTTCCAACCTCAAACTACAGTTCCAGCAGTGTTTTTCAGACTTCAAGACAAGTGCAAAGGAAATTTTCATATTTCAAAATCCATTTAACTGTAGTATTGCAAAGCTTTCACCTATCTTTCAGCTGAAGGTTCAATATAATGAATGACATGCTAAAACGCAAATATCAAGACAGGGAGCTAACAATTTAATTCTATAAATGCCTTATTAGTGAGAAATATACTCAAAATCATAAGTTTGGGGATTGATAGCAGTACTCGATACTACCTATCTGTGAAAAGACATTTTGAAAGATAAAATACACAAAATGTTATTATAGATCAATATTAACAAATGAACATTTACAAGTGACTTTGATGATAAGAAACACTAACTTCACGCCTTGTACAAAAATTAACTCAAAATGTATCATAGACCTAAATGTAAAACATAAAAAAAAAAAATTAGAGGAGAATATAAGAGAAAAATCTTCATGACCTGGTATTTGGCAAAAAGTTTTTAGACATTAAACCAAAAGAATAATCCATAAAAGAAAAATCTGATCACCTGAACTTAAATTTTAAAACTTACTCTTTGCTTAAGACACTATTAAGAGAATAAAAAGATAAGCCACACAGACTGGGTGAAATTATTTGCAAAGGACATTTAAATCCGGAATAGACCTTTCAAAACAATCAGCCCAAGTTGTCATAAGGAACCCAACTTCTGCCTTCTGACCATGAAATAAGTAATATAGACTGTTTCAACACTTGTATTCCTATTAAGGACTCAAACATGATTTAAGGTATGTGATAATAATTAACATTTATTTAATATTTTCACATGTCAATATTGTCATAAGCATTTTAAATATGATAACTCATTTAATTTAAAAAAACCATGAAATAGACATTACTATTTCTACCTGTGAGGAAATTGAAGCCCACAGAGCTTAAATAACTTGCCCAATGATAGTATATGGTGAGCCAATTAAGCTGACTCGAGCCATAAAGTTTCCTTCCAACAGAATAAATATGAATGCTAGATTGGCACTGTTAAAAAAGAAAGATGTAAAAACCTTCCACTGACAATACCTGGTGACTTTTTGAAATGGAGGCAGAAATGGGGCACTGGGGCAGGCCTGGGAGGAGGCAAATCAGTTCCAACCTTATGTACTCAGCTTTGAAATAACTGAAAGCAACATAACACTAGGTGGCAATAGATCCCAGGCACTTAAATCTCCAGTCAACTCATTCCACTTGAAAAGGTTGGCAAAACCGCAAAATTATTAAAGGGATTTAGACCCTAATGTTAACATTAAAAAACAAACAAACAAACAAACAAACAAATTCCCTGAGAAGCATCACTTGACACACAGACACACACACACAGAGCACCAATTTTTACTCAACTAGAGGGCAGAAACTGCTACTATGAAATTACTCTTAAGCAACTGAGTGCTTAATGATTGGTAACTGTTGAAAAATATATTTGCCAAAGAATTTCAGATCACCAGCAATACAACATACTGAAGAGATGAACCATGAAAGTTTTTAATTTATCTAATTGCATGTAGTTATGAATAAATATAACTTAGGTTAACTGTGAAATAATTGTGAACAGTTTTATAATTTGGCGTTCCCCAGCATATATTAGAATTTGGTGGCTGTGTTTAAAAAAAAATTTTTTTAATCATATAAGAGAACTTTATTTTATTACCATAATCACTCTAAACACAACCTTTAGGCCATGGTGTTCAGAATATTATTTTCCATTCTCTGTGCTCATTTAAGTTTTATTTTTTTACTCATGAGGGCTGAATTATATGCACAACATAAAACACTAGACTTAGAATTTGAGACATTTTTCTACTTTGATTAATGAATTTCAACATTTTAGAATTATTTTTCAAGTTATATCTTGGCAATATATTTCTGACCTTTTTTCTCTCAAAAACAAACAAACAAACAAACCCATAACTGGGAAGTTAGGGCTTAATTTGGGTCAGGTGTTAAGGTCCCATTGATCCAGTTATAGAATGTTTCACATACCTGTCTACAAATTTCTCCAGTTCCAGTAACCGATTTGTTTTATAATTAAATTGCTTACCACGTATCTCAGTGGCCAGCTCTGTTTCTATTTGTACTAACAGAAAAAAGGAAATGAATTAGCAGTGGTATTATGGAAGTTACTTTTTCGTGCTAAGTAGTCAATTTTATTTTATTTTTTTATTTTTTTTTTTATTTTTTAACTTTTTTTTATTATGGTGACATCGGTTTACAAAATTCAGTATTCCAAGTGTACAATTAAATAGTAAGTTGTATTTATATTGCGTTATAGTTAGATTTCTTTCTGGCACCACATATTTGACCCTTTTTACTCCATCTACCTCCTTCCCCCCCACCACCCTCTGGTAACCACTAGTCTATAGTCCATGTCCATGAGTCTATCTTTGTTTGTCCTGCTCATTTGTTGCTTTTAGATTTACATCCCACATATAAGAGATATCATGTGGTTTTCAACTTTTTTGTCTGGCTTATTTTGCTTAGCATGATTATCTCAAGGTCCATTCATGTCACAAATGGCAGTATTTCATCTCTTCTGATGGCTGAGTAATATTCTATTGTATATATGTACCACAGCTTCTTTAGCCAATCATCTATCATAGGACACTTCGTTTGCATCCATGTTCTGGCCACCGTGAATAATGCTGCCATGAATATCAGTGTGCAAATATCTTTTCAGATATGAGTTTTCATGTCTTTGGAGTAAATACCCATCCGAGGGATTGCTGGATCATATATGGTAGATCAATTCTTAGTTTTTTGAGGAAACTCCATACTATTTTCCATAGAGGCTGTACCAATTTCCAGTCCCACTAGTAGTGTATGAGGGTTCTTTTTTCTCCACACTCTCTCCAACATTTGTTATTACTTGTCTTGTTGATTATAGCTACTCTAGCAGGTGTGAGATGGTATCTCATTGTGGTTTTGATTTGTGTTTCCCTAATAGCTAGTGATGTTGACCATCATTTCCTATGTTTGTTGGCCATTTGTATGTCTTCTTTGGAGAAATGTTTGTTCAGGTCTTCTGCCCATTTTTGAATTGAATTGTTTGTTTTTTTGTTGTTATTGAATTGTATGAGTTCTTTTGGATATTTTGGATATATTTTGGATATTAGGCCCTTATCGGAGGCCCTGCTTGCAAATATATTTTCCCATTCAGATGTTTTCTTATGCTGTGCAGAAACTTTTTAGTTTGATATAGTCCCATTCATTTATTTTTGCTTTTATTTCCCTTGCTTTTGAGGTCAAATTCATAAAATCCTCTTTAAGTCCAAGGTCCTTGAGTTTAGTTCCTATGGTTTCTTCTATGCAATTTATCAATTTATTGTTTCAGGTCTTATATTCAGGTCCTTAATCCATTCTGGCTTAATTTTGGTGTGTTGTGATAGACAACAGTCTAGTTTCAATCTTTTGCAGGTGGCTTTCCAGTTTTCCCAGAACCATTTATTGAAAGAGACTTTCCTTTCTCCATTATATGTTTTTGACTCTTTTGTCGAAAATTATTTGCCCATATAAATGAGGGTGGTTACTCTGGACTCTTATTTCTGTTCCACTGGTCTCTGTACCTGCTTTGCTGCCAATACCAGGCCATTTTGATTATTGTCACTTTATAGTATAATTTGAAGACAGGCAGAGTGATGCCTCCAGCCTTGTTGTTTTTTCTCAGGAAGCTTTGGTAATTCGGGGTCTTTTGTGCTTCCTTTCAAATCTGATGAATTTTTGTTCCATTTCTTTAAAAAAATGCCACTGGGATTTTAATGGGGATTGCATTAAATCTGTATAATGCTTTAGGTGATATGATCATTTTAACTATGTTGTTTCTTCCAATCCAAGAACACAGGATATCTTTCCATTTCTTTGTGTCTTCTTCAATTTTTTTAATAGGGTGTTATAGTTTTCATTATGTAGGTCCTTCACATGTTTCATTGAGTTTATTCCTAGGTATTTTATTCTTTTTATTGCAATTGCAAAAAGAATTATTTTTTCTATTTCTTTTTCTGACACTTCATTATTAGAGTATAAGAATGCTATGGATTTTTGAACGTTGATTTTGTACCCAGAAACTTTACAGTATTTGCTTATCGTTTCTAATAGCGTTCTTGTGAAGTCTTTAGAGTTTTCTATCTAGAGAATCATGTCATCTGCAAATAGTGACAGTATGACTTCTTCGTTTCCTATTCGAATGCCTTTTATATCTTTCTCTTGCCTGATGCACTCGCTAGGACCTCCAATGTCATATCCAATAGTGGACAGCCTTGCCTTGTTTCCTGTACTTAGAAGGAAGGTTTATAGTTTTTCACCATTAAGTATAATGTTGGCTGAGGGTTTGTCATAGATGGTCTTTATTATGTTAAGTTACTTTCCTTCTACACCTATTTTTTAAGTGTTTTGATCATAAATGGGTGCTGTATCTTGTCAAAGGCTTTTTCTGCAACTATTGATATGATCATATGAATCTTATTCTTTATTTTGTTTAAGTGGTATATCACATTTATTAATTTGTGTGTATTAAACCATCCCTGAGCCCCTAGGATGAAATCCACTTGATCAAGGTGTATTATCTTTTTTTGATGATTGTTTCAATTTCCATACTGTTGATCAGTCTATTTAGATTTTCCAGTTCTTCTTGATTCAGTCTAGGAAGGTTGTATATTTCTAAGAACTTGACCATTTCTTCTAGGTTATTAAATTTGGTGTTACATAATTTTTCATAGTATTCTTGCATGATTCTTTGTATTTCTGCAATGTTCGTTGTAATTTCCCCTCTTTCATTCCTGATTTTGTTTATTTGTGTCGTTTCTCTTTTTTCTTTAGTGAATCTAGCCAGGGGTTTGTCAATTTTATTAACCTTCTCAAAAAACCAGCTCTTTGTTGCATTTAATTTTTTTCTATTGTTGTTTGGTTCTCAATTTCATTTAATTCTGCTGATTTTAGGCTTCATTTGTTCTTCCTTTCTAGTTGAGTAAAGTGTTAAGATGTTTATTTGGGCTTATTCTTATTTTTTGAGATAGGCCTGTAATGATATGAACTTCCTTCTTATTACTGCTTTTGCCATGTCCCAAAAGTTTTGATATATTGTACTCTCATTGTCATTCATTTCTATGTATCTCTTGATATCTCTTTTTATTTCTTCTCTGACCCAGTTATTCTTCAGTAACATGTTGTTTAATCTCCATGTATTTGTGGTTCTTCCCGCTTTCCTTTCGCAGCTGATATCCAGCTTCAAAACACTATGATCAGAGAATATGTTTGGTATAATTTCAACTCTCTTATATTTGTTGAGGCATTTCTGTGTCCCAGTATGTTGTCAATCTTTGAGTATGTTCCATGTGCACTAGAGAAGAAGGTGTAAGCAACTGTTTTGGGATGAAAGGCTCTATAAATGTCAATTATCTCCAGTTGGTCTAAAGTTTCATTTAAAAATGTTATTTCCTTATTGATTTTCTGTTTGGATGATCTGTCCATATCTGACAGTGTGGTATTTAGGTCCATTACTGTGATAGTGTTTCGGTCTGTTTCTCTCTTTAGTTCTGTTAGTAATTGCTTTATATATTTCGGAGCTCCCTGATTGGGAGCATAGATATTAATAAGTGTTATGTCTTCTTGATGTATGATTCCCTTTATCATCATGAAATGTCCCTCAGTATCTTTCTTTACCTTTTTTATTTCAAAGTTTATTTCACCCGGTATTAGGACCGCTACTCCCACTTTTCTCTGAATGCCATTTTCTTGAAATATCATTTTCCACCTTTCACTTTGAGTCTTTATTTGTCTTTGGAAGTGAGATATGTCTCCTGGAGGCAGCATATGGTTGCTTTTGGTTTTTGATCCAATCTGCAACTCTGTGGCTTTTTATTGGTGAGTTTAGTCCATTTACATTTAGGGTGATTATTGAAATATGAGGTTTTCCTATAGCCATTTTATCTTTTGCTTTCTGGTAGCTCAGTGTTTCCATTGTTTCCTTGTCCTTGCATTTCTGTCTGTTTTTTTAATTTGGTTGGGTTTTGTGGATTTTCCTTCTGGTTCTTCTTGTTTTATGTTATGTACTTCAGTGCTGGATCTTTGCCACGTGGCTACCATTAAGAATATGGTGCCATTAAGAATAAATGGATATGTGTGTGTGTGTGTATGTGTGTGTGTATACATATATGTACACATACATACATACATACATACATACATACATAAAGTAGTCCATTTTCTTCTATATCTGCCTTATCTCCATTCCCCTTTGCAAATTTAGATCTTTGATTCTTCCCCTTTACTGTTATTGTTGTCCCAGATTACCTCTATGTATGCTAAACGTTCATTTCTATCTTGCAATAGCAATTCTCTTCTTATTGTTGAAGCTTATAATGCTCTGTTCTTAATAAGGGTTGTGCTACTCTGTTTCTGTCTGCCTGCTAGTCGCCGTACTCATAGTTATGTATTTTTTTTTTTGTTATTATCATTTTGTTTCAGATGGGCTGACCCCTTTCAGTATTTTCTGTAATTCAGGTCTTATAGCATAAAATTCCTCCAACTTTTGTATGTCTAAAAAGATCTTTATTTCTCCTTCATATATAAAGGAGATCTTTGCTGGTAATTCCTTTCATTTAATAGTTTGAATATTTGGTTCCACTCTTTTCTTGCTTGTAATGTTTGTGCTAAGAAGTCCAAAGATAGTTTGGTGAGTTTTCTTTTATAGGTTACTGTCTTCTTTTCCCTAGCAGCCTCGAGAATTCTTATTTTTATCATTATTTTTTGATAATTTTAATATAATGTATCTTGAAGAAGGCCTTTTTCAAATTGGGCATTCTATTAGCTTCTTGGATTTGAAGCTCCAGTTCATTCCTTAGATTTGGAAAATTCTCATCAACTATTTGTCTGAAAATGCTCTCTGATTCCTTCTTCTTTAATCTCCTTCTGGAATACCCATTATTCCATGTTTCCTGGTGTTATCAGCTAGTTCTTGTATTTCTCTTTCATTATTTTTCATTCTTTAGTCTCTCTCTTCTTCTGATTTATTTCTAGATTTCTGTCTTCGATATCACTGATCCTTTCCTCCTTTTGGTCAGCTCTGTTTTCTAAGCTTACTATTTTATTCTTCATCCTTTTTAGTGTGTTATTCATCTCCAGAAGTTCTATTTGGTTCTTTTTTAGGGTTTCAATCTCCTTGCTAAAAGCTCATTCTGTCGATCTACTTCTTTTCTCAACACCTGGAATTGTTGATCTGAATTATTTCAGATCTTATCGAGTTTTTCAGAAGTACATCCTGAATTTTCTGTCATTTAAGTCACATATTTCTATGTCTTTAAACTTATTTTCTGAAGATTGTCCTCTTTCTTTCTGAGCTGCCTTGTCACCTTGGTTGTTCATGGTGTTCAAAGGATTATTTCTCTGCCTGGGCATTGATGGGAGCGTATTCTTCCTGTTTTTGTTTTTGTTTCAGAAAGAAGATTTATTTTATAGAGGTGTCTCTTTAGCCCGTTGCTAAGAAGGTCTTTTTCTTTTGATCTGGTAGGTGGCCTCCAAGCCTTTTGGATCCCTGCTTTGAGACTTAATAACCCCATTTTTTTCCTTACAAATATTCAGTCATGATCACTGCCCTCGGTCTCAGTTCCTGTCAGTGTTAGCGACAGCTTTAGTAGCATTTGCTGATACTTCCCAGGGGCTCTGAGGTGTTCGGTCTTGGAGGACGTGGCTGGAACAAGCGGGGAGGGGTGCCCTCTGGGTTGGTGGGTGGGAGTTGCTGTTATCTCCGTGTCTCAGCCTAACACTTCGCAACCATGGCTGCTAAGAACCAGCTGTTGCCTTTCTGCAGTTAGTTCCCACTCCACTTTCTGCCCTGATCCCTGGACTCTGCTGTTTGGAGCTCATAGATTCCTCTGGCAGGCTGTTGGGGGAACTGGCTGCAACTTCTCCTCCCCCTCCTTCTGCAGAGAGCTCCAGCTGAGAGAGGCAGCTGGTTTGTTCCTCTGAATCTACCACCTGACTCCTGCAGTTCTGACCTCTGAAAGCTCTTATATGCAGATCACTTGCTCAGATGTGTTTGTGTTCAGGTTGTTGTTATTTGTTGAGTTTTAGGTGTTCAGCTTATTGTTATTTCAAGGGGAGAGATCTGGGGGATCTCTCACACCACCATGCTTCTGATGTCACTCACCTAAGTGGCCAATTTCAGAATCTCCCCTGTTATAAATAAATGCTGTCAACCTTGGGATGCCAGGAAAGAAATTCAGACATTTGATACTTGCCAAACATAGTTTCCATAGCAAATGTGCCATGAGTAATGAATGCTATTGTCCTCTAGCAGCTTCATTCACAGGTTCTTCTGTGGTTTGAGTGTTCCAAAGGCAAGTGTTAGAGCATTCGTTTGCGGGGAAGCAAAACTTTTGCAAAAGGAACCATGAAAACATCCTAATTATCTGTTCAAAGAGAAATTATTCAGATATTTTTTGGCATTCATACAGTCCAATCATTGGTGATTTTTTTTTCTGCAGGAATGTGTCTATTTTTCTTCTATTTCTGATTTAACAGATAGATGATAAATATTGCAGCTTTTTTCTCATTAGCTTTAAAAAAATATCACTGCTGATGCAAGCCTGGTATAATAAAAACTGCAAACAAGTAGTTTAGTGAATGCAAATTGTATAACTCTTTCC
>NW_006442484.1:5184502-5233175 GCF_000325575.1 Pteropus alecto
CCAGTTATCTTTTGATGTTAATGTAGAACCAGGCATATAAAGACGTAACTTACTCATCTAACTCATTATTTATGATTTCCTGGTGAATTTTCCTCTTTAAAAAAATAATAATAATAATTGCCTGAATAGGGAATACATACAAAGGTACAAAAATCCAAATGGTTCTAAAATGTATTGAGCGAGAAAGCAGTCTCTGTCCACACATTGTGCACTCTGTTCCAACCCATGGGCATGTCACCCCATAGCAAAGGGCTCTCCCACCTCAGCGCCAGCACCAGCTGATCTCCAAAGTGTCACTTCCTGGGGATCCTGCCTCCTCAGGAAGCATTTGCTGTCACATCACTTGAATAAAGAGGCCCTGTTGGTTTCCCCCTTCATTATCTGTTTTCTAATTATTGTCTGTCCCCAGCCCACCCCAAGTACCCATATTTCTAAGGGCAAGAACTTTGTCTTCTTCGTAATCATATCCCCAGTGATTGAGATGATACTGGCACATCATGTTTGTTTCATTAATTAATCCATTCAAAACACATTCATGAGTATTAGGCACTGGGGGTTAGCAGTGAACAAAATCAGCAAATTTTCTGTCTTTAAGAAGCCTACATTCTAGTACTATGAGACAAAAAATTATCAAAAAAAATAAGAAAAATATATGTTATGGCAGAAAGTGGTAAATGCTGTGAAGAAAAATAAAACAAAAAAAGAGAACAGAGATTTCTAGGGGTGGCAGTGGGATTGCCATTTTAAAGGGGTGGTCAGGAAGGCCCCACTTCGAAGGTGACATTTGAGCAGCAATCTCTTAAGGGAAGGCAGGAGGGAACCATGCAGAGATCTTGGAGGAAAAATTTTCCAGGTAGAGGGAACAGCATGTGCAAAGGCCCAGAGGTGAGAGTAGGTGTGGTTATTCTAGAAACAGCAAGGAGACCAATGTAGCTGGAGCAGAGTTGACAAGGAGGGAATTAGTAGGAGATGAGGGCTTCAGCAAAGAGGGAAAGTAAAGAGATGCCAGGTGGGGCAAAACCATGGAGGCCTTTGTAAACATTGAGTTGGGGAGCATTGGTCGATTTACATTTTAAAAGGATCACTAGGGCTGCTGTCCTGAGAACAGAATATAAAGACACACAGGAGGAAGTTGATGCTATTGCAGTCATCCATGGTTGGACTAGGGTGATAGCAGCAAAGGAGGTGAGAGGCACTCACATTCCAGATATATTTTGAAGGTGGCCAATAAAATTTGCTCATAATTTTGATGAGGGTGTGAAAAAAAAAAAAAGGAGGAGTCAAGTTTGACACCAAGGATTTGGACTTGAGCAACCAGAAGAAAAAACGTGTATTTACTGAGAATGAAGAAGACTGTGGGAAGATGTTTGAAGGAAGAGTGGAGATCAGGAGTTATGTTTTAGACATGGTAAGCTCGAGATGCCTGTTTGACATCGAGGTGGAGATCAAGTGTGCAGCTGGAGACACAGGTCTGAAGTTCAGAGGAGAGTTCTGAACTGGAGACATAAATTCAGGTTATAGACATGAGAATAAATGAGCTCCCAAAGAGTGCCTGCCCTGGAGCACTCTAATGCTTAGAGGCTGGGGCAATGAGCAGGAACTAGCAAAAGAAGGAGAAATAGTGAGGTGCGAGGAAAGCCAAGGTGGAGGGAGGGGGGAAGTCAAGCAAAGAGAGTGTGATCAAGGTCAAGTGGGATGAAGGCCGAGGATGCACCACTGGATTTAGCAACATAGCAGTGACCTTGAAAAGGGTATTTAAGCTTCTTTCCAGCCCTGAGATTCTCTAATTATCCTTTTAATTTAAACAATTTATTATGTTTTGATTTAAACAATTAAGTAATGATAGAAGAGTCAAAAGCAGTCTAAAGCAGTTCCCTCATCGAATATCTCGACACCTCTCATACTGTAGGGTGAGAGTAGGAAGCATGGAGTCCTCCAGCTGTTCTCCAGCTGCCCTTATTCTTTGGCACATTAATTCTGCTTAGGGACTCTGGCTTTAAGATTGGAGTCAGGATTGGAGTCTAGCTCCAACATCTTTCTCCTCATTACATTTTTATTTCTTTTTAGAGTAAGAAATTTTCAGCACTGAAACTTCTGGAAGTTCCAAATCAGTTTCATTCTTCATTTTTGCTTTGCTTTAGAAAAATCTGACACTGTCCTATAGGATGTTCTTTTTCATTTTCCTTCAAGCATATTTGTGCTGCTGACTCGTCTGAAAGCATCATTCCTCTAATTCATAATTATGTATCTGAGACAGTCATGGAAAGATAAAGAAAAAGGAAACAAGGCAATGAGGACCCAGGTTCCTAGAAGACCGTAATTTTGTTGTTGATCATTAGGAAGTCTGTCTCAAACTTCTGCGATGCTTAGTATCCAAACATATAACATAAATGGTTCCTCCTATTTGTGTCTTTGGCCCTTATTCTTCTTACTCTTCCTTCGGTAGTTCTATATACATGCCACAAATTTGATCACAGACATTCATCAGTGGTGGACCAGAGTTTCATGGACAGAGTGCTTTCTTTCTCTGGTGGTCTTACAATCCACGGTTGTCTCAGATTCAATGAACTATGATAGAGCCACCTGCAAACTATCTATGCTGAGCACTTACGCTGCTACAAGTGCCCCTTCCGTGTGCCCCACAGCTCCCTGCTTTTCCTTATCTCTTATCTTAGCTCTCAGCATACTATTTTTTCCAATCAATATTAGCTATTTATTATTTTCTTATTTCTTCTTTTTGTACTGTAGAAATAACTCACCTTCAGTAACTCATCTTCATTTTTTGGAAAAAATATTCCAAAATATTTGCCTTTTATTTCTTTTCTCATTTGATTAATTTTTCCCTCCCAGGAAATGAAAATGACATACATTACATAAAGCCTGGATCCCAGTGCTGGTGGCAGCCTAGAGACCTGGGGAGGAAGTCAGGGATCTGGGTTCTTTTCTGGCCATGCAGGAACTTGCTGGCTTGCCATGGTCCAGCCCCTTCCCCTTGCTCACTGAGCTTGGGTATTTAGATCAGGGAAAGAAGGCACTGAGTTAGCCAATCTCTGAGGTCCTTCTTGCCCTGGGGAAGGGGACCTCTAAGACCAAGAGAGCCTGAGAAGTCTGTGCCCTCCTCTAGCATGGAGTAAAACCTTGTTTTTCATGACCACACCCATCCACTCGGGTCTCCCCCAATCACAGATCAGGGTCTAACATCCAGAGAGCCATTCTGAGGTACATTACTGGGAACACAAAAAAGTGTTCCCGAGCTGCCAGGAACCAGAAGACATCCCACTGTAGTGACTGTTTACTCGCCTCTTTTACTGGGACTGGGTCTTGTTCAGCTTTCTGCACACCCTCACTCCCTCTCCCACACTCAGCATTGACAGCACAGAATAGGTACTCAGGAATGCTCACTAAGTGAATGGGTGACTAGCGACAGTATAAGTGTAAGAAATGTTCAATTAGCTAACTGAGAAGGAGTAAAGCAAAGGAGGGAATTATATGATGCCACCGTGGGGTTAGGGAGGACCTAGGATTCAGAACAACATGCGTGAGAAACAACTACTAAGAAATAAGAAGATGACTGTAGGGTTTTGCTTGCCCAGCATCCTTCCCCTGTGCATTAGCCTACCTGGTTTTCCTTGAGGTTACCACCTCTCCCCACTATCAACCCACATAATTTGAGTAGAGTGACAGCCTGAGGTCTTGCAGGTGGCCACGGGCTCCAGCCCAGGGCCGGCCATGTTACAGAAATTGAGCAGCTTCCCTAGAACAATTGGGAATAGGCGGTCTTTCCCCGGGGCCTATAGACCACCAGCCTATGATCCTGTAGCTGCTGGTGGCCCATTTATACCACAGGGAACTCTAACCTGAAAATAAAGCCAACCCAAAAGAAAGCTGAGTAAAAAGGTTGAAGGAAATGGATTCCAGACACACCTATTTGAATCCCTTGCTCCAGCCAAGTCCAACATCCCCTGGACTTTTCAGTAAGATGTCCAATAATTTCCTTTTTTCCTCCCTTAAATCAGTTCGAATTAGGTTTCTACCACAGACAACCAAAACTGTACTGACTAATACAAGCAACAGATTTTCCCAAACTGGCAGACTTGAAACAGTTGTAGGCTTAAAGGAGTAAAATCATATTATTAAAAAAACAGCATTGGAAGTTATACTATCAGGGAGGAGGTGGAGAGCCGTGCCGGGACAGGCGAGAGCTGCCAAGAGCTCTGGTCCCGCCCACCTGTCGTGGCTGGCTGCGTGCAGGGGCTGCTGTGGCTGGAGAACGTGCCTCTCAGCTCAGTGAACTCAGGAAACAGAAAGTTCACTCTGCCTGCCTGTCCTTCTGTTAGCAGGTGTTGCTGCCTTCAAACAGCGCTTCCAAAAGTCTCAAAAAGCTGACAGCAAGGACTCCCAAGCCTGAGGATGGTGGTTGGCACCTGTTCTGCTAGTAAAATTCAAGGAAGCCGCTACATACTATTGCCACCCCAGTGTGACTAGTAGGGGGCGGTTTCTACCCTCACCCCCGACCTCCCATGCCATTTACATTGTAAACATGTCTTGCATAATTTAGCCTCTCTTTTTCTGGCTAAACATTACCCACAGCTGCCTGCTACATGGAAAAATGGGCAACAAATCACTGACCAGGTATGTGTCAGTGAAGAATTAACCAGAGGGGATGTTGACCCTTCATTTCAACAGCTTGGGAGTGAAAGGACTTAAGAGTTACTTGTGCAGAGGGTGGGGGTTGCAATTAATTGTTCTCTTCAGATGATACATGTGTCAGTAAGCAAGGCTTTTCTCCAATATTATTATGACCTCATATTCATTCAGCAGGCAGATTCTTTAAGCAAACAACACAGGCCCAGTGGCAAAGTTTTCATTTGTTTTTCCTCCCAAAAGTTGTGTTTTCAAGGAAGATTAAAAATTGGTTCTGCTTTCCAGTGATTTGAAGTTTCCCATGTGTTATTCAGGAACAAAACAGACTTAAATGCCACTTTATTTATGGCACTTGTTGCTGGGGAAGTTGACATTATTTAAACTATGTACCAGGTACAGTACTGGGAGAAGCTTTTAACATTTATCTCACATATGGATCAATAAAACGTGTATGTGTGAGTATGAGTTTTATTTTATTTTTCTAATGGAAAACTACCACGCAGACAAGCAAACTTAAGCTCAGACAGGCTAAGTAACTAGCTCGAGGTCACAGAACTTGTACGTAGGCAAGAGAGCATTCTCTGAGTCTGTTGGCCCCCAAACTCTACGTTCTGTCTACTTTCTGTCACCTCCAACCGCATAAATGAAGGAATGGCAAAATTTTAAATTTCAATGAGGAACAAAACTGTAAATTGATTTTCCCCTTCTTGGTATTCTAAAAGCACTTACTGTCTTTATCCCTCATCTTTAAGTTAGCTTTATTAAGATATAATTTACAAACAATAAAATTATAATTTTTTATTTTTAATTTTAAGCATGCAGTTGAATGAGTCTGGACAAATGTATACATTTGTGTAACCACCAGTCAAGATACAAAATATTTCCATCACCCCGAAATTCCCTCATCCCGCACCCCTGCTTCCCAGCAACCACTGATCTCATTTCTGACCCCAGAGGTTTCCTGTGCTGTAATTTCATATGGATGGATCACAGAACATGCACTGATTTTTGTGTTTATTTCATAGAACTTAATTTGTTCACGATCATTCATGTACCAGTAGTTTGTCCTTTTTATTACTGAGTAGTGTCCCGCTGTGTGAATGAAGTACAGTTTATCCCTTCACCAGCTGATGGGCATTTGAGCTGTTTCCAGTTTATACTCTCATTAATAAAGCTGCTCTAAATATTCACGTACAAGGCTTTTATTGATCATGTGTTTTCATTTCTCTTGGGTAAATACCTAGGAGTGGGATCTCCAGGTTATACAAGTGCATTTAAACTATATAGGACCATGCCAAACTGTTTTATCTTTCCAATAGCAATACATAGATGAGATTGCCAGTTGCTCCACATCCTTGCCAATAGTTGGTACAGTGAGCCTTTTTAATTTTGGCCATTCTAGTGGATGTTTAGAGATAGCTCATCATAGTTTTAATTTCTGCCTCTCATTTTCACAAAGAATTATAGGCTGGAGGGTCAGAGCTTAAACTTCTGTACTCATGGTCTCATCTGAAGGCCATAACTGGGGATAAATCCTGTGGGCCCAAGTCAAAACCCAAGGAGAAAACCCTACCCTTTGGAAGACAAACCCCATGCCTAGATTTGTCTCAAAGCTTAATTTACCAAGAGATCCATTACTCACAGGTGTCGTTACTGAGAAGACTAGCCTAAATGTGCAGCTGCACTGGTTTTGAAAGGAGAGGGCTGACTTAGCTCTATTCACTAGGCCAGAGTTTTGACCTCAACCTCCATGAACTCCCTAGGCATCTCTTTAGGACCTTGATCAAAGAACAGATATATTAACAGCATGTTGGGCACATTCCAAGCATTAGTGTCCAGGCCTCACAGGGAAGAATACAGACACCACACAAGCAATTATGTAAATAACATGGGTTATGAAAGGCAAGTACACTAACCCATGGGCATATAACAGGCAGACTTAACCAAATCCTGGAGGTTAGAAAGGTACTCAAGCACTCCAGGAGAGGAAAGAAAAATGTGCAAAGCTCTGAGGAGGAACAAGCAGGATGGCTTTGAGGAAATAAGTGAAGTCTAATATGTCTAGAGCCTACTAAAGAGAACAGAGGCCCAAGCTCCCAAAATAGGAGAGGACTTGGTCCTTGTATTTTGCCACACTCCCTAAGATACCATGATGTGCACCCAACTTTCAGAATCACAACACTGGGCTGCCTCTCCTGAACGGTGCCGATCACAGCCTTGCATTGGATGGAACACTTTCCCAACAGATCTCCCAGACTGAGTCTCCACATTGTGCAATCCTCTTATCATTTCTGTAATCTGTTTTCCAGAGTTTTGACCTCAGATTGTGGGTTTTTTTCATTATTATATGCTTTTGTTTATTTTAAAAATCAATTTTATTCAGGTATTTATATGCAGCAAATTTTAGCAATTTTAAATCTAAAAAAACAATGAGTTTCAACAAATACGTACAGTTGTAAAACATCCATCACTCCAAAAAGTTCTCTCGTGCCCCTTTGCAATCAACTCCCTTCCCCCACTCCTGGCCCTGAGCAACTGCTGATCGGCTTTCTGAAATATATAATTTCATATAAATGAAATAATATATTATGTAGTCTTCTGTGTCTCACTTCTCAGGTAGCATAATGCTTTTGAGTTTTATTTCTTGAGTTGTGTGTATCAGTAATTCATTTCACTTAATTACTAAGTGGTATTCCCTTGTATAAACTACTATAATTTGTTCACCAGTTGATGGATATCTGAGTTGTTTCTAGTGTTTGACTATTATAGATAAAACTTCTATGAAAAACAAGGATGAGTCTTTGTGAGGACATGTTTCATTTCTCTTGGGTAAGAAGTGGGATTGCTGGGTTATATGGCAGTGTATGTTTAACCTTCAAGAAACTGCCAAACTCTTTTCCAAAGTGGATGAACCATTTTGCATTCCCACCCAAAATGTAGGAGAGTTTCAGTTCTTCCATATCTACACCAACACTGATATGTCGGTCTTTTTAATGTTAGCTATCTCAGATTGTGTTTTAATAAAACCATTCTTCCTGCAAGAAGGAAAATGGGTTGAAAGGGACAAAAGACTGGTTAAGTGGCTTTTGTACTAACCTAGGTGGACAGCTTTGAGAGATAGTTAGAAAACCTCTGGCCTACTTTCACATCAGTAGACATAGGGGCTGCATGAAAGGGATAAAGAAAATTTACCTTTGAATGTGCTGAGCACCCTGAGCACATAGAGGAAATGGAGACTCGGCCAGCATTGGACAGTGACCAAGTCACAGAACTAGAAGGAAACTCTTGTTCTGCCAAAGAGCTGCTCCTGATCCTGCTTTGGGGTGTGGGGACCCCACCAGTGGAGGGGAAAAGGGCAAGGCAAAGAAATAGTTTCTGTCTCCTTGGCTAAAACCATATAGTAAATCCTCTGGGACCACCGACCCTTCCCCTCAAGTTGCTCATAGTTTAGTAAGTGAAAGGAATTGACTTTTTCTAACACTGTTTCCATAGGAAACTATGTTTCTTTGACTCTTTCTCAGGTGTCTAATCCATTTCTCTGTAGCCTCTTCCTGAGTGGGCCTAGACATTCAAAACAGCAGCGGTGTGGGTAACATTACTGCAACTCTTGGACAAGGTGAAGTTCATTGCACTAACTTTGCAAGGATTAATTAGAGTAGTTGTTATCTTCCAGGATTCCAGTACGATGTGCTGCTAAGGCCTCAGGCCCTGAGTGGCTCCTTCCTCACGTCTGTCTTCCCCAAAGCCACATAAGAACCTGTTTTCACCCCCACTCTCAGAGTAGACTGACATGGGGGTCGCCCACAGAAACTACACTATGGAAACTAAGTGGCTGTAAAAGTGTGCCAATCAACCACACAACTCCTAGCTCTCCTGATTTGTCAAGAGACCAATCAGCTGTAAGCATTCCCTTGGAGAAAAATGCTCCTTTATTGGGAGAACAGGAAGCGGACCTTTTCCTGAAACTACTCTGCCTTCAACAGCAACTTTTTAATGCCTTTGTCTGGTGCATGAAATCAGTTCCCAGAACACAGGGGTTATTAATAACCATGGGACCTTTTCCCAGTCTCCAGATCAATTGGCAGAAGCCTCTGGTTACTTCCTTCTGGATGCTTCTCTTAATTAGAGCTAGGGAAGTGGCCTCCTCATTGAAACCTGTACAGTTTTTCACTGGGTTTGAGACTCGCAGAGCGCCCATCACCCCAAACCTAACCCAGCAAATTGAATCTGCCAGGAAGCCTTGCCCCGTTTTGCACCTTCCTGAGCTGGCTCAGCTTGGCTTGTATCTTTGCTTCTGCTGAGATGCTCCTGCTCTTTTCCAGAGGAGTGCAGTGTGTACCTCTCCTCCCGGCTGGCTCCTCACAGCCAAGTGCCATCGTGAGTGTTGACAGGGATCTGTGGAGCCGGCCTGATTTAGAATGAGGTCACTTTGAGCTGGCTCCTCTCCTTGTGGACTCCTCAACCACTTGTGGCTGTGGAGGCCCCAGAGTCAGCTGCTGGGCAGGTGCTAAGTAGGGCCAATTTTAATTTGGGGACATTGAGGTGGACAATTCTCCAGAAGGAGCTCAGATGGCAGCAGCTCCCGTAGTAGGGGGAATGTTGTAAGTGTAGGTCTCCTTCCAGAGCTTGCCATCAGCTGTCCTCCTCTTTCTCTTTCACCCTTTCTGGGTCCCTAGCAATGCCTGTGGCTTTGCCAGGATCTCAATTCTGGAATCTCTGCTCCTCTGACTCTCACCTTCCAAGCTCCACCCCGCCCACCTGCCCGTGGCCTATCATCAGAGATAGTACACTGGGGTGGATAGGCCTGGGGTCACCTCCCTGCCTCAAGCCTATTAACTCACCTGCGAAGGAGCTAAAACAAAGACACTTGCCTTGTGAGGCTTAGTATTGGTGGGAAGAAATCACCTCCCACACCAGCACACAACAGGCACATACTAAGTGACCACCAAGAGCTGACTTCATCTTCCCCCCAAACTCGCACATCCTCCTCTAATTCCTGTCCCAATTAATGGCATCATTGCTCTCTTAGTCATTCAGAATGGATGACAAAGCAATATTCTTTTTTTTTTTTTTTTTTAAGGCAATTTGGCTAAGACAATGATGAAAAAAAATCACATGCTATACCTTCAATCTGGCCTCCTTCCTGTAGTCTATTTTTTCCCTAATAAGATAAGTGGAGACTTACAATTCTCGTTAAGGTTAACTAGAGCTGCTTAGTGAAGTGTCTCTGCATTGAGACTATGTTTCCTGAATCTCACCTAACTTTACTACAAGTGAGTTTTCTCTCACCACAACAGGATTGGATGCTAATCGTTCTTTTTTCAGATTGGTTGCTTCTGCCTACGAAGCAGTATTCTTGCACATCTTTCATTATTTTTTTTTCTTTTGCAATAAAACATACATAACACAAAATTTACCATTTTAACCATTTTTAAATGTACAATTCAGTGGCATTAAGCATATTCACATCCATCTCCAGAACTTTCCCATCTTCTCAAAATGAAACTCTATACCTTTTAAACATTAATTCTCCATTCCTTCCTCCCACCAGCCCCTGGCAACGCAATTCTACTTTCTGACTCTATGAATGTGATTACTCCAGGCGCCTCATACAAATGGAATCACAGTATTTTTTCTTCTGTGACTGGCTTATGATGAGCACAATGTCTTCGAGTTTCATCCATTATTATAATATATGTTAGAATTTCCGTCCTTTTTAAGGCTGAGTAATATCACATTTTAAAAAATAGACTTATTGGTCTATTTTTTCAAAGGGGTTTGGAAAGGAAATTAATGAATAGGTTTAAAACTGACGCATTACAGAACAGTGTACAATGAAAACTTATCTCCTCCTGGGCAGAGGGCGGGGTACCCAGCCCTCTGATGTTTTCCTCAGTGGTGACCATCAAGTTTGCCTTTCTTTCTGTGCCCACTGTCCAGCCCTGGTTTCTGCCCCAATACCTTCCAGTTCTCACTAGTTTCTCCAACTCGGACTCTGCTTTCTGGAAGCCATCCCACTTGTGCTGCCAGCAAGGCTGTCTTAAGGCGAGTCTTCATCCTCACTGGCACATGGTCTTCGAGAATGCCCACCATTGTCATTGCTGACCATTTGCAGGGCAGCCCCCAACATACACACAGGACCTGCTTCCTCTCCAGGTGCCTGGAGAGATCTTCTTTCTCACAAGAGGCAACACAAATGCCTCCTTCCTCAGAAAGGTCTCTGGACTCCTCCCTTCATCCCAACCACAACTGCTCTCTCCCTCCTTTGTGCTCTGACAACAGCTACCCTATTCTGACTCTGCTCTGTGGTCACTTTGGCTACTCCCCAATCTTGCCCAAGATAAAGAAACTCCTGGAAGTAAGAAAAGGAAGCTGATTTATCTTTGCGTGTCCCCAGGGCTAGCCAATGCCCTGCACAGAGGAAGCACAGTCAATGTTTGTGGAGTCAAGAGCAAAGTGCTCGGATGACTTCTTCGCACAGGCCTGGGTGCAGACTGCCTGTGGGTGTTATTTAGCTTCTCAGAGCCTCCGTTTCCTCAGGGCACTGGGGATGATGTTCTCTCCTCACAGACTTGCTGAGAAGAATCAACTAGTGTAAGTTAAGCGCAGTTGGTGTTTAATAAGTCCTCCCAGATGGGAGCAGGACTGGCTGTCAGGTGCCAGGGGTCTGTGATACTCACTCACCTGGACAAATGGAGTCTGGTGCAGTTCTAAATGTCCCCCTTTCCACACAACTGAAGGAAGGGAAGTGGGTGGCTTTGGATGAGGGAGGCTGGTTCTTACAGTAGGAGCAAGGGAGAAATAGGGAGTGCCTCAGCGGTGTCTCCAGTCCTAGAAACAGCCTTGGGGGCTTCCACAAATGGGAAGGGCTCCTGTGGATTTGGGTTTAGGGACAAGGTTGATGCTGAGGTCTGCACAGAAGCTGCAGCTCACCAAGCACCACCCTTGCTTCTTCTGTCCTCCTTCTTTCCCAATCATCTCCTCCAGCTCTTCCTGTGGGGCCCTGAGCAGGGGGAAGGCTTTGCCACAGGATGGGGTTCAAGTGCCCTTAGCCTCTAGGCCCCAATGCCCCAGTGCCATAAAGCTCATTTAACCATGGCCTTGCTTCTACATGGAAAAGTTCTCTGGTGCTTTCTTATTTAACAGGGCAACCAGAGATACCTAAGTTCAAAAAGGAAAGCTGCTCTTTTACACATTTACTCATTCATTAATAATATTTATAAAAACACCTATGAAGTGTCAGGCACTGTTTGATGGGGTATAACTTGCTTTTATACGGACTTGCAACCACTCCTATCTCCCTGTCGTCAGTTCCATTCAACCCTCCCCCTTGTCTGGCCTATTCCTGAGTCTGGCCTTTGGGACTCCCCTAACCACCAAGACTTCCCACCAAGTTTAGGTTTCAGCTTTCCGTACGTAATGCTTGGCATCTCTTCTCTCACGCTTTTTGGTTTTCTAAATTTTGTAGACCTATCTAATCAATTGTCATTTTCTTTCTCTATTTCTTTGTCTTTTGGATCTATGCCAGTTTTGATCCTTTTTGATCCCCTCTGACACGGATATTTTTACATTTAATTGTGTCCCATAGGCTCTTTAAATTATTATTATAGTCTTGGCTTCTTTTTTCTTGCTGTTCTGATTGAGTGTCCTTGGCTTTCTCATCCTCTATATCGGTGGTTCAATCCTCTTCTTTATCCACTCTGTTGATTCCCTCTAATATACTCTTTATCTCAGATAATGTGTTCTTCATTTCTGACTGGTTCCCTTTTATAATTTCCATTTCATTTTTTATGTTTTATATCTCTTCGTTAAAGTTCTCACTAAGTTCATCTATTGAACTCTGCATCTGTTAGATTGTTTGACTCCATTATTCTTGGATCTCTGTTCTGTTCTCTCATATGGTTTCTGCTTCTCTGTCTTCCCATTTTGGCTGCCTTTCTGTGTCTGTTTCTATGTACCAAGCAAAGCTCCTAAGTCTCCTGGCCTTATTAGTGTGGCTTTGTGTAGTAGGTGTCCAGTGACACAGTCCTGGGAGGGGTTCGGCTACAGACCAAGTTTAACCATAGCCTGTGTCCCTCCCAGGCCACCTGTTAAGATTCAGTAATCCACAGATGCTGTGCTTATAGCTGCCTCAAGAGGCCACGCCAGAAACCAAGGCCAGCTGCCACCAATGTGAGTCTCAGAGTTCATTTAGCAAGGAGCACAGAATTTGCCGAGGACACACTTTGATGTGGCTTGGGTGGGGCTGCAAGTTGTGGGAGGTGGAGGTTCAGGGAATCCTCTGGGTTGAGTGACCTCTGTTATCCAGTTTGATAACATCTCAGCTACAGTGTGCCTGCATCTGCGCACTGGGAGGAGGGAGAGTTCAACAAGGAAAAATGGATTCTACCAGCACTTTTGCCCTGGAGAAAGCCCGCCTCTGGTTCTCGCTCTGACAACTTAGTGTCCCCTTGTAAGTCCCTGGTGCTCCCTGTGTAGCCGACCCAGTGCTGGTGCTCAGAGCGAGCAGGTCCATCACCGTGGAAGTCCACTTGCAGACACGGCCCCTTTAAGAAGTGTCTGCAGCTGCCAGCTGCAACTGCCTCAGCCTCTGTCCCACTCAGCTGCTCGGACCCGGCAGCTTCGCTTCTTCACCCTCTCCTACCTTCTAGTTGTGGGGTGATTTCTTATTTCTCTCCCTAGTTGTAGTGCTTCTGTTCATCTAGATCCCAGGTGACTTTGCTTACTGTTTGCTTCATGTTTCCATCACAATTTTGATTTGATCGCAGGAGGGATGAACAAAAAGCCTCTATCCTCTACGCTGCTTTTTCCACAAATCAGAGAGTAATTTTTCAATAGTATTAAGAACCTTAAAATGTTGTACCTTTCGACCTACTAATTTTACTTCCTGGACTCTAGCCTAATGAGAGAATTCTAAATACAATAAAAGCTTTCTGCACCAAAGTATCACTTGCCACCTTAGTGACAACTGATACTTTGACATTAGTGAATGTCAAAATTGATAACAATCTAAATGCTCAATAATATTATAGTTCCATAAATTGTACTTGTGAAAAGTTTATTATAATATGACCAAATCATGGTTACTGAAGTAAGTGAAAACAGCTAAACCCAATATTTATTATACAGTTTGGCAATGGCTGTCAAGACAAAACTTATGTATATACTGAGAAAGGAAGAAAATATACTCATATTTTAATATTAGTTACCTTCAGATGAAGGGACAGAGAAGATTTTATTTTTTTCTCTCCACTTTTCTCTGTTTTACAAACTGTATGTTATGCATTGTTACTTTTATAATTGGAAAACAATAAACCTACTTTTTAAGGAAAAATATAAGCCAGGTGTACTTTACATTAGTCAGTGCTACTGAAAGTCCAGATCACAGATCTCTTTGAGCAGTTGAATTAACCTGAACTCATCTTGTGCGATTGTTTTCTATTTTACTGATAAGGAAACTGCATTTAAAGAGGGCACTGGCTTTGCCCCAATCCTGCCTCCTGGCCCCATTGCACACTGCCATAGAGAATGAGTTAAGCACGGTGTGGCATCGACTAGTCACTTCTTAACATCTGTGAGTTAAAGAGGACTGAGATCGAGAAGGCTGGTTCTGGGGAGTGATGGACATTCCACATTCCTGTGGATAGGGGAGCTGGAATTTGGAAAATGCTCGTCATCATCTCTCTTAAGAGGGCCTGCAAGCTGCTTTCTGTGTCCTCCCCAGGTACCGTTCAGGTCAGTGGTCCCCAGTAACTGCCTGTGTTTTGACCCTCTGTCCTCACTGCAGCCTTCCTTCCACTCCTCTTTCCACCTCAGGGCCCTTCCCCTAACTGGACTTTCTACTTGGAATTCTATTGCCTCAGTCCACACAGCTCTGCACCCACTTAATTCATGCTCAGCCTTCACATCTCAACTCCAGCTCCCTTCTTCCAGGAAGTCCTCTCTGACACCCAAATCAGATTATGCTCTCTTTGTTCTTTTCTTCCATAGAGAGATAACCACTTTCATTAAATAACCGACTACCTATTGTAGGTTAATGCCTATCTCCTCCTCCAGACCATAGGGTTCAGGGGGTTATTTACCCAACATCTTGGCAACAAACTGGACTTGAAGATACTGAGTGCTCAAAGCACATTATATGAATAAACGAAAAGCTATTGATTCTGCTAGCTTGACCAAAGGGCAAGGGCTGTGCGCTCCTTTCCCTGTCTGCTCCCTAGGATTGCTAAAAACCATCCTTTCTCATGGAACCAGAGAAAGTAAGTATACCATCACTCATTTATTTCTGCTTTCATTCATGCGACAAATATTTGTGGAGAGCCTGCTATGTGCCAAGCACTATTCCAAGCATTTGAGATTCATATAGGCAGTGAACATAACACTGCAATCCTTGCCCTCATGAGATTACATTCTATACTAAGGGAGACAGACACCGAGCAAATAAACGGGAAACTGAAACCATGCTGTCAGCTGGTGGTAGAACCAGAAGAGACTGGGGGAGAAGTGGAGGTAGAGTACAATTTCAAATAGAATGGTTGGGAAAGGCCTTCATGAGGTGACAGTTGAACAAAGACCTACATGAGATGACAGAGCAAGCTACGTGGCAATCTGGTAGGGCATGCCAGATACAACCCAGGCAATTTTGAATTTGAGAAGAACATTAAGTACATTTTTAGCATGTCCAAAATATTGCATGAGACACATATGAAAAATTATTCATTGATTATCTGAAATTCAAATATTTGTATTATATTGAATTATTTCATTGTTACAGTAAGAATGCATTACTATTATAATTAGAAAGATATCAAAATTTTAAGACAAATGAACAGGAAGCATCCTTTAAGGAATGTTTAAACACAGATATAAAAGTACAAACAAAATACAACCCCAACCAAACGCCCTCTGAGATAACTGTTACTAACTTGCTGGATACAGCCCTATTCCTCCTCCTTGTTGGCATGTATACACGTCTGTATTAGTTTCCTAGGCCTGCTGTAAAAATATTGTACAGACTGGATGACTTAAACAACAGAAAGTTATTCTTTTATAGTTCAAGGTACTACCAGGGCCATGATCTCTCTCTGAAGGCCACAGGGGACTACCCTTCCTTGCTTCATCCAGCTTCTGGTAGCCCCAGGCATTTCTTGGCTGTGGCAGCATAACTTCTACCTCTGACTCAGTCTTTATGTCTTATTTTTTCTGTGTCTGTGTCCAAATTTCTCTCTTCTTAAAAGGACACTGGTCATTGTTTTGGGGGCCACCCTAATCCAATAAGTTCTCATTTTAGCTTGATTACATCTGAGAAAAAAAATTTCCAATTAAGTTCACATTTATAGGTACCAAGGATTAGGACTTCAACATAGCTTTTGGGGGGACAAAATTCAACCCATAACACTTAGCTTCAAGGACTCCAAACCATTCTGGGTTGTTGACTTATTTTAACTTTAAAAAGCTTTATGACATACATATACTAAAGTACACAACAACTAAATGTACAGTTCAGTGACTTTTTACATATGTATATATGTGTGAAACCATTACCTAAATCAAATTACAGAACATTTCCAGCACTTTAGAAGGCTATGTTGTGTTCTATCCCAGTCATTAACTGCAGCATTTGGGAATCCCCAAGTCACACTCACTTCTGACTCCAGTTGCAAGTTTGGAGGTCCCTAAGATAAACTTAAGTTTCCATAATTCACTAGAAGGACTCATAGAAATCACTGAAAGTTGTTATACTCATGGTTATGGTTTATTACAGCAAAAGGATACAGATTAAAATTAACCAGAGAAAGAAGCTTATGGGCAGAGGCCAGAAGAGTTCCGTGCTTGGCGCTTCCAGTTGCCTTCTCCCAGTGGAGTCGTGGACACTGCTAAGTTCTCCCAGCAACAATGTGTGACAAGATGCACCGAGTTTTACCAATTAGCGAAGCTCACCTGAGTCTTGGTGTCCAGATAATCTCTGTGGAGGACTGATCATATAGCTATGTTTAACCACTAGCATGGCTGCCCCTAGCTATCGGTCCCTCTGAAGGTCAGTCTCATATTGTGTAGCCCAAAGCCTCAAGTATAAATCATATGGTTAAATTATCCAGCGTAGTTTACCCAAGGTCACCAGGTAAATAAAGATGGTCTTAGTAGGCAGGACGGTCCAAGGCTTTAGAGATCACCTCACAGGAACTAAGGGCCAGGCCAAGTCCAGACTTCTCTTTGGGTTAGGTCAGTTCTTTACTACAAATTACCTTCCCAAAAGAAACAACTATTCTGACCTCTCTCTCCATAGATCAGTTTTGCCTGTTTTGAACTTCTAAATGAAATCATGTAATAATCTTTCTGTCTGGCTTCTTTTGCTCAACATGATGTCTGTGAGATTTGTCCCTTTCAATCGTGTATATTATTATTCTATTACCTAAATATACCATGAATTTCTAATCTTGATAAACATTCTAGTGTTGATAAACATTTGGACTGTTTTCAGTTTGAAGCTATTTTGAATAAAGGTGCTTTGAACATTCTCATACATTCTCTTATTTCTGTTAGTTAAATGCTCAGGAGAGAATTGCCAGGTCATAATTAAACATATTCAACTTTAATGGATATTGCTAGTTTTCCTAAGCGGGTGGATTTTCTCCTACTTCTCTGGTTTGTCCTTCTCAGTCTCCTTTGCCGTTCGTTCCTCAACTTCATTACCTCTAAATGTTGTGTGTCCAGGGCTCAGTTCTTGAACCATTTTTCTTTTTCGTCTGTACTCACTTTCTTGATGATCTTATCCAGTCTTATGGCTTAAATACTGCTAAGGATTTGTGCTCTCCCAAAATTCACATGCTGAAGCCCTAACCCTTATTGTGACTATATTTGGAAACTGGGCTTTTAGGAAGTAACTAAAGTTAATTGAGGTCACAAAGGTTAAGTCCTAAACTGATATGATTGGTGGTCTTTCTTTCTCTCCACATGCAAGCACCAAAAGAAAGGCCATGTGAGCGCACAGTCAGAAGGTGGCCGTCTGCAAGCCAGGAAGAGAGCTCTCACCAGAACTTATCATTCTGGCACCCAAATCTTGGACTTCTAGCCTCTAGAACTATGAGAAAGTAAATGTCTGCTGTTTAAGCCACCCAATCTATAGTATCTTGTTATGGCTGTCTTAGTCAGCCTGAGCTGACTAAGACAAATGCTGTCTGTACATTATCTTCTAAATTTATATCTCAAGTTCAGATTTCTCACTTAAATTCAGACCCATAAATTTAACTGCCTACTTGACATCGTCACTTGAATAACTAATAGACATCTTAAACTCAATGTGTAAAACTAATCGTATGGTCTCTCACATGATCTAATCACATGATTGCTCATCTTTTCCCTCTCAGCTAATGCTTAATCCTCTTCTCCCAGCTGTTCCGGCAAAATATAGAGAATTATCCTTGACTCCTCTCTCCCACAACCCATATCCAATTTCTCAGCAAATTCTATTGACCCTACTTTCAAAATATATTTTAAAAATGGACTAGTTCTCACTCTGACCACTGCCACAACAGACATCTCTCATCTGGATCCTGGCCACTACCTCCAGTTCTGCCCCTAGAACTACTACAGTCTATTCTCAACACAAAAAATGGAGTGAGCCTGTTAAAATTTAAGTCAGGTCACATTAGGATCAAAATCCTCCAATGGCTTCCCATTTCACCAGAGTAAAAGGCAAGGACTTTACTCTGGTTTATAAAGCTCCAGGTAATCTGACCCCTGCCTACCCCACTGACTCCGTCTGCTATTTTTTCTCTCATTCACTCCACTCTAGCCACATGGTCTCTGTGGTTATATCTCCTTCTTCAGTCCTATTTTGTATTTTTTCACATATACTCTTTTTTTCCTAATCGGTCTTAAAAGAAGTTAATCTATATTACTGGTCTTATTTAGATTTATTGATCAATGCTTTCCCCCTCCTCCTGCTCCTCTCCCTCCTCCTCCTTTGGTTTGTTTTCCATTCTATTAGTCTCAACTTAATATTTAGTAATTCTTTCTACCTTCTTTCTTTTGGTTTATATTGTTACTTTTTCTTCTAGTTTCTTAATATGATAATCAAATTATTTTATATGTGATTTTTCTTCTTTGTTGTCTTCTTTAGCAATGAAATAACTAACTCATGTTATTTTGCTCTGCTCTTATTTTAATGCTTTCTACAGGTTTTGGTATGAAATATTTTCCCTTTTTATTACTTTTGAGAAAATTTGTAATTTCAGAGTTGGTAATTTGTAGAGAAGGAAAGAAACTCTTCCTCTACCCCTTAGGTTCAGTATCTGGGCCAGCAAACCAAACTGATTAAAGACAGATTAAGGGCAGGAAAAAACATTTAATTATGTACCTATGCACAGGAGTTTATAAACAAATGTGACTTAAGGAAGTAGTTAGAATTTGGGACATATATCCCATCTTAACAAAGGGTGATAAAGTGTGGAGAAAAGGGGTTTGGAGATTCTGGGAGTATGTTATAAAAAAGAGACTAGGAAATGTACAGCAAATAAGGGCTGTTTAACAAGATTTGTTATGCAGATAAGAGTCAACTCAGGTGATAAGATTTGCCACTTGTCTCAGGAGTAGTGCTCTTACTTCTCCAGGAGAAGGAGATACCTTTAGAAATGGAAATTTTTGTTATTTATTTACATTTCATTATTTATATTATATTATTTACATTATACTATTTACATTATAATTTATTTAAATTATTTTTATTTATTTACAAAGGGAAATTTATACTCTGCTTTTAGACAGAAAGATGGAAGGCAGAGAGCTATTTGCCTTCAGCTCAAAACAGTCCTTATGCCAAAGTAGCATGCTTTGGGGATGACTACTCTATCCCCTTTAGATTCTTATAATTAATTGAGGAGTGTATTTCTTAATTTCTCAGTAGTTAAAATTCTGTTTATTTTTTATTATTTTTACCATGTTGAATTATGATCAGAAAAAGAAGGCTACCACTTTTTAAATTTGTTCATTATTATGTTATTTTTTTTGCCAAAGACATGATCACTTTTTGTAACTTAATCATGGACATAAAAATTTTCTGTATGAGGGTAATTTCTCTATGTCTATTAAATTTTATATAAATTAAATTATTTACTTTCTGTACATGGTCAATTTTTATCTATTAGGTGTGGGATTTTTTTCAGTTATAGTTGACATTCAATATTATTTAATATTAGTTTCAGGTGTATATCATAGTGGTTAAATATTTATGTAATTTATAAAGTGAGTCCCCAAATTAGTCTGGGATCCACCTGGCACTATATATAGTTATTACAATATTATTGACTATATTCCCATGCTATACTTTACATCTCCATGACTATTTTGTAACTATCAATTTGTGCTTCTTAATCTCTTAACCCTTTTCACCTAGCCGCACTTCCATTTGGCAACTATCAGTTTGTTTTCTGTATCTATAGGTCTATTGGTGTTTTGTTCTTTAGAGTCCACATGTAAATGAGATCAAATGGTATTTGATCTGTCTGGTTTATTTCACATAGCATAATACCCTCCAGGTCTATTCATGTTGCTGCAAATGGTAAGATTTCACTCTTTTTATGGCCAAGTAATATTCCATTATGTATATGTACCACTTCTTTATCCAATCATCTATTGATGGGCACTTAGGTTGCTTCCATATCTTGGCTATTTTAAATAATTGTGCAATGGACACAGGGGTGCATATATCTTTTTGAATTAGTCTTTCGGATTTCTTTGAATAAATACCCAGAAGTGGAATTGCTAGGTCATAAGGTAGTTCTGTTTTTATTTTTTGAGGAACCGCCAAACTGTTTTCTATAGTGGACATACCAATCTGCAATCCCACCAACAGGGCACAAGGGTTCTCTTTTTTCCACATCCTTCCCAACACCTGTTTGTTGATTTATTGATGATAGTCATTCTGATAGGTGTTAGATAATATTTCATTGTGGTTTAATTTTCATTTCCCTGATGATTAGTGATATTGAGCATCTTTTCATATGTCTAATGGCCCTCTGTATGTCCTCTTCTGGAGAAATGTCTATTCTGATCCTCTGCCCATTTTATATTTGATTTTTTTTATGTTAAGTTATATGAGTTCTTCATTTTTTGATATTAACCCCTTATTGGAGGAATCATTGGTGAATATCTTCTCCCATTCAGTAGGTTGTCTTTTTGTTTTGTTGATAATTTCCTTTGCTGTACAAAACCTTTTTAGTTTGATATAGTCCTGTTTGTTTCTTTTTTTCTTTTGTTTCTCTTGCCCAAGGAGACCAATTAAAAATGTGTGTGTGTGTGTGTGTGTGTGTGTTACTAAGAGTAATGTCAGAGTTCACTGCCTGTGTTTTCTACTAGGAGTTTTATGGTTTCAGGTCTTACATTTAAGTCCTTAATCCATTTCGAGTGGTTTTTTTTTTCCTTATATATACTGTAAAAAGTATTCTAGTTTCATAGCTTTTCATGTGTGCATCCAGTTTTCCCAACAACACTTACTAAATAGACAGACTGTCTTTACTTCACTATATATTCATGTCTCCTTTGACATGTATTAATTAATTGACTTATATAGACGTGGATTTATTTCTGGGCTCTCTATTCTGTTCTGTTGATCTACGTGTCTGCTTTATGCCAGTATCACGCTGTTTTGATTACTGTAGACTTACAGTGTAGTTTCATATTAAGTAGTATGATACCTCTGACTTTGTTCTTCTTTCTCAAGATTGCTTTGGCTATTCACAGCCTTTTGTGGTGCCATATAAATTTTAGGATTATTTGTTCTAGTTCTGTGAAAAGTGCCATTGGTATCGTGACAGGGATTGCACTGAATCTATAGATTGATTTGGGTAATACGGACATTTTAACAATGTTAATTCTTTCTATTCATAAATATTGTATATGTTTCCATTTATTTGTATCTTCTTCAATTTCTTTCTTCAGTGTCTTATCATTTTCTGAGTACAGGTCTTCTAGCTCCTTGATTAAATTTATTCCGAAGTATTTTTTTAGTGTAATCATAAGTGGGATTATCTTCCTAATTTCTCTTTCTGATAGTTCATTATTGCTGTATAAATATGCAATTGATTTCTGAACATTAATTTTACATCCTGCTACTTTATGGAATTCATTTAGCAGTTCTAATAGGTTTTTTTTTTATATAAACTCTTTGGAGTTCTCTCTATGTGGTATTATATCATCTGCAAATAATGACAATTTTACTTCTTTTTTCCAATTCAGATGCCTTTTATTTCTTTACTTTGTCTGATTTCTGTAGCTAGGATTTCCAATACTATGTTGAATAAAAGTGGTGAAAGTGGACATCCTTGTCTTATTTCTGATCTTCAGGAAAACACTTTTAACTTTTCACTACTGAGTATTTCATTTGCTGTGGGTTTGTCATATATGGCCTTTATTATGTTGAGTTATGTTCCTCCTATTCTCACTCTGCTAAGAGTATTTATCATAAATAGATAAATAGCTGGATTTTATCAATGCTTTTTCTGCATCTATTGATATGATCATATAATTTTGATCCTTCATTTTATTTATGTGTTGTAGCATATAAATTGATTTATAGATATTGAACAAACCTTGCATCCCAGGAACAAATCTCACTTGATCATGGGGTAAGATCTTTTTAACACATTGCCAAATTCAGTTTGCTAATATTTTGTTGAGAATTTTTTAATCTATGTTCAGGGATAACAGCCTATAATTTTCTTTTTCTTTTTTTGTAATGTCTTTGTCTGGTTTTGGAATCAGAGTAATAGTGGCCTCATAAAATGAGCATTGGAGCTTTCCCTCCTTTCAAATTTTTTGGAATAGTTTGAGAAGCAAAGGTATTAATTCTTCTTTGAATGTTTGGTAAAATTCACCTGTGAAGCTATACAGTCCAGGACTTTTGTTTGCTGGGAGTTTTTTGATTACTGACTCAATTTCATTAGTAGTAATCTATCTGTTCAGATTTTTATTCTCCTTGATGCAGTCTAGGAAGATTGTATGATGCTAGGAATTTGCCCATTTCTTCCAGATTGTACATTTTGTTGGCACGTAATTGTTTATAGTTTTTTCTTATAATCCTTTGTATTTCTGTGGTGCCCATTGTCAATTCTCTTTTATTTCTGATTTTGTTTATTTGGATCCTCTCTCTTTTTTTCTTGAGAGTCAGCTTAAAGATTTATAAATTTTGTTCATCTTTTCAAAGAACTAGTCTTATTTCATTGATCTTTTGTTTTGTTTTAGACTCTATTTCATTAATTTCCCCTCTGATCTTTATTATTTTTTTCTTCTACTAACTATGGGCTTTGTTTCTCTGTGCTTTTTCTAGTTCTTTTAGATGTAAGATTAGATTGTTAATTTGAAATTTTTCTAGCTTCTTGAATTAAGCTATTAGGTGTGTGTATTTTTTTTTTAATTTTAATTAGTTTCAAGTAGACAGTATATTGGTTAGACATCTATATACATAGTAAAATGAATCTCCTAATTGCTCCCTCCCTCCCCTGATCCTCCACCTAGCCAATATATTAATGCTAATTGCATTCCCTATGCCATGCTTCCCATCCCCGTGACCATCCATCGGCTACTAATTTGTACTTCTTTAACCCTTCACCCCATTCTCCCAGCCCACCAAACCCTCCTCCCCTCTGTCCATCACCAAATTGTCCACTATAATCGTGAGTCTGTTTTTGATTTGTTTGTTCTTTTTATTCCTTAGATTCCACATATAAATGTAATCATACAGTGTTTATCTTTCTCTGTCTGACTTAAATACCTTCTAGGTTCATCAAAGCAATATCATTTTCCATTCCCTTCTTTTTCATACGTAGGGGTCTTGTTTTCTTATCCTTTCAGCCACTCTATCTTTTGGTTGGAGCACTTAATTCTTTTCCATTTAAGGTACTTATTGATAAGAATGTAGTTTTTACCATTCTTTATTCCTGTTTTCGATACATGTTTTTTCTTCTTAAAGAAGTCCCTTCAACTGGCTTGGTGGTGATAAATTCCTTTAGCTTATTTTTGTCTGGGAAACTCTTTTTCTGTTCTTCAACTATAAATGATAGCTTTACTGGATAAATTATTCTTGGTTATAGATCCTGGGTCTTCATCCTGTCGAATATTTTTTTGCCAAGCTCTTCTGTCCTGCATAGTTTCTTTTGAGAAATCAGCTGCCAGTCATATGGGTGTTCCCTTATATGTAATTATCTGTTTTTCTCTTGCTTCTTTTAACATTCTTTCTTTGTATTTAAACTTTGGCATTTTAATTATGATATGTCTTGGTGTGGGCCTCTTTGGATCCCTGATCTTTGAAATTCTCTGCGCTTCCTGGGGTTTTATGTCCATTTCCGTCACCAGGTTAGGGAAGTTTTCCATCATTATTTCTTCAAATAGCTGTTCAACATCTTGATTTTCTTCACTTAAGCCGATCAGATAAATGTTTAGAGCCTAAATAGTGTCCCATACCCTCCTTAAATTATTTTTATAGTCTTGGCCTCTTTTTTTTTGCCATTCTGTTTGAGTGTCCTGATAGGCTTTCCTGTCCTCTAGATAGGGCATGTGATCCTCTTCTTTATTCACTTTGTTTATTCCTTTGTTTATTCCACTTAATATACTTCTCATCTCAGATAATGTGTTCTCCATTTCAGACTGGTTCCCTTTTATAATTTCCATTTCCATTTTTATTTCTTTGTTGGAGTTCTCTACATCCCCCAAAAGTTCATTGAACATCTTTATAACTAGTGTTTCGAACTCTGCATCTATTAGATTATTTGACTCTATTATATCTGGATCTCTGTTCTGTTCTGTCATATGGTTTCTGCTTCTTTGTCTTCCTATTTTCACAGCCTGGTCCCACTACCATGTGTGGCAATTGAGAATTGAGAAGGTTACCTTGGCTACAGAGCCCCCTCCCACACCTGAGGAGCGAGGGGTCCCAGTCCCACACTGGGCTCCCCAGCCCAGGGTTCCAGTGCCAGGAAGTGAAGTCTCCACAACCTCTTGCTATGAAAACCAGCGGAGGTTGTGGCTGAGTGAGACGAAGGGCCGCAGGAGTTGCAGGCGTTCCTCTTAAAGGGTCTGCGCCTGGACTTAACTCACTGATGAATTCACTCACTCTGAGCTTCAGCGCAGGGGCAGCTGCTCGAGGAGCACCAGGGACATACAGGAGACACTGAGTTGTCCAGCTTGTGGTGAAAGCTGGAGGGCAGGCTTTCTCCCAGATAGAAGTGTTGACAGTATTCATTATTCCTTTGTTGAGCCCTCCCCCTTTCCAGCATGCAGACGCAGGTGGCCACCATATCTGAGTCACCATCAACCTGGATAACACAGGTTGATTCCCTGAGACTCCGCCTCTCCCAACTTGTGGGCCCAAAAAAGCCGCCTGTGGCTCCACCCATACAAATGGCCTGTCTTGGCTCTTGCTGCAGACTTTCCTAAAATCTCTTAAGGGCTCAGAAAACCTATAAAGGCAGCATCTGGCCTCGGCATGCCCTGTACCCCTTGCTGGCCAGCCTTGCACTATTGACAGCTGACTTTGGTTCCTTGCTTGTTCTTTCAAGGCATCTACAAGCCCAGCACAGGCAGCAGCCATCTTCAGATTGCTTGGTGACTTACCAGGTGGCCCCAAAGGTGCACCGGCTGTGGCTGAACTTGGCCTACAGCTGGACCCCTCTAAGGAGGCTCTTGGGCCGTCACGCCCAGTGGCCTGCTTCAGCTAGTGCCAGAACCAGAGCACCCCCTGGGCTGTATCTGAGGAGGACACACCTGAAGGGCAGACTGGGCAGGCACCAGAGCCCTGCTAAGGTGAATCCAGAGCCTTAGGGTCAGGCCCTCACCAGCCAGTCCTCATAACCAATCAGCTCAAGGGTCAATTCCTCCCATCGGTGTGCAAACAATAGCCAACGCTCAAACTATAACAGGAGGGAACACATGACCCATACAAGGGACACACCCTGAGCATCTCACTCAGGGAAGATTGTGCCACTGGGCCCCACAAGACACCTACTACATAAGGCCACTCTACTAAGACCGAGAGACTTAGGAGCCCTACCTAATACATAGAAACAAATGCAAGGAGGCAGCCAAAATGGGGAGACAAAGAAACATGTCACATATGAAAGAACAGAACAAAGCTCCAGAAAAAGAGCTCAACAAAATGGAGACAGGCAATCTGTCAGATGCAGAGTTCAAAACACTAGTTATAAGGATGCTCAATGAACTTAGGGGAAAAGTAGATGAACTCAGTGAGAACTTTAACATAGAAAACATAAAAACAGACACAGAAAACAAAAGGGAACCAGTCAGACGTGAAGAATACAATGTCTGAGATGAAGAGTACATTAGATGGAATCAATAGAGTGGATGAAGCAGAGAATCGAATCAGCAATTTAGAAGATAGGGTAGCGGAGGACATCCAATCAGAACAGCAACAAGAAAAAAGAATCCATAATATAAAATCAAGATATTTGAAGGCGCCTCAGGGACAACATCAAGCATAACAACATTCACATCATAGGGGTATAAGAAGGAGAAGAGAGAGCAAGAAATCAAAACTCTATTTGAAGAAATAATGATGGAAAACTTCCCTAACCTGGTGAAGGAAATAGACATACAACCCCAGGAAGTTTGGAGAGTCCCGAACAAGATGAATGGAAAGAGGCCCACACCAAGACACATCATAATTAGAATGTCGAAGGTTAAATACTAAGAGAGAATCTGAAAAGCAGCAAGAGAAAAGCAATCAGTTACCTACAAGAAAGCTCCTATAAGGCTGTCGGCCAATTTCTCAACAGAAACTTTGCAAGTCCAGAAGGGTTTGGCACAAAATATTCCAAGTGATGAAAAGTCGGGACCTACAACCAAGATTACTCTGCCCAGCAAAGCTATCAGTTAGAATAGAAGGACATAGGTTAAAAAAAAAAAAAAAAGACTCAAAGGACAGATAAAGAGCTTCCCAGACAAGAAAAAGCTAAAGGGATTCATCACCACCAAGCCAGTATCACAGGAAATGTCGGAGGGACTTTAAGAAGAAAAAAAGACGTATCAAAAATATGAAGAAAGAATGGCAATAACTACATATCTATCAACGAGTACTTCAAATGAAAAGAATTAAATGCTCCAATAAAAAGATAGGGTGGCTGAATGCATAAGAAAACAAGACCCTTACATGTGCTGCCTATGAGAGACTCACTTCAGATTAAAAGACACACACAGACGAAAAGGAAAGGAATGGAAAAAGATATTTCATGATGGACCTAGAGGGTCCATCTGAGTAGAGTCAGATGGAGGAAGACAAATGCCATATGATTTCATGTACATGTGGAATCTAAAGGACAAAGCAAACAAACAAACAAACCCAGAAACAAACTCATAGATACAGAGATTTTGAGGGTTACCAGATGGGAGGGAGTTGGGGGAGAGGTAATTAAAAAGGAGGAAAGGATTAAGAAGTACAAAATCGTGGTTACAATATAGTCATGGAGATATAAAGTCATGGAGATATAGCATAAGGAATATAGTCAATAGTATTGTAATAGCTATGTACAGTGTTGAGGGATACTAGATTCATTGGGATGATCACGTTGAGAGTTATATAGATGTCTAATCATTATGTTGTATACCTGAAACTAATATAATATTGTATACCAACTATAATTGAAGATAAAAAATATTTTAAAAAGAAAGTAATGAGCAATTTTATTAGACACAAATTTCTAAGAAAATTAGTATTTAAGTGGAGTGAAAATATTTATTGAATTATTATGCTGTAGTTTTTAATCCAACAGTTTTCACTGATATTTTTGCCTTTACATATTTGTTCTTTAATCAAAATGGTAAAATAATTTAATAGATACATTGTTTTATGTTTATAGGATTAATTACTTAAGATTTAAATTTATAGTTGCAAGTATACTTGTTATTGAACATTAAATATCATATATGTATGTTAAAATACTTAAAATGGTATGATTATAACAATAATTAAAATATTTAGCTATAGTAGAAAGGAGGGGACTGATAGCTAAGGGAAAATTATGAATTTGGAGTATATAGTCTGCTCTTCGTAGAAGAAAATAAAGACTTTTTCCTGGCCTGCTGTATGCTCTGAGAAGATAAGAATTTTATCTTTCTTCATTGATATGTAAACTTTCAAGTCTCAAGTGTCTACCATTTTTCTGATACAACATTTTATAATGCTCCTAGGTTGTTTTAAGAAGCAACAAGGATTCTTCACTTCAAGAATAATAAACTTAACAGTTATTATTTTAACTTCTCTTGATTTTAAATATTACATTGTCACGCTGATTAATGACACAACCAAGAGAACAACTGACTATTCCTTGTTTTTGTGAACAATCTGTTCTGATGACTCTTTTTGATACTGCTTTTTCCCAGATTCAGATACCAATTTCATGATTCAAGAAACTGTTAAGATGTATCTTATAGCTAAAATAGCATTGGAGTTTTCTGGACAGCCCTGGGGAAACTGAAGATTTGGTCCTTCATTTTACAAAGGAGAGTTAATAAATATAACTAGATTTGTTTGGCATTCTGTAGATTAGCATTGTCCAACAGAGCTTTCTGAGACAATGAAAATGTTCTAAGTCTGCACAGTGCAATACTACAGACACTAGCCACATGTGTCTGTTGAGCACTTGAAATGTGGTGATGTGTCTGAAGAACTAAAATTTTAATCTTATCTAATTTTAATAATTGAAATTTAAATAGCTACACGTGACTAGTGGCTACTATATTGGCTATTACAAATTTTAAAAGCTGAAAACTCACATGATGGCTATTTTGTTTACAAAACCCAAAATATTAAAACCTGAAAAATCAAAAGTTTAGTCATTCTAGTCGAATTATATAAATTTGTTTCAGTGATTACATACTTTTCAGGTTGAGAAGAAATTTACTCCTAGACCCTCATACACTGAACAAATTATTAAGTATTATATTTAATAGAAGATTCTACTTCTCTCCATTTTGTATTGATGATTATAATAATTTAATCAGAGCCATTTAGTCTTATCAGCCACAGATTGATTTCTATTTTTTCTACTTAATTTGCTTAAAGGCCCTTTCTACAAGCTACAGATCAGAGATTGAGTTTCCTGGAAGAAACATCAAAAGGTCTCAAAGAACATACTAGGCACTCTTGATTGTGGATACTACAGGGAATGAAATTACAGGTGCAGACTAGCACTATAAACAACATCCTCACAGACATACGGGTGTCAAGCTGTATCAAATAGCTGAGTCAGGATTCCCAGCACATCTCTCATCTGGAGCAGAGAGCTGGCTTCATGGAAGTCAACTGCTTCACCCAAGCTCTTTGGTTCAAATTCCATACCTATAAATAGGGCTACTGTTTACATTTTAAATTGTTAACTACTTTAAATCATAAAACATATATTTTAAATGATCATCCTAATTCTCCTAATTCTAGGAGAAACTTCGTATAGATAATACATTTGTTAGGTTCAGAAAGGCCATAGCTACTTCAGGAAATGTAACTAACTTAGTTTGTCATGCCTTCCCTGGGATACCAGGAGGTCCCTTTTATTGAGGATTTCTGCTAAAAATGCTACCAGCTCCACTCATGATGAGATTCACTCATGGAAATCAAATTTTGTTTCTGCCTGGCTCACAGTTAATAATCTCATCCAGGAGAATAGGTTTTCTGTGAGGCCATATAATATAAAATCTTGTAGATGGTATGACAACACAGGAAATAAATACTAATACTCTTTTTCTCAACTAACCAATCAAGGAAAACCTCCATGCTCTTTTCCATTGTAATCTAAGACATATTTGCTTATAACAGCTCTCAGACATCCATGAAGTATACTTATACAATTTACCAAAATTAGAGGTTGCACCCTTTATGGCTTTGTGCATTTATGCCACAGTACTATCACCACAAAACATAGGCCTTGGAGAGGGAAGGAGTCTGCCATCTGGAAAAGATCCATATGTTATCAAGGAGTTTTAATACCTCTACACTGGTGCTGTCTCAATGCCCTAGTTCTTTCATCTATGTGCCTGAGATACTGGTTTCCATTATCTTGTGTGTTCCTTCCTTTGGCTTAGGATCTCTGATTTAAATTGCTGTGTCTGAGACTGTTCCTAACAATGGCAATGATAGCAAGTGAAGCTGTGTAGACTGTGTACCTTGCTTGCCGCAATGATGCTAGACCACAGACTTACTTTAGTTAATGCTGACAGAATAAGGTGGTATTTGAACACTGGCTAACACCTCCTTTTGCATTGGAGTAGATGCTTCAGGATAAGATAGTGATTCTGTCATAAAATTTAGAAGAAGTCAAGTGGTTGTCCAAGGTGGGAAAAATCAGCCAATGATAAGTTTACAATTGACAGCCAAATAGGAGGCTGGTTAAGGGACATTCTACAACATTGGTTATGTTCCTAATTATTTGCAGTCATCAAGTGTATTTTTAGCATGTTCTTAAACAGTGCCGCACAGACACTATTCTGTTGGTTCACAAATCAGAAGATCCTACAACCAAAGAGATCAAAATGACTCAAATAGATACAAAGAAATCATGTAAGACTGTCATGTGAAATGAAGATAATGGTAAAGACCTCAAATCTGATAAATTGCCTATGCTCTATGTGGTCATCTTGACATTCTGAGATAAGGGAAGACTAAGAAGAGGAACTGTAAAAGAAAATTTTCCATATATAACATTTGCCTAGGAGATATAAAAACTGAATACTGTTTTTCATCATAAAATGGTGCTAATCAGTTAAAGCTGATAAAGGGCCATGAACTTTGAGTGACCCCAATACACCAAACTCTTGTGTGGGACCTCTCTGACCAACAGATGATCAGACTTGCTTTAACTACCTGTATACAAGTCTGTGGACTCATTCGGTTATCTCCAGATTGTTGGTATCCAATACTGAGCATAACCACCTTTTACGTCCTTTAAAAAAACAAATTTTTGATATATAAAAGTTTAATGGTAAAATAACTTTTATTATTGAAGAGATGTGTGCTCTGTTAGTGTTTTCATAAAGGCAGGCAGTGTCTATAGTGGTCAGAGCCAAGATTTCAGGTCAGATGGAGTCAGCTCTGCCATTGACTAATAAATGAGTTAGATATTTGCCTCAGTGTTTAAGAAGATTGTAGTTGAATTTTCATAATTCTAGGTGTACACACACAAAAAAACCCCACATCCCCTCTACCCCTGAAAATACTCAGTGAGTTTCTTCACTGGTTTCTTTGTCTGGCAAGTTAATAGACTCAGCTTTCTACTTCCACCTTTGGTGGTCTTTATTTTATTTGTTGAAAAATTCTTTATTTTATTTGTTGAAAAATTAGTCTGCAGGACCTTCGCTCTGTGGAAGAAGGAAGTAGTGACAATAACAGCTGAAGTTGAATTTCCCATTTGCCAAAGGGATAGCGGCTCAGAATTTAAAAAAAAAAAAAAAAAAAGTTTCTCACATCATATACACCTTATTTATTGAGTTTGTGGATTGAGAATTTGACGTTCAAACTCACTGTACAATATTGAAGTCTATAAAATGAAAAAATACCTTTCTCTTCATCCTCAAGCCCCAGCAAACTTCTCAGCAGAAAATATAAATTTCTCCTGCATAGCCTTATGTATGACCTTAGTTTTTTCATAGATGGGATCATAGTATTCAAATTAATATAAACTTTGCTTTTAAATTTAATAATATAGCTAGATCTTTCAATAGAAGCATTTTGATCTTTATAGCTATATAGTATTCCAGTGGAATATATATGTGTGTGTGTGTGTGTGTGTGTGTATACATATATATACACATTTATTTACCCATTTTTCTATATACATATATATACATATATACATATATACACACACACACACATATATAATTTAATTAACGTATCCCCAAATTTGTAAACATTCAAATTGTTTTCTCTTATTAAAAAATGAGAAACAAGACTACTCTTTAAAAACTGAGAGAAGCAAAGGTTTAATAGAAAAATGAGTAAATAAACAGAACACAGAAAAAGAAAGGCCATGGCCTCATATATACAAAAAGATCTTTAACCTCACTCATCAGAGAAATGTAAATGAAAATATAATAAGATACCGATACCACATCTCATCTAGCAGATTGATACAAATATGAATACTTGACAGTACACTTTGTTAATGAGGCTGTGAAGAAACAGGCTATCTTATGCATTGTTATTGAGAGTATAAGATGGTGCAACCATCTGGAGTGACTTGGCTAACAAAATTACTTATGCATTTACCCTTTAAGTTAGCAATACCACTTCTAGTAATTTACTCTGAAGACTTAACCCCACAAATATATAACAACCTGTAAATAGGGTTATTCATTATGGCATGGTTTGTTACATCAAAATATCAGTTTAAAGGCCCATTAATAGGGGGCTGATTTAATAAAATATAGTATATCCACCCAGTTGCAATAGTTTATTGGTTCTGTTGAATTTTCAGCATTGACCATATTGTTTTTCACAAAATGACAACTTATCCCTTCTGATACTTCTTTTCATTTTCTAATAACATTGTATATAGCATGTCCAATATAATTTAAAAGATAGCCATGGTAGTAGATAGCTCTTCATTTTTCCATAATCTTAAACAAAATGTCTCTAAAGTTTCTCCATTGAGCAATTATTTTTCTCATTTGCTGTTGGATTCAGGTAGCTAACATTTTATATAGGATAGTCAAATACATGTTCACATGTGATATCAACCTAATTGACATTTTAGATAATGTCTTCACCCAGTTTTTGGATTCATAGTCACACTAGCCTCATAAAATGAACTTAGTGGCTTTTGCTCCCTTTCTATTTTCTGAAACAAACAGTATATAATTAGAATATCTATTCTTTGAAACTTTGGTGTAACTCATCTGTAAAACTGTCTGGGCCTGTGCTTTTTTAGGAGAAGTGTTTAATTGCAGTTTCAATTTCTTTACTGCTATTCTAATTTTCTCTTTTCATCAACATTAGAATTTTATATTTTTCCAGAAAGTTTCCATTTTGCATTGATTTTCAAACATTGGTTTATATTTATTATAAAATTCTTTTACAATTTGAATCTCATTTTTGTCTTCAGTTGTTTCCCCCTTTCCATTTTGTCTGTTTGCTTCCTTCTTTTTAAAAATCTTGTCAGAGTTTCTTCTTATTCTTTTTGAAAAACCAATTTCAGATTTATTAATTTTCTGTCATTCTGTTTTTAATTTCATTATCTTATATACTTATTCCTAAGTGATTGATAGAGGGTTGACAAGGGATTTGTCTTTCTGTGTTATTTGACTCTTAAAACTACTTACATATAATTTTATTAAAATACAATAAATTATAAAAAAGAAAAACTGATAGGGGATATATAATAATAACTCAGCTTCAACAGAACACTAAAAACTTTGTCAATGAAATAAGAATTAGTGATACTTTACATGCCAATATACATAGTTATTCTTTACTTCTTAATATATTATAGTCATGCTCCACTTAATGATAGGGAGATGTTCTGAGAAATGCAGTTAGGCGATTTCGCCATTGTGGGAACATCATAGAGCGCACGTACACAAACCTAGATGGTAAGCCTACTATACACCTAGGCCCTATGCTATAGCCTATTCCTGCTAGGCTACAAGCTAATACAGCATGTTACTATACCAAATACTGTAGGCAATTTTAATATAATGGTATGTATTTGTGTATCTAAACATATCTAAATAGAAAAGGTGGATCAGGGGGTAGAGGGGCTCGTTTCAGTACCCTCCTCCCCAGGTCACTTCCTTCACTCCCCCATCAACTCTGGGCCCCAGCCTTGCCCGGACGGCTGCCTGACAGGTACACAGCATATTGAGCCTCTCCGTCTATTTGAAACTACCCAGAGCTAGCAGTAAATTGGACATCATAGTTGGGTATAGCTTTTTCTTTCAACATCAAATACAAACTTTTTGCTTATAATCTCATGGAACCACCAGTAGGGTATATGTGGTGTATCCTTGATTGAAACACTGTTGTGCTGCATGACTGTATTTATATGAGTATAGCAACAGAGTTTTGAAACAATTAGAATAATGGATTAACAAGTATTTAGATTATGGGAAAAGGAAGATAGTAGATGATATAAATATAAGATTAATGGTAAAGAACTGGAGAATTAAAGATGGGGTTCTAGAAGAGGGGTTTTATAGTTGTTTAAACTCATTTTTGTTTCCTTTAAAAAGATTTTCATGGAAAATTTCAAGTGTACAGAAAAGAATATAGTTTGAACACTCTTAAAACTATAACTCAGATTTAAAAGTTAACATTTGGGCATATTTGTTTCATCTTTTGTTTTTGTTTTTGTTTTTTTGAAGTATTTTAAAGCGAATTACAGGTATAATTTTTCCCTTTAAATAGTTTAGCAAGCACCTTCAAAAAAGTAATGGTATTTTTCTACATAACCATAATACCACTGTTAACAAATTTAACAGGAATTCTTTAATATACTGACAAGGCTGTATTTGACTACTGTAATACCTCCCAAATGTCTTGTAGAGTTTTTTAAAAAAATCAGGATTCAATCAAGAACATTTATTATATTTAATTGTTAGGGCTCTTAAGTCCCTATCAGTCTAAAATAGTCATTCTACCCGTCATTATTTTTTTGCCATGGCAATGACTTGTTGAAGAGACCAGGACAGTTGTCTTACGCAATATCTCAACTTCTAGATTCATTTGATTGTTTTCTCTTGATGTAATTTATCTTGCTACTTTCTCCCCTATATTTCCTGTAAATTGGAGGTTAGACCTATGTCTGGATTTGAAATATTTTGACAAGAACTGTTTTATAGGTATGCTATTCACTTCATACTGCATCGCACCAGGAGGCTGTAAATTAATTTTAGACTGTAAAAAAAATAAAGGCATTTGAGAAAAGGACCTGCAGCCAGGGAGACACAGATTCAGGTAGCAACTTAAAGTGTATTCCATTGAGAGAAAGGGGAGGCTGCCTTTTATAGAGAAAGTTCCCGCCCCGGTTCTCTTTCATGTAAATGAGGTATCCACTTTGTGCAGTTCTAATTGGATGAAGCAAGTCAGACCGTTGGTAGAAAGATGAAACTAGGGTTTCCCTGCACGGTTTGACTCAGATGGTGTAAATAAGTGGGGCATACTGCGGGAAGCCAAGAGTTCAGTCTGAGGTCCCTTCTGGTATACAGAGTACTCGATAAGCCCCCGTCAGCAAATGGCTGCTAGGCTCTAATTATTCATAAAATTTAGGGTCTCGGTTGACCATGGGGATCCATCTCAACCAATAAATTTCTTCTTGGGGTTCACATCAAATGGATCTTTCTTCTTGGGGTCCACAAATTACACAATGTGTAGTTGTTGCCCCTATTAGCAATGCTGAATGATCTATGTGTTTGGTGGTGACAGCATCCATTAAGCAATTATGTTTGTGATAGGATAAGTTTAGCACCATGCAAATACAGTCATATGTCACATAAAAATGTTTCAGTTAACGAGTGATTGCATATACCAGTGTTTCATAAGATTATAATGAAGCCACAAAATTCCTATTGCCTAGTGACGTCCTAGCTGTCTTAATGTCTTAGTGCAAAGTATTACACAAATACTTACCACTGTGTCCCAATTGCCTACAGTATTTGGTACAGGAACATGCTGTACAGGTTTGTAGCCTAGGATGCATATGTGAGTCCCTCAGAGGGTAAGCAGAATGCTATCTAGAGGTCCAGATGTGTATCCAGGCATTGACGCAGGAATGGGAAGTTAAAAAAAAGTTTGTTTCCAGCCTAGGTAGAACAAGAATGGAGTTTCTCCTTATGCCTCAAACTTCATAATGTTAATAATTTTAGCAGCTTGGTTAAAGTAACTCCATTTTATGTATTCCCTATCTTTACTCTTTCTTCAACTGTATTCAGTTCATCATCAGACTTTCAACTAATGGTTTTAGCATCTGTTGATAATTGTCTGGATCAACTATTTCATAAAGGTCGACAAAACTTAAACTCTTCAGTTCTATCTTGTCTTACATGAGCTGGCATTTTTCTCTAGGAAAAAAGAGCTTTCTCTCATCACTTAGGCTTGTTTGGTTACTCTGAAATACATTTCTTACTGGAAAGGTGAGATAAATGCTTAATTCTTTTCCCTTAATTAACAATTTTCTAATAATGTGTTAGTGGAATTCGTATCTACGTTGGCTGGTGAGAGCCCCCTTTAGCTTGCTCCTGCATCCCTTAGACACAAGGGATGTCTTTGAAAACTTCTTTATTTTAAAGAAAAGTTTTCCTAAGCTTGCCTTGTACATTTTCTGCCCCAAACTTGGAATCAGCCCCTTCTTCAAGCATCCCTAGTTCCTTTTTGTAAGAAATGGTATTGAGAGGTCAGTATTGTTGTTCGACCCTCATTCTTTTGGTGCACTCATTCCATCTTCTCCGAACAAGAACAGTAATAGCTTTCATTTATTTAGTGTCGCTTAAACACAAGGTATTCTACATACATTATATTAATGTAACTGGTTTATTGAGAAGTTACAATTAAGTAGAACACAAAGTAATTTTATTTCTTGTATTGTCCTGCCTCAACTGTGCTATGACAAGCCTTTCTTTCCCATGCCTAAAAGACATTTGAGGCACATATCATTACATTTCTGGCACTTCTAGTCAATAAAACAATCCACTTTAACTCTTTATGTTTCATATCTAACTCAAAGCAATTCTCCTTTGTTTTCATAGAGTGGGCTATAGCGACCTTGTGTGTGGCATAGTCTGCTAATTGACTCCCTCCCACTTGTCCCACTTCTAGGTAGGGACTCACTTTCCAGAAATTGTAACTTACTATAAACGTATAGTAATTCAGATGGTGTGTTAAGGCACAGAGATGGAAGAATAACCTAATAGGACCTACAGAGAATTCAAAATATATGTCAAAAGTTGTATTGCCCATGTTTTGGAATAGGATGTCATTTTTAAAGAAACTGTTTCAAAAGTATTTGTTGTCAATTTGGAAAAAAATAAAATTGGTTTCCTATCTGACATCACACACAAAAGTAAATTCTAGGTGTATAACAGGCCTAAAGGTTGTAAAAAACAAAACTTAAAAAAGCTAGAGGGAAATATAGAATATTGTTATGACCTTGAAAGTTCTTTAAAAGAAGCATCAGCTAGCATAAGTCAAAAAAGACAAGGCTGATAAATCTGACCATAAAAAGACATCATTATAAAATAGTGAAAAATCAATTTCTACATTAGGAGAAGATATTGGCTTCATAAAACTAATGAAGAATTTACAAATTGACTATTAAAAAAAAATCCAAAAATCAATAATAAAAAGACAAGCAGCCCATCTTAAAAGTAGCCCAGGCAGGAAAAGAGATCCAAATTGCTAGTGAGGACATGGAAAGATACTTGGTCTCATAAGGAATCAGGGAAATGCAAATTAACACCATAAGGAAATATCATTTTACATTCTTTAAATCAGTAAAGTTAAAAAAAAAACTCTGAAAATATACAGTGCTGGTATTGGACACACTCATATTCTGCTGGTAATTTTTGATACTTTTGTCAAATTGAATAAGTGGATACACTAAGACCTCATAAATGTCACTAGAGAAACTTGCACACATGCATCAGAAGAGGATTTTATAAAGATTTTTATATAGCAAGGTTAAAAAAAGCAAACAAAACAAAAAACCTGGAAACTCAGTAGATATCTGTTGATAGGAGGTTAGATAAATGTTAACGCATTCCTACAGTGGAATACCATAAAGTAGTTAAATTAATTGGAACTATCCTATGTATCCACAAAATAAATCTCAAAAACATAGTGTTGAACCAAAAAAAGAGAGCAAGTTGCAGAAAGATATATACAATAAAACTTACATATATGTGATATATTCAATATGTATCACAATGTATATTATATATACTAAATATATACTCTATATATACAATGTATATGATAAAACTTAAAATATAAAAACAATACTAAATATCACAGATACATTTATATATGGAGAGAACACAAAAACAGGTATGGAAATATAAGCACCAAATTCAGGAGGAAGGGAAGAAAATGGGATCAGGGGGGCTACACAGGCTTTCATCATAATTTCTATTATTTTTTGGTATGTCTGAAATGCTTCATTAAAAGCAAGCAAAATTAACTTTCAGTGTTTTGAGGTAGCTTCAAAATCAATTTCCTGTAAACTCTTTTATTCAGTTCTAATTTCAGCCTACTGCTTCCAAAAAAGGTTGTTGCTCTCAGCTTGGTGACACAACCAGTTTTTAACTTAAACCTCATGACTAGGACTCTTCTTTGTCTTGGGGAAGCCAAACACTTGCAAGCCAAACACTTCCAGTTTGCAAGTCTGTACAGGAATTTCTTCCAACTTTATAACTAGTGTTCTTTTTAAAAAATATTCCAACCCGTTTGCTTAATTTTCAGAGGAAGGAGCATTCATGAGCTGGACATAGAATATTTTTTGGGACATGGGTTCAAAGTTTGGGTTGTTAAATTTGTGAGCCAGTTTTAAGACTACTGAAATGGATTCAGGATTACCTAGTTCTAGCTCTGAATCTGTCACTAACCAGGAGTACAAGACCATAGGTGAATCCTTTAACTGTTCTGGCCTTCAGTTTTCTCACAGTCAAATAAGGGTGGTGATTAAGTGATCTCTAAAGTACCTCCTTTTCCATGATTCTAAGGCAGAATTTGAGGCTCTGTCAAAAAATTTATTGGCTCCGAAATTTCTATAGTTTCCATCAAGCTAGTTGAATAAATACTGATGATCTCAAATCTCTGTACAACTTTGAGGGATGCTATATTTTTCACATGTCCAAGTTGAAAGTACAAATAGTCAAATTAACCCTACCTGCCATTATAATGGTAAATGTCCTGGCTGCTCATCAAGATAAAGATTAGCATTGCCTTTGTAATTTACACCAGCAGTTGTCCAGTAAATCCCTTGAAGTGGTTGGTAATCCGTTTGCGGTAAAATTTCCCCTTTTCTCTTCTTGGCACTAAGAGGAATCTATTTTCCGAGGTATGGCACAAATACTTTTTGTTTAAATTGAGATATTGTGTTATCAATGGACATAAAGGGTTCTTTTGAATTTATATAAATGTAAAATATTAAGTTCAGTGGGAGTAAGAACTGTCAGCTTCTAGTCAAACCTGTTAGTTTCAAGAGTTGCAACTACCTGTTGCAGTCAGGACTGACAGGTTGAAACCAACAAAAGTCAGTTTAGTTCACGTGGTACTTGAATTCAAAAGAAAGGAGATGGGCAAGTGAAATTTAAATATTACTAGGAGGGAGGGTGCCTAATCCCAGATGACTCAGAGTACCAGTGCGTTGTAGATGATGCAGAGAAATGCAGTGTGGTTAAGTTCATGAAAGAAGACAGAAGTTATATAGCTAAAACAAGCATAGGGAAAGGCAAAATTTGGGAATTGATAAAATCAAAACACATTTGAGGATATTTGTTTAGTGACTGTGAACAGATTAATATCAAGTATACTATGATTTATTTAAAAATTAGATGAAGCAATAAGAAAAACTAGAAAACATGGTATGAATGAATATAAGTAGACTATCTGAAAAGAAGAAAAAGAACTTGAGTTACTGCAAACAGCAGAATGCAAGAGAATTTCATCGACAAATAGGAAACTAAATAAGTCAGACTAGCTAGGAAACATGGCAAATACAAATCTTATAAATAATTTAAAAATCTGCTGATTTCTTAACTCCTCTTAACTTTTAAACTACAAGCTGGCAGAGTAACAGACTCCACCGCTATTTCAAGTACTACATGATATAATTAATGTGGCAAAGACAAATGCAATTGTGCAATTCTGAAGCGGCAAAGATTCCTAAGTATGATAATCAGGCAATACAATATTATTTTATCCTTAATATAAATGAACAAACACAGACCAGGATCTGGTATTTTCACTATACTATGGCAGTTTCATTGACACATTCTGATCTAGCTAATCACTTTTCTCACTTTGCTCTATGACCATGAAGCATATGTGTGTATGTGATGATCCACGTATCAAAATACGCCCATTTTTAAAAATATTATCTGTAAAACTCTAAATGACCTTGTTAAAATGGAAAGATCTAGAGTTGCTCGAAATTATTAGAATAAATAAACACTGTAAATGAGAACCGTTCTAAATCATCATTCTGGTTCTGAGTCTGAACGTGTCATAATGGTTTCAGTGTTTTATTTGGTTTAGCTCAAAAAACATTCCCTTCATTCTGCCTCAGCTTTTTTTAACCCATCCCTACCAAGTGCCCCCTTTTATGAACATCATTATAACTGTATAGCCTAGTGATTTCTGCTTTCCCTAAAAAAACTTGATTATAAAAATTGTATCTTTTTAGCTATGCATACCCAGGAGCAGGTCAAGTTCTGGCAAAGGAGAGGCTTTCGTATAAATAAAAGCAAATTGCCCCTTCGCTTGGTTTTGATTGCTTTTAAACAGTTCTTCGCATTTGGATGAGTTGATTGGTCCACTGGCACCAGAGTCCATCTGTGAATTGGCATGGACTAATGTTGCTTGTGAGATCTAATTGACGGCAGTTCAAAAGGAAATCCTAAAACTAGAACTCTATGTCAGGTTACTTAGTTTTTGGCATTTGCCCTTTGTCCTTACTGGGTAAGGACTGCTCTTCTAAAAGCCTAAACAGATCCAGATCATGACATATTAGGCAACAGGTAATGTTTAAAGGACTATTGGATCATTTGTTTTGAATCAGAGCTCTCCATAGAACTACCTGGATTTGTCAAGCTTCTTATGGTAAGAACACTGACTTTCATACTGCCTTTGTTACTGAGAAGTGGGTTTTTGTAATATTAATTTCATTAGTTGTGATAACATTGGAAACTAGAACTATCTTCTTCATTAAAGATGTGACTAGGTCCTATATGGTTTTATGTCCCCATTCTATAGATAAGAAAACTGAAGCCCAAAGAGGGAAGATGAATTGCCAAGGATGCTTCTGACTAGGCTAAGTGACTTGTTTGGGTCACACAGTGAGGTGACAGCTGAGTGCACCCCTGACTCTATCAGTTTTCCAGTAGCTGCCACTATTGGAAGAGCACATTGGCAGCATAACACCTTGCTAGATGAGAAAATCCATGAGAGGTAAGCTAGATACCTATATTGTCTCCTTCAGTGGGTGATACTTACCAGGTAAGTCAAGTAATGAGAGTAATTGCATTCCAGGGAGTGGTTACAGACATGATTTAGCAAACTTGTTTCTAATCTCCTGTTTTCATCACATACAAAAGACACACCCCACTTTTACCCACACATTTCTGTAACACACACCACTTCTCTAGCAAAGAGACTACCTCTTCCCCAAGAAGTGCAAATCCAGATTCCATATGGCCTATGACACAGATGTTGATAGTAGGTATTGCTATTCTTCCTGAATTTTAATTTCTGTAGGCGTATTTTCTTCTTCACTGAGATTACTGAAGGTTAAGTAAAGCTATCTAATTAGATATAAGTACTTATTACTAAAGTATTTAGGCTAACCTAGACTGGAAAATACTGCCTATCTGAATCACAGGAAGAAAAAAAAGTCCTTTACTGAGAGTTCAGTGATTTCTGTTTGTAAGGGCATGCTATTAAATCCTTTAAGAATGACTTTAAAAAATTATAAAAATTTGTAGAATAAAATGAAGAATACAGACAAGTTTAAAAAATGACCAATAATTTTACTACCTAGACATAATCACTTGCTAATATTTTGATGTATTTGCTTCCAGAAGCTTTTCTATGCCCAAGCTGCACTTCCTATATGAACTGACACCTAGGGCAGGTACCTATTAATTAGTTGCTGAGTAAAATATAATCAAAAAGCAGATAAGAATAGGTAGAGCTGAAGATATTAATAAAAATATCATCTTCAAAATTGTGAGGATAATCAAGAAAAGACATAAAATCATAAAACTTGTAGGACTTTAGAGACCATTAGCATAATCCTTTACTTTGTGGGTAGCGCAATCAGAAAGAATGTGACCAGTGTAGAGCACACACTGCAAGAACTAGAATTCAGGAACCAAGGATTTAGCATAATCTCCCTGTTCTCACAATGCTTTTAGTTGACTTTATCATACACATGATTGGATGTAATGATTGATAAACTTGGCTTTGAAATGAACATTATTGTATGAGATGGAAAGAATAATATAGTGTCAGTAGATCCTTTTTACCCTATTCAAGTCCCATTTAGTAGAGATTAAGTCCATTACTTGTTTAGTCAGAGAATTTAGGATAACAAGAAACCTTAGAGGTCCTATATGGTTTTATGTCCCCATTCTATAGATAAGAAAACTGAAGCCCAAAGAGGGAAGATGAATTGCCAAGGATGCTCAGCTAATTTGTGGCAGAGTTGGGAGTAGATCTCATCTTCCTGACTCTAAGGTTCTGAAAATCATGTAAAATGTAGTGCTCATGATCATCAAAAGGGAACTTCGAAAAGATCCCATATACTCTGGATGAATTGGTACCCACTTACTCTGTCTTCAATTGGATTATTCCAATTGTAATTGAACCTAGGGAATGGTCATCAATGACTGCCAACTTCATAGAGACAATTGGAAATTAGGTGCCTCTGATGGATGTATGAAATAGTTTTGCCAAACAATCCAAACGTGATTCAGAATAAAGCATACAGCACTATCAAGTACCTAGGTGATAGAAGAACATGTTAGAAACTTCCAGGAATACAATAAAAAAAATTCAGAATGTGGGAAACTTATCAGACAAATAACTTGGTTTCTTCAGTAAATAAATATCAAGGTAAAATGCAATTGAGGGGGGAAATACACATATTACAAGAGCCCTAAGAGACAAATAAATGAAATGCAATGTATTGGCATTGTTCAAATTCTGACTTGAACAAACCATAGAAAAATAATTATAAGATGGGTACATTAATACCAACCTTACAGAAATAAAAAGGATCATAAGGGGACAGTATGAACAACGATAAATCAGATAACTTAATTTCTAGAAAGACACAAACTATTGACTGACTCAAGAAGAAATAGAAAATCTGAATAGACCTATAACAAGTAAGAGATTGAATTAAAAATAAAAGAGCATAACAAAATAAAGCAAAATTGCCTACAAAGAAAAGCCCAGGCCCAGATGGCTTCACTGGTGAATTCTATGAAATATTTAAAAACGGATAAATGTCAATACCTGATAAATTCTTCAAAAACAAACAAACCAACCAACCAACAACAAAAAAATGCATAACAGAATAGGAGGGATTACTTCCCAACTCACTCCATTTGGCCACTATTAATTACCCTGGTGACAAAAACAAAGACACCACAAAAAAATTAGAGACCAATATCCTTTATGAATATAAATGTAAAAGTCTTCAACAACACACTAGCAAATCAAAATTCAGCAACATATGAAAAGGATTACCATATCATGAACAAGTGGGATTTATTCCAGAAATGCAAGGTTGGTTTGATATTTGAAAATCCATCAGTGTAATACACCATATTAATAAAGAACAAAAAATACACGATCATCAAAATAGACACAGAAAATGAATTTGACAAAATCCAAAGCTCTTTAATGATAAGATACTCAACAAACTAGGAATGAAAGAAAACACCTTCAATCTGATAAAGGCCATATATGAAAAACCCACAGCTAACATCATATTTAATGGTGAAAGACTGAATGCTTTCCCCCTAAGATCAGGAACAAGACAAGGAAGTCCACTATTACCACTTCTACTCAACATTGTACGAGGTTCTAGCTGGGAAAATTGTGCAAGAAAATGAAATAAAAGGGTATAGATTGGAAAGAAAGAGGCCAATCTCTATTTGTGTATGATTTTGTATACAAAATATGCACTCCCAGGCCGTCGCTGGTGCTCCTGCAGCACCCTTTTCCTTACCTCTGTCTTTACTCTGCCTGTCCTTGATGTGGCACTGGTCAGGCATGAGCCTGGCGCCAGTGTCTAAATGTCCATCATCCTTAAACCCAAAACAAAATCTTGTACTAGAATGTTCACAGCAGCATTATTCATAATAGCCAAAAAGTGATCTGGAACAACTCAATGCCCATCAACTAATGAATAAACAAAATGTGGTATATATACTTATACTGTAATGGAATTTTATCTGACAAAAAGGAATGAAGTACTCTAAGGAAGCTATGATATAGATGAATCTTGAAAACAGGCTAAAATACGTTCAGAATAGGCAAATCCTTAGACAGAACAAAGTAGGTTTGTGGTTGTCTAGGGCTGGTGGGTTGCGGGGAAATGGGTAGTGACTACTACTAAGTATAGGATTTCTTTTCGGAGTAATGAAATGTTCTAAAATGGATTGTGATGATTACACAACTATCTAAATGTACTAATGACTATTAAATTGTTTACTTTACATGGGTGAATTATGTGGTATATGAATTAGATCTCAATAAATTTGGTGGTAAAAAAATTGAGACATTTAGAAAAATTTAAAGATTAAAGGGTAGATGATACTAGAAATTTATTAAATTATATGCTTTAAATGTGTGAGTTGTATGGTATAGGAATTATATCTCAATAAATACGGTAGCAAAAATGAATGAGACAGGGAAATCTGAAGGTTGACAGGGTAAATGATGATTCTAAGAATTATTATTTTGTCCCCCCCCCGAATTATTAACTTTTTAGGCGTGATAGTGGTATTGAGGTTATACTTATAAAAAAAGATTTTAGAAATATATTTGTGGATAAAATAATTTAACAATTACTCTTGACCTTACTGATCCCTTAAAATATCACCCCACTTTAATGCCTCCCTACTCTTACAACCAAATTCCTCCTCCAAATTACCTATCTCCCTCTCTCCAACTGTTCCTACCATTCTCTTTTGATCTCATTCCAATGAGGCTTTCATCCTCACTACTCCAATGTTATAGCTGATGTGTCAATTGTAGCATGTTGGCAATTGACTTGGTTGCTTGTTTTCCTGGTTTCCTCATTTTAGTGGCTGCTCCTTCTGCCTCCTTGCTGGTTCCATTGCTATCTCAACATCTAACTGCTTGAGTGCTCCAGGGATCCTTTTTCAAATTTCTGTCTACACTGAATATGTAGATGATATTATGGTTTTAAACATTCTTTATGTGCTGATGTCTCCCAAAATTATATATTCAGTCTGGGCCTTTCTTCTGAATTGGAGACTCATATATCTGCCTTCTTGATATTTTCATGTGTTAATAGACATTTCGAACTTAACGTCTCCAAAACCGAATTTCTCTCTTTCCACTGAAACTATTCCTTCGTCTTTCCCATTTCAGTAAATGGTCACTCTAGTCTTCAAATTGCTCAGGGCAAAACCTTGGAGTCCCCTTAACCCTCTTATTCTCACATCCTATCTCAATTAATTCATCAAATTCTGTGTGCTAAACAGACACCTTACCCCTCCACTGCTTGCACTTTATCCAAGCCACCATTTATCTTTCACTTGGAGGACTGCAGTAGCCTCCTAAGTTGTCCCCCTTTTGCTCCCCTACAATCTATTCTCAAAACAGAAGCTAAAGCGATTCTTCAAAAATAGAAATCAAATCATCTTACTTCTCTGCTCAGACCTTCCAAGGCTTCCCCTCTAACTCTCTACACAATTTAGCATCCTGTTACCTCTGATCTCATTTCCTACTTTTTACCTCCCACACCTGGCTTCCACCACCCTGGCCTCCTTTCTCTTTAGAATGCAGTAGACATCCACCTGCCTCAGAATTTCTGCACTTTCCCTTTTTTTTTTTTTTTACCAAGAATGCTCTTCTCCCAGATAAAGAACATTTCTTGTTCCCTCATCTCCTTCAGATCTTTGCTCAAAGTTTGCTTTCCAGTGAGCCCCCTCCTACCTTGTCCTTTTTAAACAGAAATCTCTTTCCTGAACCTCAGCACTCCCTATTTTCCCCTCACTGCTTCATTCTTTCCCGTTAATACTTATCCTACCTGACATAGCATATATTTTGTTACTTTATTTTCTATCTCCTCTGAGAACAGGGATTTTTTTTTTTTCCTGCTTTGCTAAGTGTTTGGCACATAGTTAGTACATAATATTTTTGAGTGTCTGAATGCTATTTACAATGCACTTAAATTCTCTCCCTCATTGTTTAACTGGCACTAGTTTTATGTTTGGGCATGTATTCCTGAGGAAGATGAGACTGAATAGAAACTTTGTCCATCTGCTCAGACTATGGTATCTTTGTAAGGGAGCCTGAAGCAGAGTAGGATTTCTAAAGGTTCAGGTTTCAGTGGCGGTCTTGGTACTAGTCAGCCATATGACTCTGGAGAAATCATTTTTCTTTTCTGGCCTTCAATTTCTTTATCTGCCAAAAGAAGAGTATTGTTTTAAACAATCTCACATGATTTTTGAGAATGTAAAATGAAAGATGAAGTGTTACACAGGAAATGGTATGTCATTAATTTTTCTGTTACCTGCAAAAATATACTTACATGGCACTTTATATTTTTTAAAGGCAATAAACAGATCTGGAGTCAAACCCAGGGACAGAAGATGCAGTTTTGCTGTGTTAAGCCCTTGTAAATGCCAGTAATTTGACAATGAAAGCTCTTGTCAGCCTATTGTTCCTTTTGAGAAAATTCACTCTTAACATGTGAATTGTTTTCTTTCAGTATTCTTGTTCAAATCAGTGAACAGTCAGTGCCCATGGGTGCCCAGCTCCCATGGGAGTTTTGTTTCCTAATTATGTGTGTGTGTGTGTGGTTGGTGAGCCTTCCCTCAGCCCACGTGTAACCTAAAACCTCGATTTTTCTCACTCATCAAATGTGAACAGAAATTAGTTCACATTTATTTTGATGGAGTCAATGACATAGCAACAATTTATATAAAGTGGTAATACACTGTCTGACATATCGTAAAACCTCTATTAATAATATATAAATATATAATAATAATATATAGAGTATGTATTAAATAGAGTATGTATGTAATAATAATATATAAATATATATAATAATATATAAATAGAGTATGTATTAAGCTTCCACTGCCAGGGTCACTTTCTAAAATAGCTCTTTTACCATGTTACTAGTCCAGGTTGAGGAACTGAGAGTATAGATTTCTCCACCTGGTTTCAAAATCTTCCCCATTCTAATGAAAGCAGGGTCTCCAAGAGATATTTGAACACCCATGTTCATAGTAGCATTATTTACAGCAGCCAAAAGGTATAAGTAACCCAAGTGTCCAATACGGCTTATACACACAATAGAATATTATTCAGCATTAAAAAGTAAGGAAATTCTGACACATGCCACAACATGGATGAACCTTGTGGCTATGTGAAATAAGCCAGTCACAAAAATACAAATATGTCTGTATGATTCCGCTTAAAAGTGGCATCTGAGTAGTCAAATATACAGAAAGTAGAATGGTGGTCACAAGGAGCTGGGAGAAATGGGGAACTGTATAGAATTCCAGTTTTATAAGATGAAGAGTTCTGGTGATGCCACATGACATTGTAAATGTTAACTACAGTGTACAGTTAAAAATGGTTAAAATGGTAAATTCTGTTGTTTACAATTAAAAATAAATTCTCCATCTTATTTATCTAACCTTACTTTCCACTCACACACACCCTTCGCCAGTTCCCTTTGCTCTGTCCATTGTACTCCCAATAGACCACCCACTCCCTCTTGAGCCTTTGCTCCATGGTGTATCTGCTCTGGAATGCTTTCATCACCACTCATCCCTTTTCAAAAGGTTGCTTGTGCTTTTGCCCCAAGATGTTGGCTTTTCTAGATTCCAGGAATGACATCCTACATGTCATTCCTATTTTATAGACCATAGTTCTCTCCTTTTCTGCACTACACAGACGGGCCTACGCATGGCTTTATTGTTTTAGTTTAGTCTCTCCCACCACAACATTTAAACTCCTGAATATTGGGGCATTACCTCCCAGTTCTCCCACACTCCTCTCCCAAAACACACACACACACACACACTCACGCACACACACTCTCTCTCTCTCTCTCTCTCTCTCTCCATCAACAGAGTGTCGCCTTAAAAGACCTACCAGTGAAAACTCAATGCATTGGACATCGAGCTGGAAGGAAATCAATTCACATTCTAAGAGTGATTTCCACGAGGCAATGTACAATCGCACACAAAGCTTTCAATGTCATACTACTGGCGAGCGCAAGGGCTTGACGCAGCAAAAATGTGGGTCCTTCAAAATCTTTAAAGGCAGCCCTGACTCGCACAGCTTCCTAGCCTCCGAAACGCTTTCCTACACAGTATCGTCAGAGAATAATGCTAGAGGGAGGGCAGAAGCAGCGTTGTTTGTGGAGACGCTCAAGAAAGCGTCGCCCCATAAAGGTCCCCAAGGTCTCCACGGGGTAGGATCTGCTTCCAAAGAGGCAAAAAACCGCTTAAATGTTGTGCTTCCGGCTCAAGTGCCCGCCCCTTCACGAGAGGAAAAGAAAGGACGCAAGCCGGCTACGGAAAGTCTCAGGGTACAATTTCCTTCATCCTAGTCGCCCGAAGGCGTGCGGGACGCTCGTAATCCAGAAGTGAAGGGCCGTTTCGTGCAGGTGTTCGACCCCCGACTGGAGGAAGTTCCAGCCTGACTATTACCCAGGCTTTCCTGTTTTTCCTTAGCTCTACTCGTCACATTCTCCGCTTTCTGGTGCCTAACAGCCCTGGCCGCTTAGATCTGACCCACCTTGCCTAACTTGAATTTTGCCTCAACTCTCCACGGGACCCAACTAAACCCTGACTACCCGTCCTTTAAAGATCTTTTTCCTACGGGTCCCGGTCAGGTCAACCGACATTCTCCGAGGAGGCAAAAGTCCCGAGATTTGCCGCTTCCCAAGTCCCGCGCAGCCAGGCCGGCGCATGCGCGGGGCGTTACCATAGAGAGGCGGCTGCCTCTCTGGTCTCGGTTTACGCTCTCTATGGCTCAGCTGGGTCGGTGGCGGTAAGGGGAAAAAGGGAGAGCGCACGGCGCAGGCGCTCTCGG
>NW_006442484.1:5233205-5254711 GCF_000325575.1 Pteropus alecto
ATCCCCGCACCAAGCACTTAACCTCATTAGGGTGGAGGAGAAGGCGGCGGCTGTCTGGTCCGCCGCGGCAACTGTAGCAAATAATACGGCTGTAAGTATCCAGTTGGGGCGAGGAGATTTAGACCCCATCCCTTCCAGGCCCTGCCCCCTCCCCCGCGGTGGCGGGCGCCCGGACTGGGTGGGGGCGATGTCCAGCGTTGTCATCAGATCTTGGGTGCACTTTGGGGGGAGGGGGTGGCCCTAAGTCGGAGCCGGGCGAGGAGTGGGTCGGGAGGGTTGTTTATCTAACCTATAGGTCGCTGATCCCAGGCCGCTTTGCAGGGGGTGGGGGGTTGGGGGGCGGCGGCTGTGAGGTCAGCCCGGCTTTGTGTGCCCCTTTCTCTTTTCCTCTCCCAGACCCCACCCCTGACCCGAGTCCGTCCGGCCCGGTGGAAGAAGCCAGCAAACCCCGAGTCGCGTTTGAAAAGAGCTTGGAATTGCAAGGGGAGTGGGCGAGGGGAGAAGCCCACAACAGTCATAGGCGAGTGATGGGTGTGGAGAAAGATCCAGAGGAAAGGGGTGTCGGGGAGACTGGCGGCCCCGGCTCCCAGCCGGGCTAGACAAAAGCTGAGTGAGCAGCGCGGAGCCGAGCAGCGGGCCGGGCGGAATGCAGAGGGTCTCCTTGGTCTTTGGGACCCGCAAAGAGCGTCTTTCGGAAGCCGAGAAAGCGGACAAGAGCTGAGTTAAGGCTTGTGCAGCCTCCTCAACTTGCCTTTGTTGTTCTTTGGTATTGGCAGAGACGCTCTGACGAAGACGAGTGTGTGATCTTGCACGTTAGCCTGGCCGGGTACAATGGAGCTAATCGAATTTTGCTTGCCATTTTCCGAGCTGCTCGGATGAGTATGGGGTTTTCTAGAGTCTAACTTATTACATAATGTTTTTTAGAATAGTTGTGTTTACTTCTAAAATTAAAAAAAAATTAGGTGGAGCCTTAAAGCATGTTTTGTTGCATCTGCGTGAATTTCTCTGTTGTGAGGTTTGTTCATTAAATAGTAACCATTCGTAGAACGTATGAGCTCATTAGACATGATACTTTAATTTGTAGATGTTGCAGTGAGCTTCAGATTTTGAGTCTTTTGGGAGGCAGTGATGCGGAAGGGTCAGAAGCGAGAAATAGTTGCATGCTGCCACTGCCACAGTCTAGTATAAATTCTGGCTTTAGAAATTGTTGCTTCTGTTACTATTATTTGTGACATTTACTGAGCTCTTGGTATGAGGAATCTTGGACTGTAGGCTCCTTTTGCTCTTCAGGGTTGTGGGAGAATGGCAACATTGATGCAGAGGCCATATAGATAACACAAATAACACCACGATGTCCCTCCCCAGAGTTACTGAGTATTAGTTATCTTCTTCATTAGCTAAGAAAGGTTTAAATTTTGGTGAGATGTTTGCTTATTCATGTTTGTAAAATTGTGTAATTTCACTTTTTTAGCAATTGTTACTCAACTGTCCATTTCTGTAATTCATAGTTTATCAGCTAATGTGTAGGACTGTTTTAGATTTTTAAAGTTTTAAATTTTACACAGTTTTTAGACATTTCTTTATATTCTCTCAATTAGGTTAACCAAAGTCAGAAATCCTTTGAAGAGACTTCTTGTTGGTGGGGGTGTCAGATATTGTATCTTCATGTTAAAATCTAAGTGGTAAATACAGAAAAGGCCTTTGCTAAGGTAACATTTTAGTGTTAGAACTGAAAACTCGGAACTTCTTGTGTGTCAGGATCTTGGCCACAGAGACTCAACTTTATGTAAAAGAGGTAAGCATTTTTTGTGCTAATAGGAAGCAAAAATCTGAAACTTGGTATGTTATGCTTCAGTAATGACTGCGATAGAATCTCTTTAAGTGTAGTTTAGATGATGGGAACTTGCTTTTTATAGAGCAAGATTTCAGATCCTTAAAATAGTTTGACAGGGATGTTGAGAAATGATTGGCCAGAAGAACATTAAGTTTATTGTTCAGATGTGTTATATTTTGTTCAGTGGTTTTGGATTTAGATTTTTTGCTTCAGTTTTTTGTTAATTCTATTTTCTTAGATGGCTCAGCCTCACTATAGGTTGAGTGAGATAGTTTCTTAGATCTGAGACTTCAGCTTGTTTTTTGAGACTCCATATATTCTTAACAACCTTCTACTTAAAGTCATAGTTTTTAGATTATTATATAATACTCTTTACTTTGTAGTAGTAGTAAATATTATAACTATTGAAGGGATTATAAATATTAGGCTCAGAGGTAAGTTATAACTGCAAATCTGGTTGTTGAATAGTGAAAAGAATAGATAGTAGTGAAAAATAACAAAAGTTTAAAAACAATCATATAAAAGATTTCCTAGAAAATAAGAGAAGAATCTGTTAGTCTTAAGTAAAGGAGAAATCATTGATGATGCAGTTTTTGTTTTGTAAAATGTAATTTAAGAAAGTAAACTAACTTTTCTTCACCCATGCAGTTGTGTATGACTGAATAATCTATAATGACTGCTTTTTAGCACTAGAATTTAGTAGCTGCTTCACCACCGTAGGACTTTCCTTCCATTTTGCTCAGACCATTAGTGCCATACTGAATGCTTTTCTCCCAGATTCCGAGGCAGCCCCAGTCTACCTCCCACCGCGGATCCCTAAAGGTCTAACTCAAATGTGCTCAAATGGCGGCATTTCTTCCATCACACTTTTGTTGACTTCCCACTCGTTTCCTGCCTGGAAGTCTCCTCCTTGATGTTTCCTATTGTATCTATTACCTTCCTCCTTGAAAAATTCATTTCTGTGCATTTACTCTTGTCTAGATTCTTGAGGGCACTGCAAGTTTGTAGAACACTTTGTGGTATCCTGTGTTGCTTACTCCTGGGGATTGTGTAACTAGTCACTGTATAATGTATGAAAGAATAAACTGATGTATCATAACTTAGAATAATAGAATTTGAGCCTTGGAAGTGTTCTTAGGGGCTCTTTACTCCAACATCCTACCTTCCGTTTACCATGTTCTGATCATCAGCCTCAAACTGCAGACATGCTTCTCTGTTACTGGACAGGTCTTGGTTGCTAGAAAGCTGTTTTATACTGTACCACAATTTTTACCTGCTGATTTTTACCTGAAGCAACATGAGTTAAGTCTGTTTCTTCACATGATAAGTCTTTATTTTCTAGGACAGTCATCAGACCTTTTCTAGATTTACTGATTAAGTCATTTACTAAACCCTTTCTTTAGTTAGGCACCAGGTGCTGTGAGGGTGCAGTCGAAGACATACATGGTTCCCACACTTCAGGGGCTACAATCTAGGGCAGACAGACAAAATGTTATGAATTGACACTAGTTATGCTAGAAGTATATAAACTCCTCCTGGTGTGATGTAATTTCAGCATGCTTTCTTTAGGCATCTCTGGTTAGTGTCCTTTAAGTGCAGTGTTTGAAATAAAACAGGATTTGCTATCACCTGACCACAGTATACAGTTGTTGTCTTAGGTTAGGAAACTATCACCAATCTTCAAACTGTTGTGCATTCTGGCTCTGCGGCTTACTGGCTCTGTGACATTGTGCCATGGGCTAGTTAAGTCATCTCTTTGTATTTTAATATTTTCATCTTTCAAATGAATGTGAAGTGAGAGTGGTGTTAATGGTAGTGCCTACTTACAAGAGTGTAAGGATTAAATGAATTAATATATGTAAAATGCTGAGAATGGTGGCCGGGGTATAATACATGATTACATAGAACATGTACAATTAATAGCAGTAATCAGTAACCATAATCATTTGCGGGGGGGGTGAGGGGTAGGGTGGTACTTGTTAAAGTACAAATGGCCTGGCCTTATTTATACCTGTTTATGTAGAAATTTAGTCAATTAATTCTGCACGGAGCCTGGGTAGCCACTGTTTTAACAATCCCCAGGTGTTTTTTAAAAACCCCAAAGTCTGAGAACCTTGCACTCTGTATTAATACTATCAGTGATTGCATTGGCTTTTACAAATTTAAAAACTGACCAACTAATAGGTGAATAGATTTTCCTAAAAGATTGGAACAATGTGGATAAAGAGAAATGCTTTGCCCTTGATCCTAGGGAAGCATTACCCTACTTATTATCTATCAGTTTGGAATATAGCCTTCTAAATACCGTTACCCTTTTTTGTAGTTTACCCATATATGAACATTTTCATAATAGTCAGATTTAAGGAAGATAACCTTTTTTTCCCCAAAGCACTTTTATGGTCATAATCTTATTTGCTCTCTTCCTTCCAAGTCCTGTGAGGTGGGCAGGGGAGATACCATTATCCTATCAATTTACAGATGAGAAACCAAGACCTGCAAGTTAAATCCCAGTACGGATAGAGCTAGGACGAGAACTGGGCCTTCTTTTTCTCAGCTTAATGTTCTTTTCATGTAAACTTTCTTAGCTACTTAATTTTGTTGGCTTATATTGAAGTTGTGGTTCATGAAATCTTGTAGAAAACCATATTTCCTCTTACCTTTTAGTATGTTTATACTTGCTTTTTAAAAGATGTAAATTCAAGGTTTAATAGTTACATATATCTGTTAAGATTTAGCTTTTTTGTGGAAAGAAATCTAGAATTGGCCTTGTGACCATTTGTTAGCATGGCACATTTGGGTGAATTTATCTTCATTCAGGATAGTCGAGGTCAGTGAATCCACTTTCCACCTGCCTCTATAACTGTTGTCCAATTAACTTTCCAAGCAGAATCAGTAAAATTTATTTGTAGTCTTATAATAATATAGCAATACTATAGAAAGTTGAGAGGCCAGAGAGAGAAAACCCGCATCAAACCATTCTAATATAAGCTGTTATTTCTTTTCTTTCCTTTTTTTTTTTTTTTGGGTCAAAGAGAAAGTTTATTAGAAAAGGGACAATACTCCACAGACAGTGTGGTCTCTCTCAGAGGCAGAGTGAGCCAAGGTATTATTTTTTAATGTATCACTTTTTGAGGCTGTTCACATATCCATACTTTTTAGAAAATAATTTTAGGTCTTGCACGTTTTATGAATAGTTTCCATGTAATGACATACAGCATTTTGATATTTAGTAGCTTTGTCATATTTGAAATGATATGACAAATTTTGGTAAACTGGGATCCTTGACATGCCAGAATCTTTTATTATTATTTTTATATTATAAATACTACAACAGTGACTTATTTTTTTTGAATATAGTTCATTTCTTTTGTGTTGGTTCCTTAGGATGAATTCAAAGTGAGATGATTGGGTGATTTTTGATACATATTGCCTGAACAAAAAGTTGTACCAGTTAATAATTTTCCCAGCAATATAAGGATGTACCAGTTTCACAAACTTTTTTTACCAACTTCTGGTAATTATAATTTAAGTATAGTTTTTGTTACTGTGAGAGGTGTGGAATGGTACATTATTTTTATTTTTTATTTCTCATTTTGTATTTATTTTAGAAAAGAATAAGCAATAACAACAGACTTATGCGAATCACCTTTATGCAGTTTTTATTAGATAGCCCCTGCAGGTGATCTCCCTTACTTCCTTGGTTTCTGCTCCTGTCCTCCACTGTCAAAGATAGTGCATTTCTAGATGAGTATGGAGGAAAATGCAGCCTTTGCTTTGGGTGGCAGACTAGTCTATTTGTCAGCATCAGAATGTAATCTAACATTTTTGTGGCCTACCTTCAAGTATTTCTTTAACAGTTGTGCTCAAGGGCCCTGCCTGGAATACTTAGTAATCAGAATGTCTGGTGGTGGGGCGAGGCATCTGTTTTAACAGATTTCCCCAGTGATTCTGAGGCTACCAGAGTTTGAGAGCTGCCTTAAGACTGACTACCTTCTAGCTAATTTTCTGTTCAGTTTCTTTGCAGAGTGTGTCTTTCCTGTGGGTAGAGGCAGACTTAGGAACAGTTTCTCAAATATCCTAACAGAGGCTTGTTGTATAGAGAGAATGACTTGTTTAGAAGTACTATTCCTAATATAGAGTAGAAGCTGAGTCCATTCTAGGAACAATAAGTCAGTCTTTACAAGAGTAGTTGAACTGCATAAAAACACCTTCTCTGAAGTCTTCTGATACTGGCGGCTGTTTTTTTAATTTAAGTTCTGTTAAGTCATAGAGTTCATAGAGACCCAAGCCATGTCCTGCTTTGTGTTAGGGTGACACATAAATCATAGACCATTCGTTACAATAACAATAGCCATCATAGATCGAACACTCAGCATTAGCCAGGCACTAGCCTGTGTGTTATCCGTATATTTATGCCAATTCTTATAGCAACATTTAAAGGCAGATGTGATTTTATTTTATAATGAGAGGAAACTGAGGCTTAAGAGAAGTCGAATAATTTGTCCATGGTTACACAGCTGCAAAGTAGCAAAGTTTGCCTCAGATTTTTCAGCTTCCTTTTCATTTGTTTCTTTATTTCTTCCGCCCCAGCACAGGTTATTCTTCTTTCATGAAGGTCAGCGGGTTGCCTTGGGAGAAAGTCTGCTCGCAGCATCTGGCAGCATCTGGAGATGCTTCCTTACTAGTCAAGAAGGTTGTAGAGGTGCATGTTTCTCACTAGGGTTTCCATGAGTGTTAGATCAAGTAACCTATAGTCCTTTTTAGATTTGGGGCTCTGATCTGAAATCTATTCTTGGACAATCTAGATCACTAAAGACCTGATATAAACTATTTTTCTTTTTAATTTAATTTTTTATTGTAGTAAAATATACAAAACAAAATATGCTGTTTAAACCATATTTAAGCACACAATTCAGTAACGTTAGGTACATTCACACTGTCGTGCAACCATTACCACATCTACTTCCAAATCCTTTTCGTCACACCAAACATAGCTATTAAACAGTAAATCCTCATTCCTCCCTCTCTTTCAGCCGCTGGTAAACTTTTAATCTGTTTTCTGTCTCTATGAATTTGCCTATTCTAGATATTTCATGTAAGTGGAATTGTATAATATTTATCCTTTTTTGTGACTGGTTTATTTCACTTAGCATAGTATTTTCAAGGTCCATTCATGTTATAACATGTATCAGTGTTATTTTTAATTGCTGAGTAATAGTGTATGGATATACTACATTTTGTTAATCTTCTTGTTAATGGAACTTGGGTTGTTTCTGCTTTTTGACTATTGTGAACATTGCTGCAAAATACGTTTGCTTACAAATTTGTTCAAGCCTTTGTTTCAGTTCTTTTGAGTATATACCTCGGGGCAGGCATACTGGGTTGGTTGGTAATTCTATATTTAGCTTTTCGAGGACTCACCAAACTTTTCTGTGGTGGCTGTACCATTTTACACTCCCATCAACAACATAGTAAGGTATCAGTTTTCCACATCCTTGTCAACACTTGTTATTTTCTGTGTTTTTTAAAGAAATTTATAGCCATCCTACTATGTGTGAAATAGTATTTCATTGTGGTTTTGATTTGCATTTCTCTAATGACTAAGCCGTTGAGCATCTTTTCGTGTGTTTTTTGGCCATTTGTATATTTTATTTGGTGAAATATCTATTCAAATTCTTTGCCCATCTTTAAATTGGATTTGTTGTTGAGTTTTAGGGGTTCTTACATATTTTGGATATTAAACTCTTATCAAATACATGGTTTGCAGATATTTTCTCCCATTCATTATATAAGTTGTCTTTTCACTTTTTGTTAATGTCCTTCGATAAACAAAAATTTTAATTTTGATGAAGTCCAATTTTTTTTTTTTCTTTTGCTGCTCATGCTTTTGGTGTCATCTAAGAATCCATTGCTAAATTCATGGTCATGAAGATTTACTCCTATGTTTTCTTCTTAGTGTTATATAGTTTTAGCTCTTAAACTTAGGTTGTTGATTCATTTTGAGTTAATTTTTATATATGGTGTGAGATAGGGATCTATGTAACTTCATTGAGTTGCACGTGGTTATCCAGTTGTCCCAGCACCATTTATTGAAGACTGATAAAAACTTTTAAATTATTTTCTGTATCACTCACTGGCATTTATATTTTGCCCTGGGTTTTGAGTTTACTACCTACCCTCCTTAATTTTACCCCTCTTCTGCTCTATTTCTTTAAAATAAGATACCTGGATGTTTTGTGTGTCACAACTTTGTTGCTGCCTGACATATGAGACACTTAATAAGTTTGAGTTCCTTTCCTTTCACTTAATTTTGTGGTGTTACTTTTAAGTGGTTTGTGTTCCAAAATAGATTGCAAAGACCTTCAGGGTAGGATGTATATTATGTTTCTTTGTTCTCTAATTTCCAACCCATCATTCCAGTGCCCATCTTAGTACCATGCAAAGATGTGCTTAACTTTTATTGACTGAATTATAAAGGTAAACATGGACCATTGCGAATACATTTGGGTAATTGGAGAAAATTCTCCTTAAGAGATTAGCGATCAGTGTATTATGAAATTCTTCAAGATTTTTAATTTGGGCCCTTTTAAGTCATTGTCCTCAGTGTGAGGATTGATAATAGTCTCTAGGTCTTTTAAATGCCTTAGGAATTTTTTGGTATGTGACATAAGGTATTTGGATAAACCTCATTTTGGATAAACCTCAGTTTGGTTGCAGAATACAAGATTAATTTCATGGATGGCTGAAAAAATTTTAACTTGTTATTTAAGAGTATGATGAGTTTTAAATTGGGAATTTTACTAATTTTGGGGGTGATTTTATATACCTAGACCTTGCCTTTTCATTTTTGACAAAGTTTCTTGATTTAAAAGATTATTTTGTGTTTGTGTAATGAGAACATGTTACTTCTCTAACAAGAAAATTAAATATCATTAGAAAATTCTTTTGCTTAGAAGTGCCAAAAGTTAATTAGCGAAGATGTATCTGATTTTTCTCTCTGGGTCTGTATTAGCAGATTTCTCTCCATCACAGTCTTTAGTGTTCAGTAGGGTCTAATGTTATTTGTCCTAAGTGATCTCCCATGTGAGTCCATTTTGTAATCTGTGGTCCAGATGTCAGTGAAGAGAAGGCTCAGCTTGAAGGTTGGCCTTTGGTGTTTCATTTTCCAGTAGGTTTTAACTTCTAAGTAGGTATTTCTTAGCATCTTGTTACATAAATGCTTTTATCAATATGAGATCCTGGTTATTCATCCATTGCTTATTTTAGCAGATCATTATTATTAGTAGTGAAAACAAAGAAAGGAATTGTTTTTATTTTCTATTTCTAAGCAACATAACGACATCAGAGAGGCCAGACCAGATTCAGTATTTCACATGTGTTTAAAGCAACATAACGACATCAGAGAGGCCAGACCAGATTCAGTATTTCACATGTTTTTAAAATAATCAGAGTGATTCAAGAGCTTGAACTCCCTTAGTAGAAATCACTATTTATGCCAGACAGAGTAGGAATGGGCTGATGACTTTTCATTCACTACTTCTGGCCTTATTTAAGGAGAAAGTGGGCATGTCATGTATCTGAATCTATAGCTATATCTTTGTGTACAAGAAGATGTAGAGAGATATAACTATATATATACAAAGTTTGATGCAAGAAGTATTTTTGTTATTTATCACCTTCCAGTATGGGATCCCATTCCGAGAAGTTTGGCCTTTTAAAAAGAAATGCTCTCTGATATTGATTAAGCATCCAGTGAGAATTTGCAGGATAGCCCACTGCGTCGGGCCTCTGTGCTGACCTCCATTGTTATAAGTGGTGTTTTTTTAAGGAATTCTTGGTCCTATTTAGTCTAGGCACTGTCGGGAAGCATTTATTTTACCTGATGGATGGCTTAATACAGCCTGTTACCTTAACTGACTTTCAGGATGAGAACTCTTTTGTTCTTATTAAGTAAGAAGACTAATTTTGACATTGTTTAGAATTACTTTGTTGTTAATAGCAGTGGGTTTTGGGTTGAATCTTTTGCTGTGAAACTTCCTATTAAAATGCTATAATCTGGAGAAAGAAAAAGAAATGCTCTCGATGCCACGTTGCCCATTCTGGAACTACTGTGGGCTAATGAGTGTGGCATTTCAGCCTAATGCTGATTGAATTTATCTATTGGTAGTGGTGGGCCTGCCAAGCAGATTTCCTGTGGCCTGTGACTGTATTTTAAAAGTGAATATGATGGAAAAAGCTTTCCATTCTCTCATTCTTTTCAGATTTGGAGTAGATTTGTGAAATTGCCAAAGGAACATTTGTTTGGACAAAGTAACTAGATGAATTGTTTGGTAATGATTTTATGGAATCATGAATGAATAAGTTCTGGAAGATAAGGAACATCCTCTAATCATTTGACTGCTACATCTCTTTTAGGGTAGAATGTGAGTGGAGGGGATGCAGAAAGGGTGTACATAAAGTGTTAATGAGAAATGGAACCAAAACACAAGAGCCTTCAATGAAAATGGTTGCCATTTAAATAAGAGTTATTTTAGGGTATATTCTGGATAATTAGTAGAGAATGCACAAATTGATCAGAATCTTCATTTGACAGACTTTACTATTGTGGGTAATGACAGAGAGAGAGAGACTCCTCAGCCCTTTTCCCAGAGAGCTCTACACCCGAAAGGGAAGGCAGACAAGTGAGGCAATAGTTATGATCCCCAAGTGAAATGTGCTACTGTGGGAAGACTGAAGAGGGAACGGCTCCTAATCTGGGGGTGGGAGAGAGATGTATCCCCTTCCTATTTTGACCTGAAGGGTAAGAATTCCTGAACCAAGTACACACACACCTGACTGGACATTCTGGGACCTATTTGTTGCCTTCTTTATGAGAGAGCTGTGTTGGCTGGAGACCTAGCTTGTGACCATGGGACAAAGGAGCCTGTCTCTTGGCCATATTCATGCCATGGACTAATTTTATGAAGTGGCCACAGACAAGAGCCAAAAACCTCTTGCTGAGAGAAGGCTCTTTGAAACTCACATCTTGCAGAGAGCCCTGGGTCTTGATAAAATCAGGACTCTTGTATTCGCAAATGTTTACCCAAATCAAGTGATCTGTGATTCAATTTTGGAATTTTAGGGGCGGGAGTTAGACATTGCGCTTTTGGGAAACTGGTTGCTATTAAGATTGTTTCTGGATATTGATGGCATTAAAATTATATAATTTTTATTGTAGTCAAAAGCTTATATGCATTATTAGCTGTAAATTTTTTTAAAAAAGATACCTAAGGGATATTCTGCATCCATTTTTATTATGAGCATATTTAAATCTGTTATAGTTGTGTATGAAGATTCTTTTCAATTTGTTTAAATTACCTAGAATGGAGAAATAGAACTGTTACTTAATTGCATTAAATTTTTTTATTATAAAATATTTATTTTTTGAACAGATAATACATATACATGATTTAAAAATTTAAGTTTTTCTCCTATTCTTTCTGCCATGTACCCATTTCCCTTTCCTGGAGACTCCAGTGCTATTACTTACTTATATGAAAAATGCATACACACACACACACACACACACACACACATGTCTTCCCTCCTCCTCCATTTTTGTATATATGGCAGTCTGTTAACAGACTACCCTCCATTTTGCTTTTTTCCTTTTTTTTTTTTTTTACTTAATGTAGCTTGGAAATTATTCTCTGTCAATACATTAAAGTCTTCCTCATTTTTTTTTAAGTAAAAAGTGTGGCCGAATGTATGGCATATCATAATTTACCTATCCCTCTATTGAGGAACATTTAGTCTTTTCTAGTCTTTCGCATTTGTAAACAATGCTAAAAGGATAACTTGTAATAATTTATTTTGCCTATGTATGAATAAATAAATTCCCTTAAGTTGACATTTGGGTTGAAAGTTATGTGCCTTTAAAATTATGAGAGATATTGCTAATTTATTCACCCTAGAGGTTTTACTAAAAGCCTGCAATATGAGAATCCTGTAATTCAGGGGTCCCCAACCCCTGGGCATTGGACTGGTACCAGTCTGTGGCCTGTTAGGAATCAGGCCGCACAGCAAAAGGTGAATGGTGGGTGAGAAAGCAAACTTCCTCTGTATTTGCAGCCACTTCCAGTGCTAGTAGCATCACTGCCTCAGCTCCACCTCAGATCATCAGGCATTAGATTCTCATGGAAGCACAGGTCCCTGGTGCCAAAAAGTTGAGGACTGCTGCTATAATCAATATACTTAAAAATGTAATTTTGTAAAAGCTTATGACCCTGTCTTGTCATGTGTCATTTTTGAATTAAAACATGGTTTTAGTTCAGTGATCAAAAATGAACTGAGCATTGCCTTATTATGGGTTTTTTTTTGGACTTTGCAAGAATTCCATGGTTGGACAAAGTTCAGAAATAAACTTTGTTTGCCTATAGGTGTTACCAATGCTGCCTTCTAGAGATAAGTACTAGAGATGGACAATTTCCTGAATAACGGGCTCTTTTTATATTTTTCAATTCTTGGTATAGTAACTGATGATGTCTATGGTTTCAAGATTACAATTTTATTTGCCTTTACAAATAACTTTGTTATTTATTGGGTACAGTGTGGTATAACTAGAAGGAATATTAACTTGCTTTTTAACGTCTTAAAATTTGTATTTCCTTTGAATAGGTAATATGTACATGGTTAAAAAGTTTAAAAGGTACACAAGGATAGAGAGTGAAGTAGAAGTCTTCCTCTACTTTTTGGTCTATTCTTCCACATCCCAGTCCCAAGGGCAACCACTGTTTCTAGTTTCATAAATGGTCTTCCAGATACTCTTGCATATACAAGCCTGTGTGTATGTGTAGGCTGCAGCATTGTTCTGTTAGTACCACTATTATTTTTAGCATGTATTATTTTTTGTTATATAAATAATACATTTGCGTTGTAGAAAATATAATGTTAACGTTTTGGTATATTTTCTTTCATACATTTTCTGTGTGAAGAAATAAATGACTGCTTTTTAGTTTATAAACAAAAATGTCATAAACATGTTGTTTTCTAGTTTGCTTTTTTCCCTCTAAACTGATTGTAGATATCTTTATAAGCCATTAAGAACATAAATTTATTATCATTCTCATTGACTGGATAATATACTGTTTGGATGTAATTTCTTTACCAATTTTTTTTTTTGAACATTTAGGGACATTTTCATTGAAAAAAAATTTCACGAGCAGCTGCAATGAACAATTTAATATACATTTTAGCATACTCGGCAGATTATTTCCTTAGATAAATTCTTAGATTTGAACTTGTTAGATCAAAAGATATATTTAAAGATTATTGATAGATGTTTCCAAGTTGTCTTAGTTATGAAGTTTATTCTCAGCGTATTAAAGTGTATATTTGATTATATTCAGTTACATTCATAAGCGATCTTTATGTTTAAATGTAGGACTACAGTGAGGATTTTCTTTGGTATTTAAAAAAAAATGTTATGTTGACTGGGAATAAGTAAGTGTTAGAAAAATATTGAGGCAGTTACAACTTGGTTTGGAAACTAAGGATCTGTATGTACAAGTCAGTATATACTAACACAGATAAGGCATCACTTTTTGTGCTTTTTCTTTTGGAGTTTTTTTCCTAAATCTATAAAGTATGAATGTAAAAATGTCATGTTAGTAACAGCAGTGTTCTATTATAGATAATCTGTTTCCCCCAATGGTATTTCATTACCCTTTTTTTTCTCTCTCTCTCTATTTTGATCATGCCTTTGGCTTGCCATGGGCATCTGGGGAATCCTGAACTCTCTGAACTAAAGATTGCTGATTGCTTTCCTAGGGTTACTTGTGATACATATGGCTCTTCCTTTTTATTTCTTCTTTATGGAGCACTTGTTTAGTATGTAGTGCTGTGCCAGTGCTAGTTGCTTCTCCCCATTGAAGTTCTTATTTGGGAACATTAAATATGGCAAATCCTTCCTTTGTAGATCTTTTTCCTAAATTACACATATATGTCTAAAGTACTCAGAGACCTGTGTGTATTGGTGAGAAGAAGCAACTGAGATTTGGTGGAAATAGCCCTGGATTTGAGTACTTACTTGCTCTGTGATCCCGGAAGTCACTTTGTTTCTGAATCCGTTTCCTTTTCCGTAAACTAGGCATGATAATAATAATAATCTTGCAGAGGTTTCTTGGGGGGAAGGGGATAAAGAGAGTAGATTTTGTATAATCACTTAGTGAATTAGAAAGTGCTATTTTAAATGCTAAGTATCTGTGCTTATTTTAAACTGCTGCAGTGAAAGCCAGATTTTAAACTACTGCTGCATTTCTTGTTTATAGCTTGACTTTTTTTTATTCAGTAACAAAGTTCTCGCTGTTTTTATATCACAAGCCTTCTTATATCTTCTGTCTTCACATTAAATAACCAGTACTTAATGGGATTTTCTTTTTTGTGACTGGGTGTAACCTAACTCCCTTGGGAAATTTGGGATGGCCATGTCAGCTGTCTTGCTATCAAATGACATATCAAATGCTCTCCTCTTTTCTTATTCACCTAAGTCTGGGGATTTCATGTTTCAGAAACTTCTTAGAAAATGTCTCATGTGAGCATATATGGTCTTTTCTGCTTACCTTCTAACAGGTTTACTTTTAGAAACCAACTCTTAATATAATGCTAAAAACTAAGAGTTTTTAAAAGGGAGACCTGATTTTTATGTATAAATGGAATAGTATAAAAAGTGTGTGGGGGGGGTAACATGAAAAATTTAAGATTTAGATAATTGACTATTTTTTTTCTTAAACGTGGTCAGGCTGCAGTCTTTTAAATCATTAAGGGACAGACATCTATAGAACACTACACCCAGTAACAGTAGAACACACATTGTTCTGAAGTGCATCTGGAACATTCTCTAGGATAGATCATATTATGCCGTAAGACAGGACTCAATAAATTTAAAAGGATGGAAATTATACAAAGTACGTTCTCTGACCATAACTGAATGAAATTAGATATCAATAATACAAGGAAATTTGGGAAATTCACAGATACGTGGAAATTAAACAGCACACTAAGTCACCAGTGGGTAAAAGAGGCAATCACAAGGAAAATTAGAAAACATTCTGAGGTGAAAAAAACAAAACATATCATGGTAATGGTAGCATAACAGTGTGAATGTACTTAATTACACCTAACTGTACACTTAAAAGCGGTTAAATGGTAAATCATGTATGTTTTTCACAATTTAAAAAATTTAAACCGGCCACTCATTCATTGTTCGACAATAAATGTTTATTGTGCACCTGCTATGCTCCATGTAGAAAACAAAACAACACACCATAACTTCAAGGAGTCAGTGAAAGCAGTGCTTAGAGGGAAAGTTATAGCTGTAAACATCTATATTAAAAAAGAAAGATCAAGATTAGAAATAAAGAAAATAGAAAAAGTAGCAAAAATCAATAGACTAAAATTGAAAAGATCAATAAAATTGATAAACCTGAGGCTAGACTGATCAAGAAAAACAAGGACAGGACTCAAAATAGGATAAAAGAGAAGATATCACTACTGACTATAGAAATAAAGAGGATTATAAAGGAATACTAAGAACAATTATAGGGCAACACATTAGAAAATCTAGATGAAATGTATGTATTCCCAGACAGACACTACTGAGGTTGACTCAAGAAAAAATAGAAAATCTGAATAGACCAATAACAAGTAGTGATTGAATTAACAAAAAATCACTGCACAGAGAAAAGCCGGGGCTCAGATGATTTCACATTTAGTGATTATACAAAAAGGAGGAAATGCTTCCCAGTTCATCCTTTGAGGAGGTTATTACTCTATTACCAAAACCATACAAAGACATTACAAGGAAATTACAGATCAGTATCCTTTATGAATATTTGTGCAAATAATTCTCAGCAAAATACTAGCGAAGTGAATCTAGCATCATATCAGGATGCTGATTATACAGTGATCAAGTAAGATTTATCCCAGGAATGTAAGGTTGGTTTAATAGTTGAAAATCCATTTAATACACCATATTAATAGGATAAAGGGAAAAAACCCTATCATTTCAATAGCTGCAGGAAAAGCATTTGAGAACCTAATACCATTTCATGATAAAAACATGCAACAAACTAGGACTTGGGGGAAACTTCCTCAGTGTCATAGAAACCATCTGTGAAAACCCACAACTAATGTCATACTTAGTGAAAAAGGAATGAATGCGTTCTTCTCAAGATCAGGAACAGACAAGGATGTTACACCATTTCTGTTCAACATTATACTGGAGGTTTTAACCAGGGCAATTAGGCAAGAAAAAGAAAAGGTATCCAGATTGCAAAAGAAGTAAAACAGTCTTTGCAGATACATGATCTTGTATAGTGAACATCCTAAGGAATCTACTATAAAACTATTAGAACTAATTTATGAGTTCAGCAAGGTTATCTACAAACTCAACACACTCCCTATTAAAATCCCAGCTTCCTATTTTGCAGAAATTGGCAAATCGATCTTAAAATTCATATGGAAATACAAGGGACCCAGAATAGCCAAAACAATCTTGAGAAGGAAGGAAGAAGTTGGAGGACTTTCATAACTTACTGTGAAGTTACAGTAATCAAGATAGTCTGGTACTGGCATAAGGATAGACATATGGATCAGTGGAATAGAATGTAAGTCTCTGGACATTCGTAGTTAATTATCAACAAGAGTGTAAAGACAATTTAAAGGAGAAAAAATAGTCTTTTCAACAAATGGTGCTAGACAAGTGGATATCCACATGCAAAAGAATGAATTTGGTTACCCCCAACACAGACACTGTCTTGGGCCTGGGGCATCCTTTTTTTCTCCCCTGTCTTGCTCTTTTTTATTGGGAAGAGGGAGGGATGAGGTCACAGGCAGAAGAGATTCCTGTCCTGGGATAATGAGAGGGTGTCATAGTTACCATGGTCAGTCTCCCTTCCCCTGTCTGGGGAGGGGTAGACTTAATAGAGGAACTGGGGGAGAAAAAAAAAAGAATGAATTTGGATAATTTCCTCACTCATATATATAAATTAACAATCATAGACCTAAATGTAAGATCTGAAACAAAACTCTTAGAAGACAAGTATAAATCTTCATGACCTTGGACTAAGCAATGGTTTTTCTTTTTCATTGTGGTAAAATAGGCAATGATTTCTTAGGTATGACATCTAAAACAAACTAAAAAAGAAAAAAATTAATTGAACTTTATAAAAATTTAGAACTTTATGTCAAATGACACCATCAAGAAAATGAAAGCACACTCCAAAGAATTAGAGAAGATATTTTCAAATCATATATCTGATAAAGGACTTTTGTTCAGAATACACAAAAACTCTTTAACAATCAACAGTAAAAAGACAACCCGATTAAAAAGCAAAGAATTTGATTAGACATTTCTCCAAAGATGTCCAAAAGGCCAAAATGTTCATGAGAAGAAGCCCGGCATCCTAGTAATTAGGGTAACACAAATCAAAACCACAGTGAGATGACACTTCACACTCACTAGGATAGCTATAATAAAAAAGATGGACAGTAAGTGTTGCTGAAGATGAAAATTGGAACTCTCATATATTGCTTGTGGGAGTGTAAAATGTTGTGCCCACTTTGGAAAGTAGTTAAACATGTTAAACTTCAAAAACTTAAACATGGAGCTACCATGTCCTGTATTCTAATTAACACTTATTTGTATATTAAAGAAAATGAAAAATATGTTCATGCAAAATTTGTTCAGTAATGTTCATAGCATTATTCATAATAGAGAAAAAGTGGAAACAATCCAAATATCTATCAACAGATAAATGTATGAGCAAATGTGTTATATGTATGAACAAATGTGATGCAATGGAATATTATTCAGTTGTAAAAAGGAATGAAGGCCTGATACATGCTATATAACATGGATAAACCTTGAAAAAAGTATGCTAAATGAAAGAAGCCAGACACATAAGGCCACATTTTTTTGTCTCCATTTATATGAAATGTCTAGAATGGGCAAATCCAGTCAGTCAAAAAGTAGATAATTGGTTTTCATGGCCTTAGGGGAGCGGGGTTGGGGAGTGACTGCTAAAAGGATCTGGAGTTTCATTTTGGGGTGATAATGTTCTGGAATTAAATGATGGTGATGGTTGCACAACTTTGTGAATATAATAAGAAAGACGATATTATATACACTTTAGAAGGGTGAATTTATGCAAGTAGTTGTTCAGGTTTAATAATCTGTTTTTTATTTGTCTGGTAAACAAAAATATGCTGTTTGGCCAGGACTTTGAAACTATAAATGAAGCTTTCTGAAAAATACAATAGAAGTAAAAGTATTGCTAAATTGATGGGACATTTTAATCTCCTCTTTCTAGGAGAGCCAGCAAACTTATTGGTCACATCCTGTCTGTGATGAGGCTTCTTGCCCTAAGAAGCTGGTTCTCTGCTGAGGTCTCTCATCTTCATGTAGCTGTAATTTATTTTATTCTCTTCTGTCTAGGGAACCACCTCGATGGTACACAGTTTGGTATGCTGATGTTGCCATCAGTCTTATGTATGTGCTAAATATATTGCATTAGTAGAAGAAAAGTTAGCAGTGGATAAAAAATGAGATATCTTTGTTTTCAGTTAGTTTTGGTCTTACAGTTTTTGAATGAATAATTTGCATTATTAAATAACTGCTTTTCTAAGACAAATCTTTATCTCTTTTTAGAAAATACAAAAAGTAGAAGAAATTACTTAGAAGTAGGAGTGAAGCTCTCATAAACATTACTCAGAGGCTACATGTTAATATTTTACATACTCCTTGTTTTTTTTCTGTTGTCTTTTTCACATCTAGTCTATATCATACCACATATATGTACGATTTAATACAATTTAGTTTGTTTAAATAACAATTTTATGATAAGTGTTTCCCCCCTGCCCTAGGTAGATTTAATCTTCACAGTTCTTTTGAATAAGTTAAAAAATTATTTTTGGTTTTATTTTAATGGACAGTTTAAAACACATGCAAAAATAGCATAGTATCACACATCCTCATGTGCCCATCACTGAGCTTCAGCACTTCTCAGTCCATGTCTGTTTTGTTTCATCTTTGAGGAAGTTTTAAGGAGTAGAAAAAATTAGCAATTTCTATCCATTATCATTAACCTGCCACAGAAGAAAAAATGAAACTATGTTCTTTTACAGTTCACATTTACAGAAAAAAGTATCTAAAATAGTTGTGAAGGCAAGTATTAAACTGTTGGAATTAATTTATCTGGCACCTGTTCGATATTTTCTCTTATTAATTTCTAATTGTACAGTAATGTGGAGATGGTTTTTTGCAAACAATTACTTGTCTTTACCAACTTGTATTTTTTTTTTTAGTATATTTTTCCATTACAGTTGGCATACAATATTATATTAGCTTCAGGTGTACAACATAATGATTAGACGTTTATATTTCTTACAAAGTGTTCATCCCAATAAGTCTAGTACTCATCTAATACCAATCATTGATATTACAATATTATTGACTATATTCCCTATGCTGTACCTTATATCCCTATGACTGTTATAACTGGCAGTTTGTACTTAATCTCTTCACCTTTTTCACCAGCTTTGTAGTTTTTCACAACATTTTATGAAAGTAATTGATGCACTTTATACTTTAATTATACTTTCTTAAGCATTTAGGATTTTCTTCTTGTTTTGCACTTCATGGACAGTTTTACATTATATTCCATAATACTGAAAGTGAAATTTTCTTCCATTGTTAAATGGTAGTACCTGACTTTTGAATATTACTTTTCTATTTGTAATTACAAAAATGGCATATTCATTATAGAAAAAATTTAGAAAATACAGAAAAGTGTGAAGAAGAATCCATAATCTTACCACTGGAAGCCAATGTTAGTGATTTTTTTTCTGTGTATATGACTTACCTTTTAATATAATACAGTGAACCTTCTTTTATTCAATTTTTTTGGCATTTACATTATAGTTTTTTGTCATGACAACTATAGTTAATTATTGTTCACAATGGGTTTAGTGAATGGGGAGAGAAGTAACATTAACTTTGATTTTATTCCCTAGTAGAATATTCTACTACAGAATATTCTTGTGATTACTTGAATAGTCAGATGTAATGATCTTTCCAAGGTAAATAATTGTATGCCCACCCAAAGTCTCGATTGTTCAGTTCAGAGATGCCTTGTACAGAGCTCCCTGAAAGCCACAGCACTGTTGACTTCTGGTGCTAGAAATTGACTTTCGAGTCTTGTCTGTCCAGTCTTTCTGCTCTACACCTGACTTTTTTTCTCTGGCTTTTTTGGGAATGGAAACTTTTTTTAGTGTTCAGGATCACAGAACTCGACATAAGTGGAATTTCTAGTGTCTGTTAATTGAGAAAAATTACCAAACTAAAAATAAGAATTTAGAAACACTTTTTACATTACCTTGTTTTTAAAAATTCATAACCGCATATACCTACATTTGAAAATATGGATATGAATACTTAGTTCATGAATAATGCTTTGTGTAAGGAATAATTCTCAGATACCCTTTTAATAACTCTGCCCTCTCATCCCAGGAGTGGAAGTCAGAGATATTTGGCCTGGAGATACAAATTTGAGTGTCATCAGTTTATAGGCAATTTTTAAATTCGTGGAAATGAATGCTGAGCAGAGTGAGAAGACAAGAGGCATTGGATTGAGTCTATCAGCAGAGCTCTGGAAGGGGAGTAGAGATGGTTAAAGAAACTTGAGTTGGTGCAGTCAGAGATGTAGCAGGAAGGTGTGATCATTTATTTTCATGGAATTGGAAAATTTTTGAGAAGGAAGGCGTGGTCAGCTTTAGAATGCTGCCAAGTGGTAGAGTTGGTGTAGTACAGAAAAGTCTTCTTTGCATCTCCAGCATGGAAGTCATTGGTGATCTTGACAGGAGTAACTCGAGTGGAGCAGTGGTGGGGGAAGCCAGGTCCATGGGGCTTCGGGGTGAACAAGACATCCATCAGTGCAGTGAGCTGCTGTAGACAGCTATTTAAAGAAGATTCACAGTTAATGATGTCATTGGTGAAAAGCATGTGAGCTTAAGAGAGGATCTTTTAAAGATGGGTGATTTAGAGGAAGTTCATAAACTGGGAACGAGCCAGTGGAGGAGAGCTTGCTAATGCTGGAGAGCAGACAATTGCAAATAAAGTCTGAGGAGGTGAAAATGATACTGCTTTCCTTATTACAGGAGGGAGAAAGATGCATGTAGCTGTCCTGATTTGGTGGTGGAAGCTCTAAGTTGTCTGATATTTCCTAGTTTACAACCAAACAGAAGGTAAGACTATTAGGAGAGAGTTATAGGGTAGTCTGGATGGGTGCTTGAGGGGAAGATGGGAAAGTCATTTCAGAGAGAAGGGCAAGCAAACTCTAGAGAACCTGAGTTTGAATGCTGGGTGGTTTTGAAGGCCTTTTTGAAGTTTGAGATGATTAGCTTAAAATGAAACTGATTGGGTATGTGTGCGTGTGTGTTCTCTTCCCCACAATCAACTGTTTGCTGCAGGCACAAGAAGGCAGCTGATTGTTTTGAGTTCATCCAAGTCGAGAGTTTACTAGACAACTATTAAGTTTAGAGTTTACTAGACAACTATTATGAGAGAGAGAGAAAGTGGAAGATAGTTTAAAGCTATTAACACCCGCCATAGAATTTAATCCAGTCTAAAAGGAAA
>NW_006442484.1:5254785-5258266 GCF_000325575.1 Pteropus alecto
GGAAAGAGTTTGTGGAATTGAGGTGGTTGGGGCCATTGGCTTGAACAAAAGAGCTAGAAGGATGGACAGTTGTGGTTGCAGAGTGGGAACAGAGACAAGGAGAGGTTGCTGATGCCTGAGAGTAAACAACTGGAAAGGTTAAAGGTCTGAGGAGGGGGAAAGGAGAGGGTGGTGGTGCCACACCTTGGTTGTTGAAGCCACTAAAGAAAATGAGAGGAGATGGGGAGGCTGGCAGCTACATGTGTGGTGAAAGCCGGTACTGGGAGAGTGGGCACCGTAATTGCATGGTTGCAGTGCCCCATCCTCTGAAATTCCCAGTTTAATTCCTTCAGGCAGTGATTTGTCTTCTTTCTCTGCCATCTAGCATCTTCTGCAAACCTCAGGTTTAGGACATGTCCCAATACTATTGCAATTGTGTACATTTCTGTCTCTTTCTTTATCCAGGCAAGGACCTCCTGAGGGTCTTGACCAAGTCTCACATTGTGTGACTTCCAGTAGTTAGCATCGTACACTTGTCACGTCATAGGCTCAGAGTAAATGTTTGTTCATGGAGTGAATACATGGTCTTAAAAGCGAGTGGGGCTGTAAGAAGGAGAAGGAAAGAACAGAAATAATAGAGTAAAAATAGACATTGCTGGCAGGGCAATGCTGTGTCTTTTAAAAATTTCAGACCGTATTATAATTATAAAAATCATTACGATGTAAAAAGGTCTTATTCATAGAAACAAACCACTTTTGACTTAGTGCGACTAAATTCTACCAATTTCTGGCTCAAAGCTGGCTTTTAAAGTATTATGCTTGCCTTCTTCATATTTTCCAGGGAGACTTTTGATGTGGTTGTTGATTACCTGGTGCTGATAATTTATATTGTACTTCTTGATACTATGATAGTAAAGCTCACTGGGTACTTTATTTGTGATTTGATTCTTGGTTTTTAATCCTTTACTTCTTATGTCCCACATGCTATAGCTATTTAACATTTCATTTCAATTATTAACTACCCATGCTTTGGACTTTCAATGAGGTGGTAGTACAGTGATGTAGAATAGTGGATAGAATGTATACCCTGATGCCAGACAGATGTGGTTTTTTAATTACTCCCTGACAATTACTAGTTTGAAAACCTTAGGTTTTTTTTTTTTAACCTAATTTTTATTTCCTTATCTTTAAAGTAGGAGTACTAATGCCTGTCTCACAGATATCTCACTGTCTCTGCCTTAATCACTCTTCTTCCCTTAACCATTCACAAGTTCCCCCCTCCCTCATTTGCTTATGCTTTTCTTCCTGATATGTGCCAAAACTAACCGGGTACATATCCAGTCCATATTTTAAGACAGAGTTCAGACTGAGTCTTGTTTACATAGTTTTGACCTAGTCATTCCAGGTCTTCTGGATCCATCCCTTCTCTGAATTACCACAGTACTTATTCATACCCTTTATTTGTCAGGTGCGACATTCTTTCTGTGAATCTGCTAGTTGTGCATCCTGCGCTTGTGTTGAATTCTTATTTTGACAGGCTTTTTTTTGAGTATGCATATCTCGTTCTTTCCAAGTAAGTTGGAAGCACTTTCACATTAAGTCACAGACTGACTATAGTTACTTTTGTTGTATCTTCTATAGTGAGATGTGATGTATAAGTGACTTACCTCAACCAGGATGTTTATGGCTTGGCCCTGAGCTGAGTTTAGCAACAGGTTTAGCAACTTAATAACAGCTCTGAGAACTGATGGTCATAGACCCTCACTTCCTTTATAGCCTCCTGACTATTTTAAGTGACTCTCAACAATGTTTATTCCATTTTATATTCTCTATTATCATGGTAAAGGTTGCTATGTTAATTTCTACTTTCCAGAGTACTATAGAGGAGAATGAGTATAGGATCAATATCTTAATCTTTCATTATTTTGCCCCTATAGATCAAGATGATGTGGTAAGAAAAGGCAGAGATCCTTGGAACCTAAGTACTGTGGTTGTGGAAAGGTGATGTTGGAGAATGGAAGGACCTTTCGCAGTTGGGGTTGGGTTTGAGAGGAGTTGGGGCATTTTTTAGAAATACCTGAAATGTGTCTCTTTTCCCAGGTGACTGATAGAATAATATTTAGTGTGCTCCATGCCTTTCATACTGAGGTTTTACTAAAGGAGAAATTTTAGCCTGATAAGGAGAGGTAGGTGCTAGTGTAACCTCACCTGCTTTTTCTTCTATATAATTTTTACATTTCTCTTTATTATTTTGGAAAATGTGTGAAAGTGGAACTTTTTTTTTTTTAACTTAGAAATAGTGTTGCATTCTGAGTAATTTTAATGTCAACACGGCTGTAAGGTAATGCTCTGTTTAACACCACTCTAAAATGATGATTACAGAACTGACTACTGGGATTGTAAACACATGCTGTACTGGTCTGTAAGCCTACTGTGGGTGCTGGCTGAGTCCTGTTTGTTCTTATATCCTAGTGCCTTCCAATAATGCCTTACACATAACAGTCCTCTTTTTTTATTTAGCTCATCCATAGGTAACCACTGTAATTACAAGTTCTAGGTGAACTTCAGACCTCAGTTTGCTCCTTGCATTCTTTCCTAGTAGAGAGCCTGGGCAGGATGTGGGTGGAAGGAAGAAATTTTTACCTCTTCCTCCTCTCTTATCTTCCAAATCCTCCTGTACCTTCTTTTCCAAGTCCTCTAAATCCTCTCCTGTTTATTTTCTAAGTTTTCTGCATTATTTAAAATATAGAGCTTTTATATAATTCTTTTGCTGTATGAAGTTTTGCTTGTTTTTGTCAATTTGCTTTTGATTTCCCTTTTTATGATTTAATTGTAAATGCTTAGAAAATTCTTCCTTGGGGGGGTTCAGAGAGGAGAACACATATAATTATTTGCTTGGGTAGCTAAAAATATCTCTGAAAGAGGCCACACAGGAAACTAGGGACATTATTTGCTTTTAAGCAGGGAAACTGGGTGGCAGGAGTGGGAAGGAGGTCTTGCACTTTTGTACCTTATGAATTCGGTATGGTGTGACTGATAGTCCTTGAATACCTATGGAAATAGAGATGGAGAAAGTGCTTGAAAGCATGGGAGAAAAGGCACCAAAAAATCTAGTTTAGTAAGAAGTATAAGGATCATTGTTTATGCTTTTCTTTTTAATTGTGAAGAAACAGAGAAAAGAGGACCTGCTCTGCTTAATGCGTAGGGGCTTCCAGTATCTTTCATTCTGTGTTTTGTACATGGGAGTTTGTGACCAATTTTGAGTGTGCTAATCCTTTATTGTGTAATTACCTATGTTTATTCGTTAGAAATCTTATACAATTCCAATTGAATGGGAGGTTTTTATATAATATGTATTTTATATATCACAGTAGAGAAACTAGAATGAATGGGATCATTTCTTTCTCTGGAGTGGAGACTTTGCTCTCTTGTCTGTTGCTTCATGGCTAAGCAGTAAGTCTGACCTCTTTTCCCTGAGTCAGAACAGAACTAAGCCAGACCT
>NW_006442484.1:5258322-5261139 GCF_000325575.1 Pteropus alecto
ACTTACTTTTGCTTTACCTCAGCTTCTTCATCTGTAAAATAGAGATGCCTACTTTATAGAGTGATTGAAGAATTAGTGTATATACATAATCTAACATAGAACCTCACAACTCAGGTAGATGCTTAAAAATGGTATTTTCTTCATTATTGGTTAGTGTCTATTGCTTTTAGGCCCCTTGAAAGGTTTAAGATTTATCAGATTCTTTCCATTGAGATTGAAAGATCTTTAGAGGAGGAACAAGTGTATCAGTAATCTACTGGTGTGTAACAAACCACCACAAACTTAGTGGCTTAAAACAACAATGAAATATTTCTTCTAATTCTGTGTTTTGGCTAGTTGGTTTTTCTGCCTATTTTAGATTTTTTTTTTTTTTTTTTTGCGTAGCTGCAGTCAGATGATGACGGGTGGCCCAATGGTTCCAGATGGCCTCACTCATGTCTGGCAGTTGCTAGTAGATGTAGGTTGGAGCTCATGGTCTCTTGTGTTTCAGGAGGCTAGACCAGCTTCTTTACAGCATGGCAGTCTTAGAGTAGCAATCTAAGAAGCCAAGCTCCAGTACTTGCATATCAGATGCCTGTTTGCTTTGCAGTTGCTGATTTCCCACTGGCCAAAGCAAGTCACAGGGCCAATCTTAGAGTCACTGTGGGAGGTAACCTAGAGTCTGCCTTGGTAGGGGAGAAATACCAAAGAATTCCTGGCCATTTTTAATCTAGCACAAGCTTGACCTGGTTTGATATGCTTCTTGGGCTTATATTGGGCCCAGAAAGAAAGGTTCTCTTGGTTCCTCCTATTTTCTTGTATCACTGATACCTTCTTTAGTCCAACATATGAGCTATTAATGAACTAGAGATAATTAGTTTGGACTAAAAATTCAGTGAAGGGTAATAACTGCTTTTATGTATTTAAAGATCTTTCTTGTGAGGTAGGGACCAGTTCCAGGGTGTGGAAATGACTGGAAAGCAGATACCTCTTCCCTTTAAGGAAGGATTGCCCTGTGAAATAGTGAGTCTTTTTGAATTCCCTCCTGCCCCCAGCCCACTGCATTGTGAGAAGCAGTGAAGCAGATGATGAGTAATCAAGGGCCAGGGGCTTTGAAGGAGGGTTTTCCTCATTGAGTGACTTAACTTATATGATTTCTATTGGTATCAAAAGTCTCTGATTCTGTCTATGGCCATGACACCCTGAACAAGCCCGATTCCCGTCTGATCTTGGAAGCTAAGCAGGGTCGGGCCTGGTTAGTACTTGGATGGGAGACCACCTAGGAAGACCAGGTGCTGTAGGCGTAAAAAAAAAAAAAAAGCGATTGTAAGCTGACAAAGCCCTTGCAGTCTGTGAGGTCAATGTAGGTATTGCCTCGCCTAAAAAAAAAAGTCTCATTCTAGAACTCTAAAAGACCATTGTGCTTTTTATGCTCAGTGGTTCGGGGTGAGGTTAGAAAGGGATTGTGCTCAGATGGGAAGAGTTACCATGCACAGAATTTTAATTTTAACTTGATTTATATCAAGTTTAGATTTACCTGCTAGAACCGTCTGAGAATTGCGATTTACCATTGGTATGAAGAACATTTCTTTTAGCACAACATCAGGGTTGTGCTGCATTTTGGAGACAGGTATTCTGTGGGTCTTCTTAGGTTAGAATGAAAGGAATTAAGAGCAGAAAGTGAAGAAAAAAGTGTGTACAGATGCTCTAGCAGCTGTAGATTAATAGCTTTTTCAGTTTCTCTAATGAAAAGGATTTTGGTACTTTTCCCGTGTCATGTGTTTTGCCCTACTCCAAACATGATTTTCACATCTCTTGATTTTATAAGAAAATACCAGGCCCAAATGGTGCTGTTGTTAATGGAGAGTACTGTGTAACTGATCAGAATATGAACTTGTTTCCTTTTCTCCCTCCATAACTCTCTTTTCTTTGCTAGGGGCAGGAGGTGGAAGGGGCTCCTGGCCACCCTTTTGTAAAGCTGCTAAGCAAGAAGTTTGATGTAGGTCCTGCCCATGACTTTGGTTAGTGTTACCTGGGCTGGCCCCTTTGGTCTGCGGTATTTCTAGGGAGCTCGCCCCATTTTCAGCACTTGGATTTTTAGAAAACTGAGAGTAAGGCAATAAGCTACAGTACCTACTGTGATTCAAACACAGAGTGCTATTAGGTTTTTGGTGGGAAGCAAAATTTAACCTATAAATAAATACGCTAGCTAAAGCAGAAGATTGCTTTCTCGACTAGCACTTTTATAAAGTTGGAAAATTGTGAAAAACATCTAACCATCAACTATGTAGCTCATCGGCTCTTTGCTTTGGGCATCAGTGTTCTTCCTGATAAAAATAATAATTATGTTATTCTGATATGATTGCCAAGCATTCCTGATTCTCACTCCACTTGTGATTATAAATGATTCGGCAGCGTGAACGGCTTTGTCTTTGATTTAATGTTTTATAATATTTGAGTGTTATGTTATCTGTGCTGATTTGTCGTTTCTTTTCTTATTTTTCAGAATGGACTGCTGAATTATGAAGTATTTCAGACCCAATAGTAGAACTCTACTCTGCCACTCACTCCTTTATCTTCTACTAGTTATTTAAATTGGACTTTTAATATCCTACCAGCTGCTCTTCAGACACACATGGTGCATTGTTGCCATTCCCTGGATTGCATATTTGAAACACAGGCTCTTAGTAACCTTCATCGAACAAACAGGCAACCTCCTGGGTACGTTTACTGGGAGGGTGTCACCCTGACTGCCCTCTAGCTTTTGCTGGATCTGGATTTGAATTTCGCCATGGAGCCTCGCATGGAGTCCTGCCTGGCACAAGTGTTTTAGAAGGA
>NW_006442484.1:5261255-5307076 GCF_000325575.1 Pteropus alecto
GGAAACGACTGCAGGTTGGCCAAGAACTTATAGACTATTTCTCAGATAAACAGAAGTCTGCTGACCTTGAGCATGACCAGACCATGTTAGATAAACTTGTGGATGGACTCGCTACCTCTTGGGTGAACTCTAGCAATTACAAGGTAAGCTGTGCTTTAGAAGGTACTCTTATAGGTGGCTGGGCTGCCTTAGTGGCTTAGAATTGATCCTTAGAGCAGTCGGCTTGATTCCTTGGCTTCCAATGAGACACTTAGTCAGGTTGTGGCTTTTGGACATTTCATTCTAGAGCAAGTAGAGTTTTCTGTGATTTTTGTTGGAGATCAAAAAATTCTTATCCTTTAGCACTTTGAGAGAAGGCCAAGTGAACAGATAAAGAAAAGCTTTTGTGTTGGAAAGTTTACAAGCATTTCTAGCCTTGAAGTTAATTAAAAATGAATATCGTGTCTTGCAGCCAATGGGTTGTGAGACCTTGGTGAGTGGTCCTTCATGAATAAGAAATGTCTTCATTGATTTTCCTGGGGTTGGGGGTGGTGGGTGGTGGAATTGACAATAGGATGTGGAACATTTTACCTTTAGGTCACTGTTTTCAAGTTGGCCCAGATACCTTGTATGGATTGCCAAGGACTCTTCTGTGACCTATGTGTGATGGCCTGGAGGATATACTTCAGGTTCTAAAGATCAAGGCTTTCATGTGCCCTTGCCAGGTGCAAGGGGTTAGGCAGGGTCCCATGACCTAAATGAATTGTGCAGGTTGACCATATACTATTCAAGTGCTGACTTATGAATAAAAATTAGACTGGACTTGAAGTGCAGAAGAGGTGTTCATCTCTCTGTGCCTCTCCCCCCTCCCCACCCCCACCCCCACACTTTTCATTTGCCAAGAGGGTGGCCCCTTTGGATCCAGGTTGAGTTTCACCAATAGATGCTATAGACGTTATGAAAGGGGCTCACAGAAGCACTCTTTTATGTTTTTTTTTTAATTGACCCCGTCTTCTGAGATTGATTTGGACTCGAATTTGTTTGCTGTAGTGTAGCAAATAAGATGTAGTAAACAAATAAGACGTCTCTTATTTTCCAAATACATTAAACCTTGATCTCGTCCAAGCGTCAGGAGGCTTCATATTTATTAAGGGTGTTACCTAGGACCCTAATATTTCTGTTACAACTGGATGTAAAATTTATCCTGTCTTTAGAATCTGGGCTTAAATTCTATTTCATTCATCTGTTTATTCATTTAGCTGAAGTGTCTGGCTTTAGTGCTGGATGATGGGAGTGTTAGAGGGATGAGAGGTGATAGTCTAGTTGTTACATTTCGAGGGCTTTGAAGTCACCTTTTGTCTGTGTTTGAATCACGGCTCCACCACTCTGTGTGCATGCTTCTGGCTGAGAGTAACCGAAAACTGACACAGTCAACTTAAAGTTACTATGAAGTAATTGAGTAATTTCCTTTTAAGAATTTAAGAAGTCCACAGTAGTTAAGGCAATGTCCATGAACGAAGAATGTCTGATTCTGTCTTTACTTGAGAAAAACTTTTCTCAGAAGCTCCCTGGCAGGCTTTTGCACATCACAGAAAAAATCATTATGTGGCTTTGCATGCCTACCCTAGCATCAGTGGAAAATGGACAGGTGTCCATGATTGCTTTCGACGGTCATGCTTAACCTCCTGTTTTAGGAAGGGTTCCAGCACCTATTGAATGAAGCATGTGGCCATATGAAGGAAGGGGAAATACTTGAACAAAATCAGACTCCTATTAGGAAGGAGGAGGTTAGGGAGGGGACATGGATGTTAAATAAGTAACCTACAGAGCCTGTTATACTGCACGAGCTTTCTTAACCTCTCCAAGTTTCAGTTTTCTCATCTGTAATGTTGGGATGATTGAGTTATTGTAAACACTAAATGAGAGCGTATATAAAGTTATCACATCCCTGCCATATAATAAACGTTCATACATTAGCAATTGTTATCAGACTTGATTCCTGTCTTCAAGGGACTCATAGTCTGGGTGGGGTGTGAGTACTGACAAATAAGGAATGATTACAGTATGGTGTATAATAATAGAGATACAGAATTTGGTGAGAAGACAAGAAGAAAGTAGTAATACTGCCTAGAGGAATCCAGGATTTTGAAAATTGGTAGTTTTTTCAGAGTTTTGTTTGCAGAGTCATAAAGGGGTGGAAGATTAAGACTGACCTTTGCGAAGTAATTTTTAAGAAAGACAGCTTGGTAAGGAAAGTCAGGAACATGATGTATGCTACCAACTTGCATATAATCACGGACAAGGCACCTTTACTTGTCTGTGCAGTGCAGGTCATTGACTAAAATCTCTTGGGAGGCCTCAAGTTCTGATGTCTTGTACGACTTCTTACAGATGGTTTTGCTGTCAGGGCCATGTCCTGTGGTTCTGATCATATACAGTGCTGAGCACCCCCTTTGTTTGTAAGCTCTCTAAGTGTGGTGACAATGTGCCTTGTTCACACCTGGAGCAAATATCCTAGAACACAGTATTTTGCTCAACAAATACTGGTTACTTGAGAGAACTCAGGAACTTGGAGAGACTGCTCAGCAAGTAAGTATTCCTGGTTGCTTTACCGAATTCTGGAAACTTAACTTTTAGGGCCCTCTCATTTTTTTCTCCTCTTAGGTCAAGATTTCTCATTCAAAGCCAGAGGTATGTTTTAGGGCTTATTCGATTGACATGTTTTATATATTATGGATTGAAGAGATTTGCTTTATATTAAAGAAAACTTGGAAGCTTTGTTTCTTGAATTTTTTCTTTTTAATTAAGGACTAAAAAGATAAAAGGAGAAAAGGGAAGTAATTTTGGACTTCCAAAACAATAGTACTTGGGTATTGTTATCCCTTTTTTTAACAGGGAATGTGAATGAATGGCAGCATAATGTCTTATTTAAAAAAAAATGTTGGCTGGAGCTTGAATCTCTTTACGTTTGAGTATTTCTTAACATGGTAAACAGATTTGTATTTGGTACTGATTGCAGTTTAATAGCTACCATTTTTTTGCTTACTATATGTTAGGGGTTTTATTAGTCTTATCTCATTTACTCTTCATAAAACCCCTGCAAGGTACATGGTGGTATCCTAATTTTATACATGAAGAAACTGAAATTACCCAGAATTATGACATAATAGTGATTATGGAATTGGGATTTAAATATAGGTCTCTCTGATTTCCTAGCCAGTGCACCTTTCATAAGAACAGGGTTCAGCGAGCTTTCTTAAAGGCCATATAAAAAAAATATTAAGCTTGGTGGGCCATATAGTCTTCTTGCAAATATCCAACCATTATACTGCAAAAGCACCATGGATAATGCGTAAATGAATGGATATGGCTGTGTTCCAATGATGTTTAACTTACAGATATAGGTGAGGCTAGTTTGGCTCAAGGGCCAGTTTGCTAGCTCCCCTCTCCCCAAACTAGAACACTGAGCACCTATTATATGTAAATACTTTTTCTTCAGTTGTGGGGAACCATTCATGATTCATCTGAGGGAAGAGTCAGGTTTATAATTTGCATCTAATTTGGGAATGAGGGGAGCATTCTTTTAGGTTAAATGGAACGCAGTTTGTTTTTGGAGCATCTTGTATGCTATTTCAAGAAAACTTGCCCTTTTTAGTTCTCTCACTCAGACTTATATTGGGATCCGTATGCATTCTGTTGATCTTCCACTGATCATCTACTGTGAGCTGGCTTTGAGCTTTTTGGGTAATTGAAGTCATCTTGAAGATTGAGTAATTGGTTATTTAACTAATGCCCTCACACACGCAGAACAGGGCTACACCAGGAGGATGCTTTTTAACCCCGCAGCGGGGTGCTGGAGGGATTTAGTAAATTTTTTGCATTGTCATTATAATCATGGGAAACATGGAAGGAGATGAGAGACTTCTTGTTTATGAGCCTGCTTTTCTAGATTACTCAGACAATTAAAAATAAAAATAATAACCAAAATTTTTGAATATGGCTGTCTTCATTGATCTGGTCTTCTTTTCCTGTTTTTCTTGATTAAAATTTGAAGAGATAGATGGTGGAGTAGATTCCTGCATATACCTTCAGCGGCTTTTGTTTCTCTCCCTCTTCCCTCATCTTTAGGTGATAAGGGATGAAAGGTGACAAGGTAAGAGTGAGCCGACCTGGAGAGGCTGCCTGGGCTGTGGGTAGCTGGAGGGAATCCAGGGAGACTTAAGTGCGTCTTTCCTAGTTAATTTTGACAGCCGTTATTTGGCCAAACAGTGCAATACCATGCAACCTCACATATCCTCACAGTGCAAACACTTGCACATATAGTAGGTTCAGTGGAAATAAAACACCCTAGTGGAGTCCAGCTGCTTTTTTGTGAATAGTGTTCCACAGTGCTTTCTTTGCAGTCCAAAATCCCCGAAGCTCTGAAAACCTAGGGTTTTTTCACTTACTATTTGACCTGAAGTGAACTGACGTGCAACTACTTATAGTCTTTGTTTACTTGTTTAGGTCAAGTTTCACTGCAGAAGTATTAATATAGTTGATCGTGGGTTGCTGTCCCAGATTCCGTTCAAGGGGATATATGTACATATGTTTATTTCTAACTGTGCACTCTTTTTATAAAACCTGAAAAATTCTGTATTCCAGAACACGCCTTCAGCGTTTTGGTTAAGTACGTGTGGACCTGTATGTAATATTGTAGGGGAATAACAGTAGCCCAAATGGTTATGGGACATTTACTGTGTACTGGAAAACATGCTAAATGTATTCATTTTCAACTTATAATTACCATGTGAGGTAGATACTGTTATCCTTATTTTACGGATGAGACTGATGCTCAAATCAATCAAGTAGCTAGTAATTAAGGTTTTTTGGACTTGAACCCAGGTGTTTATGCAGCCAAAGTTAATTCAGCTCTTATGATGTGGCAGATACTATACTGGGGTCTGCTCTAACAGTGTCTGGTCACTGCCCAGGTAGTCTGGCCCTCTCTAAATCTAATATGTGTGAACTTTGTCCCTGTGCCTTATTGTCTCAAGGCCCACACTGAACTGCCTTGAATTTGAAATTTGTAGTTTCCCTTTTAACCTAGGGCTTCCTTTGTCTATGCCTTTATGGACTTTATGGTCTAATGGGAGGGACAGGAAAGGCAGGTGAAAAGACAGCGTGCAGTGTAGGATAGGAAATAATTAACTGTTAAATTCTGTCATAGGAGTGTGTATAAAGGCTGTATAGTATGGAGGAAAAAATGTTAAGGTCTGCTTAGTTTGGAGCAGCCTCGATGGAGTAGAATTAAATATAGGGCCAAGAAGAATCAAAAGGAATGAATTGCAGAGTTCAGGGAAGCCTCTCTTCCTTTGTTAGTCTTCCCCCTCTGGGCAACACTATCTCTGTGTAGACTGTAAAGATTTAGTCTCTCCTTAAGCTCTTTTACAGAGACCTGTGTTACCCTTGCCCTGGATCACGTGGGCCTGAGGGAAAGGAGTTGACAGATACTGGAGGTGAGGGAGATTCCTCTCCTTTCCCTTTCTTGTCTCTAAAACCTTGGCTTTCATTGAGATTTTTATTTCCCCCCTCGTGTTCTTGAGAGTAGAGCCAGAATAGATGATTGGATTTTGGATTAAGTGTCTTCTGTTTCTTTTTCTGACAGTCGGCTTGGTGCTGCCTTCAAGTGATGAATCAGTCCTTTCAGAGGTTGTTCATTCTTCCCGGGTTTTCCCTTCAGTGTTGTTGTCCTGTGGTTGCAAGGGGTGAGATTTTCTGTGTATAATTTTAAAAGACAGGTGCCTCTCTTGTAAGTAGAAAAGCTACCGTGAGCAGTACTAAGCAAAACAGCCTCAGAAAAATTATTGCAAGAAAATTTATGGATTATCGAATAAAAATGGCGCCTCGATATACGTAGTTAATGGCATTTCTTTTTACATATGCATTTAAACACATATGAGTGCAACAAAGTATATTGAAAATAATTCATATTTGAATATGAACAGTCTGGATTCCTCTCCTGGCTCTGCCACTTAGACTTTTGAGCAGGTAACTTTCCTCATCTGTGAAATGAGTCTGATGATTCCTATTATATAGCGTTGTTAGGCGGATTCAGTGAGTTGATGTTCCAGGTATGAGGTACCAGTAGTGTTAAGTATGTGGCATGTGGTTTGTGAAATGGAGATGATGAAACTATTACGTAGTTATTGGGCCAAATGATAACAAGATCTGTAGAAAGTTAGCTTTCATATGGGACACTAGGTTGTATGTCTTCCTGTAATCCTTTTCAGCCTTTGCCCTAGAACAGAAGCTGCAGATCTTTTGTAATGAGATGTGAATCCTTGAGCTGTGCACTATTGATAAATAAAATCCTGAGCCAGAGCATCAGCTGGCTGAGAATTCTGAGTGATTTTAAAACCTCCAGATAAAAGCCCGTCCTTTGATTGCAGACCCCTGTTTTAGGAGGGTTTCACTTGTTCTTTTTATTTTTAACACTTACTTATACTTTGTCTTATTTCAGAAAGCTAAAATTTAAATAAAAATGCGTATAATAGAAGAAATGATCAATTGAATGTCAAAGCAAAAAGAAAAACAGCTGCGCTGAGAATGCGGAGCCAACAGGAGCCAACATTGAGGCTGACTGAGTACAGGGTAGCTCATGTTTACTAATAGCTAACATTTATTAAACACTCATATGTGCCAGAAACCATTAAGTGCTTCATATTCATTGCCTCACTTAATTGTAATGTACATACTGTATGATTAGCCCGATGATTATTCCCATTCCACAGCTGGGGAAACTGCTGAAAAGAAGTGAAAAAGCTTGCTCTAGGTTATATAACTAGAAAGTGTAAGAAGCATGATTCTAATCTGGATAGTCTGACTCTAGAGCCCACATCTCAATCAATATGTAATACTACTTTCTTCATAATGTTTCAACAGTATTAATAACTTATTTATTGGAGCATAAAGAAAAGAGTGTAAAGATAGCCCAGAGTTAACAATGATTGCTTTAGGAGACTAGATCTTAAGTGAGAGACACACAACTCATTTTGTACTTTATTGAAAACAAAAATATTTAAGGTCAATGTATGTAAAATTGTTCCTCGGTTTTATTAGATCATGACCATGTATACTTTTTAAATTTTTTATTTTGGAAAATAAAAACCTACAGGAAAGTTTCAAAAAGCCATGCAGAGAAGCACTGTTTATAGTAGTCAAGATATGGAAACAACCTAAGTGTCCAGTGGATGACTGGATAAAGAATATAAGAATATATACAATGGAATATTATTCGGCCATTACAAAAGAATGAAATCTTCCCATTTGTGACAACATGGATGCATCTTGAGGGCATTGTGCTAAGAGGGCACATTGTGCTTGAAGGCATTGAAATAAGACGAGAAAAAGGCAAAAACCGTATGATCTCACCAAATCCCCACAAACCAAGCTCATAGTTGCAGAGAACAGGTTGGTGGTTGTCAGGGGTGAGGGTTGTGGGGTGAGAGAAATGGATGAAGGTGGTCGAAGGGTATAAAGTTTAAGTTATAATAAGTCATGGAGATGTAATGAACAGCATGGAGACTATAATTAGTACTACTGTATTGTATATTTGAAAGTTGTTAAGAGTAAATGTTAAAAATTCCCATTATGAGAAAAAAAGTTCTGTAAATTTGTATGGTGATGGATGTTAACTAGACTTATTGTGATCGTTTTGCAGTATATGCAAATATAGAAACCTTATGTTGTACACCTAAACTAATATAATGTATGTCAATTATACCTCAAAAAAAAGTGCAGGGAATTTTCATGTTTCACCCAGAAACTAATGCTTTACTACTTGTTTGTTTCCTCTTTCTCTCTATATACATGTTAGTAAAATTCGTGAATTGTTTGAGGGTAAGTTGTAGACATATTGCTCCTTTGCTCCTAAATATTTATGTGTTTCCTGAAAACAAGGACATTTCACTTATACAATCTTAGTACAGTTATCTAAATCAGTATTAGTATTTGATAGAGTACTAATATCTAATCTATGAACCTTATTCACATTTCACCTGTTGTCCTACTAATGTCCTTTATAGCAAAAGGAAAAAAAAATTTTCTGGTCCACCATTCAGTCTGATTACAGGTTGCATTTAGTTCTCACATCATTAGTATAGTCTTCTTAAATCTGGAGCAGTTCATCATTAGTCTTTTCTTTCTTGACTTAGTACTTTTGAAGAGTATAGGCCATTTATTTTGTATAGCCCCTCCATCTGCACTTTTTTGATGTTTTTCATAATTAGATTAGGTTGTGCATTTTGGCAGGAATCCCTCAGAGGTGAGGTATCCTCAGTGCATCATATCAGGTGACACCTGGTATCTCTTTGTGCTGGGTGGTGGAAGAGGTGTTGGCCAGGTTGCTTCAAAAAGTTGCTATCTTTCTCTTTTGTAATTAATAGGTATCTTGTGGGGAAGTACTTTGAGACTATGGGGAAGTACTTTTAAGGTTAAATGAATGTATGTTTGTCATCAAATTTTTACTTGATGACAAATTCATTTTAAGCAAGAATCATCAATGGATGCTACTAGTTTTTTAGCATCCATAGATGATTCTTGCTTAAAATGAACTATTAACTATTACTGTGTTGGCTGCCAAAGGGTGATTTAATAATTCCATCATTTCTTCTTCATTTATTAGTTGACCCCATATATTTTTGAAATGTATATCTTTTGTCTATTTGTATAGCAGGAGTTAAGTGTATATTTTGATAGTGAACCCAAAACGGAACTACTGTGAAGAAAAAAAAAAGTTTAAAAAATAGTCTTATTTAGGTATATTTATATTCATAAAGATTTTAAGACAATCTAATAGGTTGTGAACATATAGTAAAATAATGTGATTGAAGTTTGATTTGGGCTCTGGGCTTCCTAGCAGTCAAAGTAGAAGTGTAGAGATGGGTTAGTTGCACGTTTTTATTAACAATTGTGAAAGGAATATAGAAAGGCAAATAATAGTAAAATGTCTTCCTGGATTTAGTAGAATATTAGGTACTTTGCAGGAAGGGAAAAAACCAGGCATGGAAAATGGATGAAACAGAAGACAGTACTGAGTGAGGTACAGGTTATGCAGCTCCACTATTCCTGTAGACAGAAATTCACCAGCTTGAGCTTTAGACTAAGGGGGAAATTGTCAGAAGGCATCTAAGATGAAAAGGAAACCAAGAGCTGGCAGATCCCACTGAGTTGTCTTTTTAACAGAGTAGGTAGAAGGAGAGCCTATGACAAGGGGCATGGCAGAGAATCCAGAAAATTGGATAAAAATGTCTTGAAATATAGAATGGGGTATCAGCTTGGAGGAATTATCTGGCTACAGCTGCTTTTTACATGGGATTTTTGGTAGGAGCAAAGATGGCTGTCACTGTGGACCAGACAGGTAGGATTATAGATGGAGAGGAAGTACCTTGTGCCAGGTTTGATGGCTGGCAGGGATTTCTGCGTTTAATCATTCTTAAAGGCTCTCTGGAAGAGATAGCCTTTAGAACTTTTTAGGGTGAGGGAAGAGAGATGGCTCAGCAAGCTCCACAAAGGAGCATGTTGCAGGCCTCATTAATAGAGGTAATATTTTGAGATAAACAGACAGGTCATACACCAGTTGGCTAAGCAGTGTTCCCAGGTAGAGGAGCGTGCAGGGGTTGGTAGTACGACCTTGGACCTGAGTTGCTGGGCAATGGCAGCCATTGAAGGACCTCTGGGAGAGCATGGCACAGGCATAGCAAGCAGCAGAAGTGCTAAAGGCTGTCTGAGGAGTTAGGGATCCGATGAAGGCAGAGTGGGCGAGGACCAAGGGGAGGTGTGAGGGAGAAGCAAATTGAAGTAACAGCATTAGGGAGGAGGACCTGGTGGAGGTTTTTGGTATGTTTGGATGTATAAAGGACTGGGGTGAATTTGAGACGTTGTCAAGATTTCGGGCTTCAGAATACAATTTATTGACTGTGGATGCCTTGTAAAAATGTGTCAAGTCTTTTTCCTGTGTGATGCATTGTTTTTGTTTGTTTTGATTTGGAGAAGGTATTTTAAGAAAAAATGCCAAATAATTTTGAGGAACGTTTAGAAAAATAATCATGGAGAAGCTTTTGTTTTTGACTTCTTACTTTGGCTGAGGATCCTAAGCCTAACGTGCTTTGTGATACATACGTACCTTGGGAACAGCCACCTTCAAGCACATTTCTTGAGGCTGCCTAATTGAAATATTTTTGAAATGCTGATTTTAAAAAATAATTTTGTTTTTATTACAATAAATGTGTTATGTGTCTGTTGTACAAACAAGAACAAACTAACAAAACTTTTGACAATAAAGTTATAATGAAAAATTGAAAATTGGTCATGTTTTTTTGCCTGAGAAACTTTTATTTATATCTGTAGAAAAAAGATAGGGAGAATATTTGTGTAAAACTGATCATACTACACGTGCTACTTTGTTAGTTTTTTTTTTTTAAGGTTAAATGAATGTATGTCATGATCATTTTTCCAAATCAATAAATTAGATCACTAACGAGTTAATATTTTAATGGTTAGTCATTTTTTTTGAATGGTTAGTCATTTTTTAATCCGTACTTCATTGCTTACTTCTGGGCGTTTCCTAGTTTTTCGATCGTAAGCATCAGTGCACTGACCGTCTTTGAATATACATATGTCCTCTGTGTGTCTCTGTGCTGAAAGTCCTGAAAGTTTGAATTGATGGGTCAGAGGGGGCCTGATTGCCCATCTATCAGTGGTGCATGGTGTTAGCATTTCTCTTGATATTTTTCCTTTTAGATGGACAAAAGCTATCTCTCTTGCTAGAAGCATCATTGAATATTTTTTCTGCTTCTAACCTTTTAAATAAGAGCAAGTCTTAAGAGGATATAAAGTAAATTTTATTTTTGTTAATCTCACAAGTATATTTGTGGGGTGTATGAAATATTAACAGAAGGAGATGTCAGTAGTTAGGAGGTTAGAGTAGTTAGAGAAGTTAGGTCTCTGTTGTTATTTAATCCCATTAGTTTACTTTTCTACACAGAATGAGAATAATATTGATTTATGTCCCGAAAGAGTTGTGATAAAAAAAAAAATTATAATCCATTTCTTTAGAATGTTCCTTTTCTTTTTCCAGGTGCATTCGCAGCTGCTATTAACCTGTATGACATCTCATCTTAACTGGGCTAAGATGGGTGATGTTAAATAATGCTAAGTAGATAGTAATTTTGTTTTTGTTGGGCAGTGAGAGATAAGTGTGTGGTCTTACTTGATTCTTCACATGATTCTAGGCTAACCTAAGGAAAGTTTAAAAAAAAAGCTTTGTAAAGAAAAATGACTTAATGACCTTTTTGATCATGGTAAAGAAGTCGGATGGACTTTATATTGAAGAAGTTAGTTCAAATCAGTTTAAAGCTGAAATGGACATTATTGGGGTAGGTCACTGACCTTTTGGTACCAGAATTCCAAGGAAAAATCTGGTATGGCGTGTGCCAAACTATTAATTAGAGTATTGTTAAGAGAACGAGGGGGTGGGTGGAGCTTTATAGGGGGATGTTTAATTACTACTTAATTAAGTTTTTCATTGTTGGATTTTAAAAAATAATACAACTGAGATTTTAAAAATTTCTTTTTAAAGAATACTACAAGGCCCCCTAAAGTGTTAATTCTCTGCACACGTCAGTTTTATTTGTATTAGATATGTGTTTGTTTACTTTCTGCCCAGGACCGTTATTGTTACTAAAGAAGTGGAGTGATAGGTTGAAGGTGGCGGAACAGGAAGCCATCTAGAACTCATCATTTATTTGTATGCTCCGAAGAGAAACCTCATATGCCTGGGTAGAAGGATTTATTTTTATATACTGAAATCCTGTTCCCTTTCTATAGGGAAAATTTCTGTTTCTTTTGCCATCTTTAAAACTAGGTATGCCCTGTTTAGGGCAGGGATGCACTGCTGGAAATGGGAACGCTGGCAAAGGATAGAGCTGAGTGCTTAGTCTCTGTGGAGCCGTGTTCTAGAATCTTACATTGGCAATTGCTTTCATCTCCTCTGAAATTATGGCCTACCTCTGGCCATTCCAGCTGTCGTATTTTATGACTTGCTGGCAGATGACCCTAAGATTGGATAAGTTCAGGAAGCCCTTTCTACAAAGTGTTGGGGCTTCTACTCATCTATGCCTAGTGGACACTCTTCATTCCCCTCCTTCCTTCAGAGGTGGCTCCAGCTTTAGAAAGTAGACAGTTTGTAATGGAAAAGTTAAGAACTTATAATCTGGGTGCACACTGCTTGGGTTAAGTGTTTGCTTTGTATGTTTTGCCAAAATGAGTAAATGATGGAGATTGTGGAAAAGGAGCTGCTTGAACATCATCAGGATAGTCACCAGATGTTTGATCTCCTGCTCTGTGTCAGAAATAATTGTAGATTTTTATGTACTTTATTCTTAAATCTTAGCCCACTTCCCAGAGATTAGTTATTAGCACTGAGGCTCCTCAGGGTTAAGCAGTATCCTCTGGGGCACATAGCATTTGACTGGGCTTTGAATGGAAGTCTAGAATGTCAAGGCCTTAGGTCCCTCATTCAGTCAGCCTCTGGCTGACAGGTGTAACTTTGCTGTGTAATCACCTTGTTTAGGGTGTAGAGTAAGAAAAGTAAAGCGAGTCTCGGATTTCCTGCTGGGCTGTGGTAGTGGGTAGTGAGTTTAAATTTCCAGTAAAAGGAGTACAAAGGAGTTCAGCAGATGCTTGGAAGAACTGCAGTCTCTCAACACAGTGACTGGGAAATGGCTTGGCATGTACAGGTGCATGAAAATGTGATGTAAGGATTTCAGGTCCACTGGCATTTTATTCTAATGGCCAGAAGAACAGTGTTGATTACCTTAGAACCAAGTTTAGGAAGAAAACATTTATTTCTTATGAAGAAAACAAGGGCCTTTTGGGAGGGAGAGAGATTCTAGGTACTATTTACTCACACCTGATATCAGAAGGAAATAGCTTGATAATAGCAGAGCAGCAGATGAAGTAAAGTAAATAAGCAATCTTATTTTTAAAATGAAAAATATGCCATCCAATTTATGTTCTTTTTTGGCTAGTTTTGTTTTAATATTTGATTTGACTCAGAGTTTTTGGCGGAAAAGTTTGCTTTATGTTAATTTAAAAAAGTAAATCTATTCTTGGACTGAGATGAAGAATCGGTTGTTTCTGCTTATATTTCATTTTTTATATTACTCTACTGGGTAAGTAATTGAAAATGGGTCCTAAAAGTGTGTAGTTCTGCTTTACATCTCGACCTACTGGCTTGGCTGCATGTACTATTTGGCTTGGAGTGAAAGCACCTTTTTTTCTGAAGTGGATCCTTTACTCTGCAGCCACCTTTTCGAAATGCTTGGCTGCCTGAGAAGAGTCTAAAGTAGAAATTCAAGGTCAGCTATATAAGATTGCCAAAGTGACACACAGGCAAGCAAAATGAATATTCCTTCTTTACATTCTTGCTATTAGAGGTTAGAGGAGGGATCCGATTGCAAGTTTAGGAGAGAGGACAGAATGCTTTTTGACTGATTTGAGGGCATGGCCTTTCATTTTTAAGTGGTTTAAAGAATTTATGGACCATTGTTTGTTCATTCCAAAGTCCTAATGATATGGATGATATTTTTTCTCAGACAGGAATGTGGCTTTTGGCAATAACTCTACATCGCCGTTGCTTGAAAATAACCAAGTCCTTTGGAACCAAAATGAAAATGTGTGGCCTCTGTGCATGTCATATGAGGTTATGAAAGAAATGTGTGCCTGATGATTAAAAAAGTCTTTGAAATTAGAAATAGTGGCTTTCAAATTGGGAAAATCTCAAATGTTCAGCATTAGGAGAATGTGTGTAAGTATTTCCATATGATTATCCAGAAGATGGTATTCTCTGCAACAAATATAGTTTATAAAGAGTTTTCAGTGACATGGAGATATGCTAATGGGATAATGTAAAATGAAAAGGCAGGCATAAAATTTATATTCAGCAAGATCTCAGCCTTGTATAAACGTGTAGAAATATAATCTGAGAAGAGACACGTAAAATTTTTAATGGTATTAATCCATATTATGAAATAAGAGGCAGTAGATTTTCTTTCTTCCTATAGTTTTAAATTTATCCATAGTAGGCATATATCATTTTTAAAGCAGAAATTAAAAATTTTTTTACAGCTGCTTCCAAGGAGATGGGTCAAGATGATAGGGATGATGTATTACCTATATTGTTTGCTACATGACAAAATAAACAAGTTGGATTTGTAGCAAAAAGCAATGCCTTTGATGCACAGTTGCATCCTCCTGAAATTGAGGAGGATCATCAGTAACTTACAGGATTCCTTAATTTTTCTCTTGGGGTTATGGTAAAATTAAAGTAAGTTTACATATTTAAAATATGGATGATACCCAAGCAATATTGCAGTTAGGACCAAGAACCCAACAGGCTTATTCAGCTACTTCAGCCCCACTTTTTTTCCCATAGATTTTCATCTAGTTGCTCAAAAAAGATTTTAAAAAAATCTGTAGGAAATGTTACTGCACTTATTACATGAACTGTTTTGGTAATTTTTGCCAGCTAGATGAGCAAACATTGGTATGAATTTAGCTTAACTTAATGACTTAATGTACTAATTTTACATTTAATTTATCATTTTGTGGTGATTGCTAAATTTTATTTTTGCATAAGAATTTTGAGATGGAAGATTGTGAAATATGCCATGGCCAAATGTTCAGAGTTGATTAGCAATGCTGTCTGAGTAAGTCAGCTCTGGCTGTTTGATTTGATTTCTGTTTTATAATAGGAGGATTAATTCAAGAGGAAAATGCATATTTATCTTCACCAATGCATAAAGAGTTGAAGTATACTCTTTATATATTTCAAACCTTTAGAATGGAGATCTTTTGACATGAGGAGTGTATGGCATCTTCCTGTCCCCTTCACTAACAAAATAGCCTTGATAACAATTATAATTGCCTTAGTAATTGTCAGAGGTGGGGGTATGGAGAGTGACTTCTAATGGGTAACAGGATTCTTTTTGGGGTGAAGATATTTTGGAAATAGACAGTGGTAGTGGCTGCACAATCTTGTGCACATACTGAAAATTACTGAATTCTATGTTTTAAAAGGATGGATTTTATGGTATGCAAAGTATATGTTAATTTTTGAAAAAGGAGCAAGAGGAAGAGAAAGGATTTTATATATGAAGGCATCCCATACATGTCTCACCAACCCCTTTAGCGCTGTTAATAGTAAATGACAGAGAAACTTAGTCCTGGGAGAATGTGAAATTTTCACAGGCATTTGACATGAGTAAAAGAAATCCATATGATTAGATGATCAGTCAGTCACATATACTTTCAAAAGGTCTGTTTCAGAAGGAACATTATAGGGATGTATTAATGAAGACTGACTTCTGTTTTAAACTTTAAAATGAAATGTGTATTAGTTATCAACAAATAACTGAAGGAAGAGAAGGGAAGTACATGTGTTTTGGACTCACAGGAGTGAGGGTTTTTGTTCGTTTTTTAAAGAAGCAATTGCTTTATTATGATTTTCAAATGTAGTAAAAAGAATGCTTTAACATGTTTTGAATGTTTATTTATATGCTAGATCTTATGATAATTGCTTTTAATATGTTATGCCACTTAATTACCATAAAAACCATATTTTCAACCTCTTTTTAAATTTGAAAAACTAAAAATGAAACAAAGATTCATCACCCTCTCCCCCCTAAAAAATTATATTAGTGAATGCCTTTTTAAAGTAGTTCCCAAAGATGAGTGATGAAAATAACTTGCCTAATAATATGACTAACCGGAGATGCCCACACCTTGGTGAACATGCTTTTGGGCATTTCCCTGTGCATATATCGCATTAAAAATTACACTGTATGTGCTATTCTACCACCCGTTGTTTGTTTGTTGCTTTGTTTTACTCAATATAAAAAATCAGTAGGTTTTTTTTTTTTGGTTAAAATATGGTTATTTGTCCTCATGATATTCATTTTTATGTGTTATAATTTACCTAATTTGTCTCCTGTTGATAGAGATTTAGGTTGTTTGCGCATTTTCAGCATTTAAATAACATTGTGATGGTTATCCATGCATAAGGGTTGTATCTTTTTCCCCAGCCTTTGTCATGGAATTTTCCCAAATATACCTAAAAGTAAAGAGAATAGAACAGTGAATCCCCACATATCCATCATCCAGCTTCAACAAGTAATTAGCATTCTACTATTCTTGTTGCATCTGTTCTCCCTCCACATTTCCCCCCTGGAGTATTTTAAGATATATTACACACATCATATCATTTTACTTGTAAATATTTCATAGATGTCTCAAATAAATAAGGACTTTTAAAAAAGCACAATACCATTATCACACCCAACATAATTACCAAAAATTAACATGATCTAATAACTACTCTGTGTTCAATTATCCTCATTTGTTTCAAAAATATCTTTTTATGGTTGAATTTTTAAATCTGGATCTAACTGATGTCACATATTGTATTTGTTTTTATTAAAATAGATTAAGTTTCTCCTCACCTTTTTATCTCATTTATTTGTTGAAGAAACTGTCATTTGTCCTGTAGAATTTCCCTAATTCTGGATTTAACCGATTATATTTTTTGTGTCATTGTGTCATCTGGTATGTTCTTCTGTGTCTGGAACGCTAATAGTTAGATAAGTTTAGAGGCTCGATTAGCTTCAGTTTTTCTTTTTGTCACTAATGCTTTTTAGGTGCTGGTGTGTTTGTTCATTCATCTTCATCACATTAGCAGACCCATATTGTCTGGTTGTCTAACTTTTGGTGATGCCAAGATTAATCAGTGGGTTCTGGTGTCATCATCAATCCCTCTGTTATGTTTCCCATCCAGCCTTTCAGTTAATGCTTTAGCAACTGATGATTATTCCTTAGATTATTTTATTAGATAGCAGTAGGAGAGTTTCCTAATTCTGTTATTTCCTTTCATTCTATTATTTATTAGCTCTGATTCCTCTGTAAAGAACTTTGCCTCATCAGCTATTTGTTACTCTGAAATAGGTTCCATATAGGAGAGGCAGTTTGAGTGCTTTTATTCTTTTGTTTGATTTATCAATTCTCAGAACATGAGTTGGTGCCTGCCAGCCTCCATACATGACCAGGGGGGTCTTTTTATATAACATTAATATAACTAATGAATTTAAAAATATTCGTGTGTTCAACCCATTACATTCTAGACTCTTCTTTCAGTAGGAGCCCTTTCTAGTTGTGTCAAAAGGTCACAAAGCCAATTCGAAAAGGCCATTTCTGAATAAAAAGAATTGGGGTACCTTAGAGAAGTGGCTGATTCTCTGTCTTGGCAAGAATCGTCCAAGATGAGCATGAGGCATCTTGTCAGACTTGAAAGCAAGGAAGCACTTTTGTCTGATTTCACACTATATTGAAGTTACCTGTTTGGGTATGGCCTCCCCATGGGTTATGAGCTTCTGGAGAGCAGAGACTGTATTTTGTCTTTGGAATCTCATAACCCAGATCTATCCCTGCTAGAGGTTCTGCATCCCACTCCCTACCATAAAATAAAAAATTCTGTTGCGGAGTGCTCACCTTTAGGAAGGCTCCATTCTCCCTCTTTTAACAGCTGTTACAGTTTCCCAAGAGTTGTTGGTAACTTTCTGATAGCTGACTCATTGGTACACTTTGGAGTCCAGTCTTACCAGAGATTTCTTTCCTGTGTTCTACAGTGAACACAAGTAAAAGTAATGGTGGGGATTTGACCATGCCTAGACTATAGATTTTACAGATAATGCAAACTGTAGACTCAAATCATATGTTGGGTCATGAGTTTGGTTAAGAAAAGTGGGTATAGTATGTGGCTCAACACTGTTGCTTTGTTCTTTTCTGTCACCTCTCCTTTTATCTTGTGTAGAGCAGTCAAAATTTTGTGCTTTAGAGCTATTTTCTGTATTTTACAGCTATACTTTTTCCTTTCAGAGCTGAGTTTCTCATTACTTACGTTCCACAAGTTTTGATCTCTTGAATCTCATTTCTTGACCTTCAGACTAATATGGATCCTCCTCAAAGCTTTCCCTTATAGCATTTATACTAAGGCTGAATTTATATTGTGATGATATAAATTCAGTGTGTCTCAGACCATGTCTACTTTTTTTTTTTAAGTAATTTTACCTGTAACACCCTGCTTAATGCCTTGGTTCATAGTGGTTATTCAATAAAATTTGCTTAATAAATAAAAATACCCCTAACCATTCCTGCCAGTGAAGTATTCAATGAGTTTTTTTGATAGTCAAATGAGAACAATATAAGAGAAAGCCAGACTGCATAATACCTTGCCATTAAAGCGAACTTTCTGTCAAGGCTTCAGGGGTTTGCCTTGGCTTGTGTTTATGCTTTTAGTAGCATCACTCTTTTTTTTTTTTAGTCGTAGGTTGGAATTTGTACCCTCTAGTGTTGGGCACGGTTTTAACTGTCTCCTCCTAGTATGAAGCCTCTGAGTAGGTCATGAATTTGGTTTATTTATTTACTACTAAGATGATATTGCTTGAATAATACCACTTTGGGCACATTTAACCTTCCAACTCTCTATCTCCTTACTTCCCTTTCTTCCTCTCTTAACTCATAGTAGGGAATTTGACTTCCTTTTGGCATTTTTACACTAAATTATGAACATATGATTTTGTTCAGCTCCACCCTAGTGTGAAAACGTGGGTAGATCACTTTACCCCTCTGAGCCTTTGCTCTCCTGTTTGTAAAATGGGAGCAGTAATGATAATACCGGCCCTTTCTACTTAGAGGGCCGGATGTAAAGCTGGAGATACAGGAATTATTCTGTTCACTATCTTTTTCTTATAGTCTACCTTTTATTTTGTGGTCACTTAGATTTAGAATCTGATACATGTCTGTGCTTTTACCTATAAGCAGTTAGCTTCAAAGCCTACATTTTTGTTGATAGTCTATTGTATGGCCAAAGTAAATTAGGGTTTCACAGGACAGAGCTGCCCTTTTTTTCTTTTTTTTAAGAATTTACCTGTTTTGAAAATTGAGGTAATTATAGATCTACATAAGAAATAATACAGAGAGATCCTTTGTACAAATATCCAGTTTCCTGAAAATGGTTACATTTTGCTCAACTGTGGTGCAGTATCATAACCAAGATATTGACATTGATACAACCCAACAATCTTACTCAGATTTGTGCAGTTTTATTTGTACTCATTTATGTGTCTGTTGGCTTTTAAACTGAAATGTTTCCTAAGTCAGCATTTCAGATTCGTGGTGATTGGGTAATAGGAACAAATATCACATTTAATATGAGAGAATTGATTTATAGAATAAAAAGAAAATGACAGTTTTCCTTTTAATTCTAGTGAACGTAGTAATACAGACCATGATAATTTGGGGCCATCCAGTGCAGTAACATCTGACAGATAAATGATAAAGAATAGAGAATTAATTTATTAGCATATGCACTCTTGGCATGTCAAGGACACTTTAAAAATGACTTTAAATATACTTGAAAACTGAGCCATGTGCCATTGTCAACTTTGTTTACACGTTCCTTTGTTTATGTTAGTCCTTTGCTTAGAAAACCATGTTTTCATGAGCATTAAGGAGTTCAGAGTTCGTGGAACCTGAACTAGATTTAATATCATTGATTTTCCCTTTTTAAAAAATTGATTGGAAGAAGATGGTAGATGGACCTTAGAAGATTGCTTCCTTTCCTCCTATGTTTTAGTTTAGGTTTGAGGCATGATCAAACACCATCAGTAGAAGTGTGGGGTTAATTTTTAACTTCTGTACCTCAAATGCCCTCCTTCCTCAGCATACATAAGCCAATTGTCAAGTTTTAGTAGTTTTTTTCTCCCTGAAATAATTCTTTTTCTATTTCCCTTCCATATTTGTGACCATGCGCCTATTCGAAAATGGCAGAAAATCAAAGAAAATGTCACAGATTATTTGAAATATCTTGCAGACTTTTTGCTTTCTTTTCATTCTAGTCCCCCTTTAACATAGGAATAAGACACTACTTTTTTCTTTCGGAGCCCGTTGAAGCTTTCCAACTGATTTCGTACTCCAGGTCAAGTAAGCTTTCTAAAAAATACATATCTATTATGCTAATCCCTGCTCAGGAAACTTGAGGTCTTTGCTGCCTGCAAAAGAAAGCTCGAACACCTGGGCATGATGTTCAAAGCCCTCTAATATATTTGTCCCAAACATGTCATTCTTTGCTTTTCATCCACAACATTCCCTCCAACTGTAGTTACACTGAATTTAAAATCTCCCCCAACCTCAACCTTTTCTTGGCCTTATCAAACTCTTTTGTATAGGTGAAGACCTAGCTTAAATGCTGTGGCTTCTGTAAAACCCATGCCAATTTTTCCGAGTTGAGATTACTTGTTCAATGGTCGATGTTCCCACAGCACTTGGACCACACTTCACATTGCCAGACTGTTTTTCTTTACATTTTGGTCATTTACATACTTGTTTTAACTACATTAGCAATAGTTTTACAAGCGAGGGCCACATTTTATCTTTGTCTCTAAACTGTGCTTGTTTTCACAGTAGGACCCAGCATATAGTAACTGCTTGTTAAATTTAATTATATTCAGGTGTAATAAGTATCCTGCTTGCCTGTATTTGTGATGGTTTTTTCTTTTTCTTTGTATCTTTTGTTTAATCTGCCTTGTCCTTTAAAAAAATCACTTTGACAATTTCCTCTCTTATAGTTGTTTTCTAATACAGTCTAGTTTTGTGAGAGGGACTAGCTGTGAGATGAAGGCAGGAGGATTCTGTAAAGCAGGAGGATTCTGATGGGTTTCTAAATCCCATGGGTTGGTGACTTTGATCTCTTATGAAGATGAAAGGAGGAGTAGGTAGTGGGAGGAGACACCTGGAAATCAGCCAGAAATATTCCTTGTTTCCTTCCTATCCAATAAATCCGGAAGATGAGTTTTGGTTGAATGAATGCCTTGGCATCCATCCTAACCTTTGTTAGTAATTTAAGAACTTGATTTTAAATTGTGATTAGTTCTCAGAAAATTCTAAAGGAAAAATCATGAGTGTTATATAGGGTCTCAGTGAAGGAAATCTAGAAATATAAAGTGTAGCTTTGACATTATAAAAGAAATATTGATACATTCGCACCCCACTCCTCTTTGAAGGAGAAGCTGGGCTTCTTGATAATACTTAAAACTATGTAGCTCTGTGACAGAGGATGCCTGGCAGGCTAGAAGCCCTGTGGATCATTAAGAGTTCATTAGATTCTGTCTGCAGCTGTAAGAAATGAACAATCAGGCGCGTGGGATTCTGTCATGTTGCTCAAATGCTCAGCATGGATAACTATAGCCACAGAGCTATTTTTCATTTTGAGAAGGAAAACCTTCCTTAGCCAAGAGAAAATTGCATTCATCTTTATGAAGCAATGTCCTGTTGAGTGGTACACTAAGCTCTAGCTCACATTTTGGGTTTCTTCCTCCTGCGGAGGCAGTGGCCTCTGACAGTGAAAAGGAGGGGCACTTTTCACTTTATTAGCAAGATCCTGCCGATTATATTCTGCTTTCAGAGAGGGAAGGAGGGAGGGGACTTGAGGGAGGGAGAGAGAGGACTGATACGCTCTAGAGGCTTCTTGACGATGAGTGCTTACAGTATTAGTGACATTTAGACCCTTAGATACCCCCCTTTTTTTCTTCTGCCCTTAAAAATAAAACTGAAACTAAAACAACGATTACAAATTCATGTTTATCTCCATTTTACAGATGAGACATATTGAGGAAATAATTTGCCCAAAGTTACATAGCTATTAAGTGGCTAACTCTAGGTCCAAAGTCTGTACTCTTAGCTACTGTGCAATATTGTAATGGCAACACAGTTTAAAAACAATATTGGCTATACTGAGCCTCCAGTGCATACAGCATTCAGAATAATCTTTTAAAGTCATAACTCGGATTCCATCATTTCTCAGTTTAGCCCTCTTCACTGTCTTCTTAGAATAAACTAAAAACTTTGCCTTATTGTATAAATGACCTGAGCCCATGACCTCTCTGTCTCTCGTTCTTTCCACTCCCGTGCTTCAGCCACCCTGGCCTTTCTGTCTCTAGAAGTTGCTTTTTGATGGCTGATCAGCTTTCTCTCAGATCTTTGTGTCATGAGCTACATCTTACCATTTAGGTCTCACCTTAGATCTCACAATTTAAGAAGCCTTCCTTGGCCTCTGTAGCTACCCTCAGCCAATTGCTTTATCCCTGTCTGAAATTGCCCCCTCTTGAATGTATGTTTCCTAATGGCAGAGCTCTTACTGGTCTTGTTTAACTACAAATCTCCATTGCCTAAAATAGTCCTTGGGACAGTTGGCTGCTCAATAAATATTTATTGAGTAAATGAACCGTTATGTCTCTGGAAGGCCCATGGCTTTCCTGAGACCAAGCATTTAAGCATTCTGGCTTAGAGAATATAAGATAACAGTTCAGAACAGCTAGGAGCTTACCTTATCAACTCTGTCCCTCCAAACTCTGCCACCTTCCCAACTAAAACTTATTGAAAGAGTATATCTCTTCCAGTGTCTCCAGCAGCAAGTGGAGGTAGAAGACAACTAAGGGCCTGCAAATTATGGAAGTCTTCCTCTGATTTGTTACTAGGGTTGTAGGACCTGGGAAAGGAACTCTTGGACTTCAGCTTAGCACAGTGACTATGTAATGTTGACCCTGAGATACCAAGAAAGGTTGAATTCGAGAATATTCTGTGTAATAGATATGTCTATTCCATTAACCGCATGGAATGTTCAGACATTTGGAATCAGTCTTCAGATATCTGGAAAGACCAGGTGGACTCATTCTTTTCTTCACCTTAGTGCTAGAGGGAGTCTTTGCTAAAGTTGTGTTATGGTTATTAAAGAGTTGTTTCTTTCATTTGTCTACCTATCTAGACTACAACATGTTCCTTATCTGCAGTCAAGGCAGTTTGAATTTTCTCAGTCTGCAGTCAAGGCAGTTTGAATTTTCTCAGTCATTTCTCAGTTATCTGATTGGCCCTTTCCAGTGTGAGGTCCTTGAGCCTGTGTGAAGGCCACTTACCCTGGTGCAGTGGTTGGGATTGCCCCCAGGGTTCCATGAGGCGGGGAAGTTGGGACTCCCTGACCCTGTTGGGCAGAGACAATACTTGAACTGATTCAGGCTGGGCCAATTTGGCTATGGAGACTGAGAGCATGTCTTGGAGGGTGTGAATGCCATGCCAAGTCTGAAGTCCTCTGGAAGAATCCTTCTGTTCTGGCCCTTTTCTCTTGGCTTTCAGTGAAAATTTAATACTAAGAAAAGGACAGCCTTAATCTTTATCTCTGTTTTGTTTCACTGGTGTAAAAGCATGCAAGTCTTAGAGGGTCACCTGTCCGCTGAAACTTTACCAGTTTACCAACCCCACATAAGAAGACAAAGGTAGTTACATAAAGAGACACGGTATCTCTTAGCCAAGATACATCATTGAACTCTTGGCAGTATATGGGGCTCTATTTATTTTCTTTCCTAATACCTCTTTATAGTCCAGATTTCTCTTTGGGTTCCTTGGCTTCATTGTAGGACAATGATAGAATAATTAGGTTAGAGATTTATTTGCCCATTTCACAATTTTTTTTTTTGAGAAGATAAGATGTGCCAGTTGTTTCGAGAAAAGGGATATTACTGACTTCAAACACATGATTATAGCAGAGTAGGTCTGGTTTGTGTATGAGGACCAGGTGTTTTATGTTATAGCTAACTCAGTTAAGAGAGATGCAAACGAAGAGTGCTCAAGTCCAGGTTTTCTGTGGAGGAGACTAGCAAAAGCTTCCTGGAAGTGGTGGCCCAGGAGCCGGATCTTAAAAGATAGGCAGGATTTTGGTAGGTAGAAGTGAACATTTAAGGTGAAAATGGTGTCCGAGGAAAGCTGTTGTGGCTGGAGCAGGCTGAGGAGGATTCTACTTGGGGTCAGTCTGGTGACTGCCCTCCTCGATTCACGTAGAAGCTCCAGGAGGGCAGGGCTTTGTTTGGTTCACTCTGTAAGCCAAGCCTTTAGAAAAAGGCTTGAGCCATACTAATACTCGAATAATTTGTTCAATGAAAAGGCAGCTGGGGATAATGAAAATAGCTAATGTTTATTGAACCATTTTATGTACCAGGGCTGTGCTGAGCTCTTTTAGGCAAATTATTTTACTTAATCCTTACAACTGTCTTCTTAGTTACTGTTACATGGGGAAGACAAATGGTAGAGCTGGCATCTGAAACTGGGCTATCTGGGTTCAGAACCCAAACTCTTCACCTGAAAGATTGGTGCTGGACCTTGGAGGATGTGAATGCCATGCCAAGGCATTGAAGCTGTTTTTTGTTAACAGGCTGTGAGGAAGCATAGAAGATTTTTGAGCAGGCTCCTAGGGTGTTCCAAAATTGTACTTTGCAAAGTTAAAAAGTTAGGATGGTGTCTAAGCTGATTTGGGTCAAATAGGAGTTACTAGGAAATAGTTCAATGAGGTATGAGGTAATGTTGGAAGTGGGTTATTGGAATGTTAGGAGAAAGTTCGGTAATAATTTGAGCATTTGGCATTGGACTGTAGGTATTATTATTAAAATTAATAATGACATCTGAGAATAATTTTAAGACTTGAGCTTGTGCTTTGCACCCAGTAAATCCTCAATAAAATAAATGGATTTCATTATCTCTACAGTGCCTACTATTTTTGGAACTTTGAATCTCCTTGACCTAAGGAAATCCTGTCTGCAGACATTGGAGGAATTAGGCTTATAAACGATACTTCTTTAGCTCCCAGTCATAGTTCCATGGAAAATGGAACTTTTCAGGGAAATCCAGATCATTTCCATGATAGTGTTTACATTTAATAAACTAGTACTTTTCACACAAAGTATAGTGTAACACAGAACATGGTACAGTGCAGTATAATTGTGTGGTTCATAAAATAATTCCAGGATTTATAAAAATGAGAATTCACATTATATCCTTAGCATGCGCTCTGGTAATGGAACCAAAGAAATGCAAGGCTTTTTGAGGTCTGGCTAAAGATTCCACTGGTTTCCTCCACTTTTGTCTTCCTGCGCCCCTTAAGTCCCATCCCATTGTGGAAGTACCTTGAAACCGTTGCTTCATAGGTATCTGAACAGTTTATGGGCTGGTCTCATTAGAATTATTTGGTAGCTTGGATTAAACCAGTGAAATATAAGAGGGGTGCTGGAGATCCATTAATAGGACTCACAGCTGTTAATCTCGACGAGTCATGAAGGCCCTGGAGTCCAGTGCTCACTCTTCCCACAAAGCTAGTTTCTGGCCTTCCCTGAAACACCCTGCAGGAAATCTTAACTTGTGCTTCCCAGGCATTTTCTCCTCTGAACAGCAACAGATCCCAGCCCTCGGGTAACTTCCCTGTGGTTGACTTATGACAAACTGATCCCCAGAGGGAAAGGACTTAGAACACATTTTAGAATCTTTCTCCTTTTTTGTGTATTGTGACTCTCAGTGTTGTTACAGACATCTGGACTAGAGCATGCAGATCTTGTCGTGACTGATGATCTTTGGAGTTACTAAGCCAGAAAATGACCAGAGGTGGGGCTGCCCTCCTGAAAAAGGCTCTAGGCTCTCTGCATGGGGCGGCAGCTGTCAAAGCAGCTTCTGGGGCTCTCTGACAGCCTTTCTCAGCCTGGGACAGGGTAAACATGGCAGGTCACAGTGAGTTCAGTGGGGGAGGTGGCTTTAGGGCAGAGCTTTGGTTTGCTGTAGATGTGGAATAGTTTCATTTTAAAGATCATACGAAGAGGTTTTTGCAAGTGTTCTTTCTTTCACAGGAATGTACCTGCCACATATGCCTGTGACAGTGCCTCTTGGAATTTTTAACAAGGCAGCCCTGGTAGGAGTAATACACATTGCTTTTGGCAAATTTAGAATTACTGAGGAAAGTAGTCATATCAGTCGTTCAGCCAATATTTATCGAGAGCCTCCTTAGTCTGGAGAATAGGGAGCAGAGTAAACCTAGTTCCTGCCTTGAGGGATTCCCGAGTTCCTGCCTAGGGAGACCTGTGTCTACTGTAAAGTAGATAGTCCAATTTAAGCCTGTCGTCCTGATGTTAATAACATCCCTTTGTATTAGAGTTCCCTAGTGTGGATGATAAACTATTTGGTTACCTTACTCAGTCCAGTGGCAAGAGGCAGACATGTGAACACTTACTGTAGGACTGAGCCTAATGGGCCCTGCCTGACCTGCCCGTAGACAATCCTTCCCTGCCCGCTTCACCACCTGTTTACACAGCTTGTCTACTTGTCCCTCAACAGTCCCCCTGTCTGCCATGTGTCCTTCTACTTATCCCTGTGTTCCAGTCCCTGATGCCTTCCAGCTGCCCACAGAAGCCCAGAATTTATTTAGGATCCAGAAGGACGACGTTTTATTCCACTGTGGCCCCCTTGGAGCATACTCTGGGTTGTGGCATCCTCTCTCTTTTCTTCTTCTAGAATTGTGTTTGGAGAAAAATTTCATTTGCTGGTGGCCACTTGAGCTCTCCTTAGCCCCCAGTTTTGTAGGTTGTTTTGGAATAATCTTTTGTACTTCTGTACTATCATTTTGATGGGCTATCGGGAGTAAAGGTTGATTAAAACGTGTGCTTGGTATTCTGTCCTCAACTGGCATGTCTTTGGATTCTGATTCCTACTTCTCTCCACCACTGGGAAGGGAACAAAGTGCCATAGAAAGAGCTGGGCTCTGGAGCCCCTCAGATTTGGGTGTGAACACAGGTGATAAGATTGCCCCTGAGATAGGGAAAACCAAGCACAGGTTGATGTCTGAGGTCCTTTCTGCTTAAAACTTTCGACAGTTCATCTTAAGTGGTTTTGAGTTAGGGAGAAGCCCTAATTACAGAAATCAAACCATAATATGAGATTATTTAGTGCTAAACTAGAGAGATTAAGTGACAGAATCTCAGGATAGAATGTGGATCCTAATGGAGCATTTCCAGAGAAGTGGGTAAATGGTCAGGTTCCCTCTTTCTTTTGTTTTTTATCATTGTCTTTGACCCGGCAGTGAATTCCTCCTTTGAAGTAATTCCATTTTGAACTTTTATTTTCATTCCTTGCCCTTTCTATTTTGTTTATTTCCCCAAAATGTGTCCTGCCTACTTTTGAAATTTGAAATCAGAATTAGGTATGCGTAGGAGGTAGTACAGAAGAAGCTGGCTTCCCCAGAGCTGAGAATTTGTTCCCAGTTCCCAGGGCCTTTTTGTTTTCCAAGAGACTGATTAGAGCAGCAAATTTATTTTGATTTCTCTTTCCTGCCTTTAAGCTTTCTGTGCTGGAACAAGTGGGCTTATTTTTCATAAATGAATTCATTAAGTATGTAGGCATGTATAATTTTTTTTATTTTTTGGCAAGGCTACCGTGCATTGTGTTTGAAAGCATGAATGAACTTCTGGAATGGAAGAGGAGGGGCTCAACCCACAAGTGAGGTTATTCTTCCTCCCTCTTGAAACTGTTACTTGCCCACTTTGATAAAATCGCATTACTTTTACCTGCCTCTTTTTTCAGTGTGATGCAGGCACTTCCAACAAGTCATCAGATAGTCATTTTACAAGTGAAAGACTGAGATCTAGAAGACACTGGTAGCTTCCTTTCCAGGTCCTAAAAGAACAAAATCAAACAAAGGCAGGACAGGATTCCCTATACCCAGCCACATCATGGAAAGATAGAACTTAAAAACAAAAACCTGAACAGCAAAAACCGAGGTGACAAAAGCGCAGCTTAAGTGAAACCTGCCTGTTGTGTTTCAGTGCTTGTGTTTGATCCCCAGTAAATTATTAAAGAGTTCCCGGATACCTCCAAAGCCGAGCAGTTTCCAAATTGTATCTATCTGAAAGTGTTCGAAGAGCTGTTCAATATTCTATACTGTTGATTTTTTATGGAGGGAGAAAACAGAGTCCAGTGGTGTTGGAGCAGCTCTGTTGTGTTCTAGCCTGACGTGGTTTTGGGGTTATTTGTTCTTTGCCAGATGGCTAGATAAATCAGCGAAAGACAGAATACAGGAGAAGGCATGAGAGATGTAGTTGGGAGACCCACATTTTTTGACTGCTTCATGCAAGGTCACGGGCTAACTACTTCCCTAAGTCAGCTTCCCCAGTCCTGGAAGAACTCATCTCTTTCAGCAGATGTTTTCAGTGCAGTGTAGCAGGACAACAGGTGGTTATGATCGGGCTCTGCAGGTAGACTGCCTGCCTGGGTTCCTGTGCTGGGTTCCTATACAAGGCTTGTTCTGAGGAGAAAGGGCAATATACGTGTCAGGCTCTTTCACTAGAGTCCATAGTAAAGTAATCCATTTTAAGTTGCAACCTATTGGGACACATTAGTACCATAGTCAGAGGAAAAACGTTTCATCCTGAGCAAAACCACAGAGCACAAGAACACCTTGTCTAACTTTAAACCCTAACATTAACGAAAACCTTGAATCCCTTTACTGTGAGTTGCTGATTCCCTAATGAAAACAACTCTACCTCTGACTTTAGCATCCTGGTGCCTGCAGAAATGAAATAACCCTTGTAGATTTGCCAGCCATGGGAGGAAGCCGATGATTTTCCGCAAAAGAAAATAGTGAACATACTAATAATTATAACTTTTTTTAACCCTTTAAATACCTGAGTGTTCCCCCTCCCCCCTTTTTTTTCCTGGAAGCACAGTATTTCAGAAGGCTGGGCTCACTTACCCTCATCTGAACTCCAAATCCTTGTCTTATTGTTTTATTTTGCCTCGGTGTTTTCCTTGGACAGTGGCTGTACAAGATCAGTGCCTTGCAAGGTATTCTTGTTAATCACAGTGATATTTAGGGTCAAGGAAAGAAAGCCTTAGGATAGGTTGTGCAGTGAGGGATTCCTTTGTCCAGAACATTCATCATGAGTTTTGATCCTGATTCCTAGGTAATTAGGAGATATGGATTCTAAAGATCAAAGATATACACACCTCTATTGTTTTTCTTTAATTTTGTATTATGAATATTTTAAACCTATACAAAAGAAGAGAGACTGTTATAGTGAATCCACATGCACACATCATCTAGCTTCTATTTCTTCTATTCCTTCCTGGTAGGCTTTCCTTAGAGATTTTAAATTTATTTGTTAAAAATTTTAAATATTAAACATTTTTATTATGACTTTTTTAAACTACAAAATTATATGTGCTTGTGAAAATTTCATAATATAGACATGTATATAGCACAGGTGAAAGACCTATTCCCCTTGATACAACACACCTGCACATAAACATTGCATGTAAGTTTTTGGAAAAAATAAGATCATACCATACATATTGTTCTCCAGCTTGCAGTATATGTTTTTAAAGTCAGCTTCAAAAATTTTTTCAAGTCGTTTTCTGCAGAACAAGGCAAACACACTGAAGCTGTAGATCAGTTTAAGGGGAGTAATGTCATCTTAACAAGGTTAACAAAGGATGAACAAAGGATGTCCTTCCATTTATGTAGGTCTTCTTTCAACAATATTTTGTAGTTTTCAGTGTACAAGATTTATACTTTTATTTTTGTTGTTAAATTTGTTCCTGAGCATTTTTTTTTTTTTGGTGCTACTTATTGTAAAGAGAATTGTTTTCTTAATTTAATTTTTTGGATTGTTTATTGCTAGTGTATTTATTATCGTTTTAAATTATGCAAATAACACACATCTGTGTATAACTGATTTATCCAATTACCTATTGATGGATTTTTAGGATTATTTTGAATGTTTTCCTTTTACCAAACAATGCCATCGTAACCATCGTTGTATGTACGCTGTTACTATTTTGCATACTTGTGTTAATGTTTCTGAAATTGATTTCTAGAGATAAACTTGTTGGGTCAAAGTTTATACATATTAAAAATTGGATAGATATCAAATTGTATGCCAAAATACAGTATCATTTACAGTTATCAAGCTTGCAAGCAGCTTATGCTAGTGTCTGTTTCTTTGAAGCCTATAAAAATGTAGATTATCAATCTTTTAAAAGTTATCTCAATCTGATAGGTTATAAATGGTATATCATTATTTTGATTTGCAGTTCTTTGGGTACAAATGATATAGAGCAACTTTTAATTTTTATTGGTGCTTTATAGAATAAATTCTGTTAGACATCTTTTGTCCATTTAACAAAATTTGTATTTATTTTTTTCTTAATTACGTGTAGGTTTTTTTTAATATCATGACTGTAATCCTTCACTATATATTTTACAGATTTTTTTGTTCAGTTTGTTGTTTCTTTTTTACTTGTTTTTTTTTCTTCCCCTTTTAGGAATATGACATTTCTCTTCATTTATTTGTGCTTTCTTTATGCCCATTAGTAAAAATTCTAGTTTTCTTCATATAAGTCTTAGAGGTCAGTCCTAACTGCTATATGTTTTTTGTTGGAGTTGTGAATTTGATTTTTTCTATTAACCTTTCTTTCTGGTTCTGCTTTAAATCATTAAAAGGTATAGAATTTTTTATATTTGTTTAAGACTTGGCTACTTACTCTTGTTGGTTCTAATTTTCAGGTGATTCTCTTGGATTTCCTTAGTAGACAGTTATTATTTGCAAATAATAACTTATTTTTAAGTTCCCTTATCTTCTTTTTCTTTCTCTATTCCTACTATATCGCTAAGGCTTGTCAGGATGGTAATTGGAATATCCTGTGTCGCAGTCCTAGTCCTACCTCTCATAGGAATGCCCCTGGGGTTTTCCCTCTGGTTTCTAATACTGTTGGTTTCTAATAAGATATTTTTCATCTGTTGAAAGATGTTTCCTCCAGTTCTTTAGTCGCTCATAGGTAATACTCACAGTCATAATCATAATAAAAAGCAGAAATGAGTTTTTTTCCTTCTGATACTGGGGGTTTTTATTCTAGTGCTAGGCATTGTTATCTTATTTTTCTTCCCTGGGATGCTCCCTCTTACTACCCCTTCTTATACCTTTATTATTTAGTTTCCTATCTCCCATTCTTCAGAAAAATCCAGAGCATGATAATACATTTGTTTTACAAATATTTTAGGAACTTATGATACAGAAGGCACTTATTTTGTAATGGACAGTTACAGTATTCTAGTTATTTTAAGATTTCTGATTGATTGCAAATGGTAATTCTAGCACCTGACACTAACTCTAGTTCCAAGCAAAAGAACTTTCTATCCAAACTGGTTTAAAACACTGAATTTAGTTAGTTCCATGCATGTCTGTCCACCATATCACATTTCGGCAGTCGAGTGACCAGGCTTTGGCCACCTCATCCTAGCACACTTGCACACTGTTGTCACAACTCCTCTGTTGTCCTGTCCATAGTAACCACTATTTTACTTTCTAGCTATAAGAATTTGCTTATTCTAGGTACCTCACATACAATATGTGAATCTCGAATCATATAATATGTGTCCTTTTATGTCTGGCTTATTTCACTTTGCCTAACGTTTACAAATACTCTTGAACATGATTTTTACCTAGGAATGAAGGGGAGGACAAAGGCCATGTTTACTATGCGTGATTCACTTGGCCAGGTAGTTTGAATAGATTGCTTCAGTAATTTTCTCAGTTACATGCAGAAGGGGATATTAGGTATCCCATTTTACAGATAATGGGGCATGGACTTTTGACATGTTAACTTTTCTCCAGGTCCCGTAGATAGTAAGTTTGGTGGTGCCACAGTTCGAATCCCAGTTTTAAAAAAAATTAAAAAAAAAATTTTTAATTACAGTTGACATTCAATATTATATTAGTTTCAGGAGTACAGCAATAGCAGTTAGACATTTATATGACTTAAGAAGTGATCCCTCTGATCAGTCTAGTACACCCCAACACTGTATACACTTATTTCAATATTATTAACTATATTCCCTGTGCTCTACTTTACATCCCCATGACTATTTTTAACTGCCATTTTGTACTTCTTAATCCTTTCATCTTTTTCACCCATTTCCCCTTCCCCCTGCCATCTGGCACCCATGAATTTGTTCTTTGTATCTACGAGTTTGTTTCTATTTTGTTTGTTAATTTATTTTGGTTTTTAGATTCTACATATAAGTGAAATCATATGGTATTTGTCTTTGTCTGACTTATTTCACTTAGCATAATATGAACGCCAGTTTTCTCTGACTCCAAAGCTTATTCTTTTTCTGTTGCTTTGACTACCCCCACCATGGACTTCTGAATTTCTGAAGATTGAGCATTCTGCTGGGTTTGTCTTGAGTTGTGCGGTTTGCATTTCTCACCCGGTGTGGTCCATACCTCATCTTGCCTTTCTCATTGAGTTCAGATGAAATGGCTATTGGGTACTCTCTGCAAAAAATAGTTTGCTGATTGGTGCCGTCCAGTGGATTGAGTTTTCATAAAATGTTTTTAAGGTCCCAGGCTGTGTTGAAAGCTTCGATTCACAAGGTCCTTCCCGTGAAACATTCTGAGCAGTGTGACTAAATTTGGCTAGCTCTGAAATTCTTCATAATTTGGAGCCTAGGAGACTGGGAAGATCATCCTTTTAACTGTCACTTTGTTTCTGATTGGCAGTAAGATGCTTCCTAGGAGGTGGGAGCCTGGAGGATTGCCTTCTGTTCTTTTATTGTCTCATGTCCAGTTCGGTGAAGTAAAGCTCTTCACAGATGCTGTTGCTTTCACCTTTTATTTTTATTTATTTATTTTTTATTAAGTTTATTTAGGGTAACATTGGTTAATATAATTATATAATTTTCAAGTGTACATTATAATTTGACATCTATATATTCTGTTGTGTGATTACCACCCAAAGTCCAGTTTTCTTCAGCTACTATATATTTGATCCCCTTTACCCACTTCACCCTACCCCTACCCCCCTATATATATGACTCCTTTTACCCCGTCTAACTCTCCCCACCACCCCCACTCCCTACCCTCTGGTTGCTTTCACCTTTTAGCTGATGGGCTTCACAGTGGGCGTGGGACAACACCTCGTACATTGATTTTCAATTTTATTCTTCAAAAGTATTCTATTTTACATATGTTTTATTATTTTACAGTCTAGCTATATAACAGTAGATTATATGATTATAAACAGATATACATATTAGGTATTCTAATAGGGATGTTTAGTCAAAGATTATAAGTCACTGCTTTAAGCGATCAACTGAGTGAGACAGGTGCAGACAGAGTTTATTATCTGAACTGTCATCCAGGCAGGAGTTCTGTCACGTGCTCTTGAGAAAGGCAGAAGTAGAAACTGGGGGCAAGGTCCAGCAGCTGGGTTTGACAGCATATGCAGCGAGTACCACTGCAGGATGAATGAAGAACAGAATTCAGACCACAGAGCTTGCAGGGCCTTAGAGACCACTAGTTTTAGTTTTGTAGATTGAGGCCCAGAGAGGAGAAGTGACTCGTATGCACAGTCATTTGGTGGCAAAACTAGAATCTAGATCTCATGACCTAGTGCAGGCTTCTTACATGGTACCACTGCTTTCATGGTGCATTATTTGTACTAATTTCCACTATTTGTGGTTTTGCCTCACTTTTTAGCCTAAAGACATACAGAAGTTATATCAGAAGTAATTCTTTCATTTCAACCTAATTTTGAATTAGAGAGAAAGACACTTTTCCAAGTGAGCAGTAAGGCACATTAATGGGATTCATTCATTCATTCAACAAGTAAGGTTCTGGACTAGAAGTGGATAATTAGATGCTTAAATTCTTCGTGGGAGAAAGAACCCATGAACAAGTTAACCGAGTGAATTTTATAGAATATTGGAAAGTGCTAAGTGCTCTAGAGAAAAATAAAGCCAAATGGGTGGAGGGAGTATGTGTATGTACATGCGTGCATATTCAGTGGGGTGGTTGGAATGGGCCTGGCTGAAAAGATGACATTTAAACGAAGGCTTAATGTCATGCTGGCACAAGCTATGTGGATATCTTGGGGAATAGAATTCCAGGCAGAGAGAGAACAGCCAGGAGGCCACTAGAGGGAGAAGGGCAGTAGTGGGTTCACAGAAGGAATCGGAGGTCAGATTGTGAGGGCTTGTAGAGACCTCTTAAGATAAAGACCAGCTCTTAATGCAAGGTGGGGAGCCAGAAGGTTTTGTATGGAGGAGTCCATCATCAACATATGATTTACCTTATAAAAGGACATTATGGTTGTATGGTGAAAATAGAAGGAGAAAAAGGGTGGAAGCAAGGGTACAAATAGGATAAAGTGATGATATCTTGATGGCAGTCATTGTATTTGGGATTGTTCAATGGAATGCTTAAATCATGTTATTTACATAGTTATCCATCTGTCTTATCCAACCACCTTTCCCAAATTTATTAGCATAATGGTTGATGCTGATGACACAGATAAGATATGGAACCTGCCTATAGGAAGCTTACATTCCAGACTCTAGGTGCTAGAGAAATAGATGGTTTGAAAAACCAGAAGTCACAGCTGAGTCTGACAGCTAGAAGAGCAGTGTGTAGTGGGTGTGCGGGAAACAGCATTCTATCTTGGGTTAGTGGATATAGGTGGGAAGGCACTGGAATTGATGACGCTTGAAGTGAACCTTGAATGAGGAACAAGAACAGGCAGAGGAGGGAAAGCAAAATGTCTCCGAGAGAGGAGCATCTAAGTAAGAGCATAGCACATTCAGAAAAACCGTGGATGATTATTGGCCCATTGTTGAGGTTTGTGTGCATCATGAACTCTTGGTTGTATTGGTCCACACCCAGAACTCACAGCTCCTGACCCTTGGCTTTGCTTCCTTCTACAATGGGAGCATTTCCGGATAGATAAATAACAAATAACCTGCCTTTGGCAGGTGTAATGAATTCATCCAGTTGCTGTTAGTTCCCATTCTTACGTCTAGCGGTAGGCAACCACTTGTTTTCTGTCTCTGTAGATTTGTCTTTTCTGGACATTTCATATAAATGGAATCATACAGTATGCATCATATTTTCAAGGTTCATTTACATCATAGCATGTATCAGTAGTTTGTTCTTTACTGTTGAATGGTATGTAATTGTATGGATATACCACATTTTGTTTATATGTTCACTAGTTGATGGTTATTTGGATTATTATCACTTTTTGGCTATTATGAATAATGCCTGCTTTTTGCCACAAGTGCAACCAGTGGGCAGATGTTTCTCTGGGATAAAGCACACCTGAAGGCGATTTTGACTTTGAGAGTGTCATTACAAAATTAGTGTTTCAGCTTGCCTTTTTATAAGACTAATGGTTTAATGAATATAATTTGAGCCACTTTAACAGTTGAGTGACCTTGCGCAGTTGCCTATTTCCTTATCTGTAAAGTAGGGATATTTATAGGTGTGGTATTTGGCTCAAGGTGTTGTGAGGATTAAATAAGATAATAAAGAGAATATTTGCAACTGAACAGTTAATTTCCCTCATTGCTATATCTCTGGCGAAGTGGATGGGGATGAATAGTTGTGGTCTTTGGAGAGATTGGTAGTGTGCATGTAAAGCAGCTAGAGAGAGGTCTAGGCCTTGGCCCAGAGAGAATCAAGAGGCTGGAAGAGCTCCTAGACTGGGCTAGCTGGAAAGGTCTCTTGGAGGACTGGGACATGGGCCTTGGAGGAGGGGAGTAGGGAGACTCTTAGGAGACTCCCTAAAGGGGAAAAGCTGTGAGCTTTGCTGACTGACTGGTTGCTGGAAGAGAGGAATTGGGTAGATCAGCTTGGAAGCATAGTAGGGAGAATTTTGAAAGCCCAAGTGGGAAACTTGGATCTTTTAAAATTTCCTTTGGCAACTGAATATTTTGGCACCGGATCTCCTGTTTATGAGCTGTATCTGGATGAGAGAGGTTGCAGATTTAGGGATCTTTTGGCTGGATTTGACTCACAATGTGTTTTCTCTGGGCTCCTTAGTCCTTTAAAATTTGTTCAGTAAATCGCCAGTGTTTAAAACTTGGGGATCTGACCATACTGGCCTTTATTTCCACATGGTGTTAAGTGGTATCCAGGTTTCTGTGGGCCTCTGTTTCCCCCATATAGCTGGCCTCATTTTTGTCTGCTTGAGTTTGCACCATTTGTCTAGAGCTGTGTTGTCCAACAATGGTAGCCGTGAGCCTCACATAGGTATTAAAGTTAAATTCAGTAACATTAAGTAAAATTTAAAATTCTGTTTCTCATTCACACTAGCCACAATTTAGTTGCTCAGTAGCCACACATGGCTAGTGGCTACTGTCTTGAACAGTGCAAATATAGAATATTTCTTTCACTGCTGAAAGCTGTATTAGACTGGTCTGGATCTTTTTTTTTCCTTCCTGTTTTAAAGGAGGCCTGAATATTCTCTTTAAAATTAAAAAAAAAAAATTTCAGTTACAATTGACATACAATTTTATATTAGTTTCAGGTGTACAACATAGTGATTAGATATTTATATAACTTACAAAGTGATCGCCCTGATCGGTCTAGTACCCATCAGACACCATACATAGTTATTACAATATTATAGACTGTATTTCCTGTGCTGTACTTTACATCTCCGTGACTGTTTTTATAACTGCCAATTTGTACTTTTTAATCCTGTCACCTGTTTCACTCATCCCCCAACCCTCCTCCCATCCGGCACCTTTCAATTTGTTCTCTGTATCTATGAGTTTGGTTCTGTTTGTTTATTATTTTTTTAGATTCCACATATAAGTGAAATCATATGGTATTTGTCTTTCTCTGCTGACTTATCTCACTTAACATAATACCCTCTAGGTCCACCCATGTTGTTGCAGATGTCATTCTTGTCCGTTGTATAGATATGTACCACATCTTTATGTATTCATCTATGGATGGACACTTAGGTTACTTGGTCTACATCTTTAAACAAAGATTGCTAACTGCCTCTCACTATATTCAGACCTTGCCTCCTTGACTCAGTTGTCCTTTCACTGTTCATATGTAAAATGAAGTATCGTGATGGTGTGATGATCCTAAGTTCTTTTCTAAGAGTAAAATCCTTATATATGGGCAATAGCAGGTAACAAGCCTATAACTTTGTTAGTCTCATTAATCTAATATTAATCACTTACATTTTACAGACTTTCGTGGCTCATAAATTGTCTCCAGAGGCCATTCCAGAAGAGGGATTTAAAAAATGAGCTGCCCAGTGGCATTATTATTAAGGTGATGCCCCAGGACTCCTTTGGTGACTACTTTGAAGGTCAACAAGTTTGGGAGAATGTTGGATGAGAACCTCTGTCTCGGGCTCTGCTTCCAAGAACCACCCTATTGATGATTGCTCTAATTTGCTGCAGGCAAACTTCGGGTTCACATCTACCTTGGGCTGAGTCTGCTTGAATAATTCTCCCATCCCACATGTGAATACATAAAGTCACTGACTTTATCACACATTTTTGGTATTAGTGTTGTGCTGTTATTCTTGAAACTGAGAGTGGAGTGTAGAGTGCTAATTAATTTTTTCCTTATTTAATAAGGTTGCAATTTGGTTTTTTAAAATAAACAAAAAACATAGTCAGCAGCATGTAGCCCCATAGGCCATCTAGTGCATTATGTTAAAAATAGTGCTAATAAAGTGTACAGTTTTTGTTTTTTTTTTTAACCCAGTAGTTGTTCTTTTCAGAATTTGTCTCAAGGAGATAACAGCAGATGTGTGGAAGTATTTACTGATCACAGTATTGTTTAAAATAATGAAAAATTTTTACCAGACCTGAACGTCGATAAGGGTTTGGAGGATTGGTTCAGTAATTATGCCTAGATACAGTAGGATATCATATAGTCACTGAAAATGCAGATATAGATCTATACTTATTGATTTGGGAAGATTTCCATGGCATATTGAGTGAAAACTATACATAATATAACTATATAATGAACAGTAGTATATATAATGAAACACAGTGTGCATGCAGAGCTGTCTTGAGGGATGGTCAACACAATATTAACAGGGTTATTATTGGGTGATGGGTTTTGGGGGTGACCTTACTTTGGATTTATGCCCACTCTGATTGTACCTCTCTCTCCACAGTAAGCCATTTTTTTAAAGTGGTTCTCATATACAGAAGGAAACAGGTACTTACCAAGTACCCACTGTATTCCAGGCATTTTGTTTAAACCCTTAACCCTCATATGTATTATTGTTCCTATTTGACTGATGAAGTGTTTGAAATTTGGAGATTGAGCAGCTCAGCAGGCCAGTAGGGGTGGTAGCTGGTATTGCACCCCAAATTTGTATTTACAAAGACCTTGTACTTTTTCCTATACTTGGCATTAGCACCAGAGAAGTTTAGAGCTGAGGCTGACTTTAGAGGTTATCTGGTATTGACAGAGAACTATTGTGATTTGCTTAAAGTTGTTTTTAAACAAGCTAGAAAGAGATGAAAAAGACTATCGACGTGGAGTTTTCTGATGTGTTTTTGCTGTACTACGAATGGCCTTGACTTAAAAGGCTCAAGTTTGTTTTCAGATTGGTCACTTTTTGACGTGGATAAGTCTCTTTACCTCTCGGGTCTTTATTTTCCTCTTTTGCAGAATAGGGATAATATATATATAGTCTACATCTCAGGTTATTAATGACTTCATCCCAAAGTGCCTTAAGAACAATAAAGTACAATATGAGTTCGAAATGTTATTTTTCCTCATTGATGTAAGAAGTACCCAAACCTGTAGAGAATTTTTATGAGTATTTGAGCCAAAACTGATGTATGTGGGGAGCAAAATCTCAAATGCTCTGGAGAACAGTTTACAGTTTATTTCATGCATTTTAACTTGAGGGAACAAAAGGAAGATTACATGGATGTGAGAGAAAGCAAGAGGGGGCAGTGGGGATTGGATTATGGGATGGACAACAAAATTATGTGCTCTCTTGAGAGTGATTATGCTTATTTCAAAGGTGTGTTAACCTAGGTGCACAGAAACAATGGACAGGACTTGCTTGAGGCAAAGACAGACCTTTTACTAAAAAGTTACATGTCTGGGACCTGACTACCCAACCATGACTTTCCCAGTTAGGAATTTATTATCAGATAACCTTGTGGTGTTAGTTTCCATAGAACTACTCCCCGCGCCCCCCCACTCCTCCCGCCTTTTCATCTATACTCTAGCCAATCCATGCTTTCAAAGCTTTAGAAACAACCTGTTCTCACCTCGCTTGTCCCTTACGGACTTTTTCGGCGGGGCGCGGGGCGGGGAGGATTTAGTATTTCTTGCTTTGTTCAGTGAGCAGACTTTATGCTCTGGAAAGAGAACTGCAGTGGGTTCCATTTTGGTGTTTACTAGTACCTTGGAAAATAGGTAAGGCAACAGGGTTTATCACAGGCTTACAGTGGTCCAGGATTATTGCCACTTATCTAGTTTTTAAACTGGAAAAAAAAAAAAATCCGGAGCTATATATAGAAAGTGCATAAAACTCAAAGGCACAGTTTAATGAGTTTTACAAAGCTAACAGCTGTTTAATTGCCTAGAACTTTTTCAGCACTCCGTGTCCTGACTTATGGTAATCACTCTCTTGCTTTTCTTTTTACTTTGATCATCTAAATATGCACCTTATTGCTTACGTTCTGGTTTATGTTTGCTTGTTTTTGAACTAAATACAAATGTTTATATACTTTGGCCTTTTCACTCATTGTGAGATTTCTCTTTATTGTTGAGTGTAGTTTGATTCATTTAATTTTTCATTGCATTCCTTGATTTTTTTGTTTACTGACTTTGTCTTAGACTTGCTAAATTTGCGCATTTCATAATACATCTATAGATCTTCCAGATTTTCTACCTATAGTTATATTTCCCATAAAGCGTTATATTTCCTTGCCATAAAGTGTTAGCTATAGGACCTGAGATACAGTGTTGAAAATAAATTGTAGAGTGGATATTTTTGTCTTGTTCCCCATGTCAAATGAAAGCTTTCAGCTTTTCCTCCTTGAGTATGATTCTTGGTTTGATACTTGGGTTGTTTTCACCTTTTGGCTGTTGTGGATGATGCTGTGAGGAACATGGGTGTGCAGATATCAGTTAGAGTCATATCTTTGGGTATATACCCAGAAATGGAGATGCTGGATCATATGGTAATTCTATATTTAATTTTTTGAGAAACCACCATATCAGTTGCCACAGTAGCTACACTGTTTTACGTTCTTACCAGCAAGGCACAGAAGTTCTGGTTTCTCTGCATCATCACCAACACTTGTTTTTTTTTTTTCCCCCAATAATAGTGATCCAGATGGGTGAGCTATTGCTTTTTACCTGTTGTGACTGATCTCTCCTTTTCAAACTCCAATTATACTTATGCTAGTTCTTTCTATCCTTATTTCTTACCTACTGTTTTGAATATAAAATCCTTTTTCCTCTCTGCTTCATTCTGGATTTTTTTCTCTACAGGCCTGGTTTCCTGTTTAATTCTCTCTTCATCTATATCCAGGGTGCAGCAGATCTATTGAGTACTTAATTTTGGATATTGTATTATTTGGTCTTTTAAAAATGTATATCACTTTTTAAAAGTTGTCATATCTGCCCCACAAATGTAGTCATGTGTTTTATCTTCTTATACATAGTAAGAACAGTTATTTTAACATCTTTTTATAATCTTAGATGCATAGTTCATTTGGGCCTTTGTTTCTATTTATAGTTGTTTTTATTTACAGTTTTTATTTATAGTTGTCCTGTGTGCCTGATTATCTTTGGCTTTGTTTTGTACATTGTATTTGAAAATTGTTTATAAAAGTAAATTGAGGACTAGATTAGGAAGATGTTCGCTTTATCCAGGAATGATTTGTGTTTTTATTGGCAGGGGTTTTAGGGCCCAGCAGTCTAAGCTCTCTTTCATCTGATGTCAGTGACTGATACTTTTCTGGGCCACCTAGTTTCTTGGAAGCTGGTCTGGTCCATTTGAAGGCTATGTTAATTCTAATCCACTCCCCTAAGTTATAGCCTTTTGGATTTCCAGGCCCAGTGGAGGTGGTTCCCGGGGCCACCAGTCTTTGAGGGCTTTGGAATCCCACCTTTGTTCTCCTAGACCCATGTGATTATCAAAAACAATTCTCAGTGTCTTAGTTGCCCCTTTTCAGTGTAGAAATGGCCCCAAGGCAAGAGAGAACCATTTGCTGTAGGCTTATGTCTTTGAATTTTAGTTTTCTTACATTTTGTAACCTGATAATTCCTTTGTGCCTTCTTAGTTCTCTGATGTCTTCAAGTAGATGTTCTTTTATATTATATCCAGCATTTTTTAATTGTTTTGAGCGGATGGGTTAGTCCGAGTTAGTGAGCCATTATTATCTCCTTTTAAACATATCTTTTTAGTCTATGGCCATTGCCACCCTGAATAAGCCTGATCCCTTCTGATCTCGGAAGCTTAAGCAGGGTCAGGCCTGGTTAGTACTTGTATGGGAGACCACCTAGGAAGACCAGGTGCTATAGGCGTAAAAAAATAAAAAATAAGAAATTGTAAACTGACAAGGGCCTTACAATCTGAGAGGTCAACCAAGGGTTGCCTCACCTAAAAATAATATATCTTTTTTAAAGTTGTAGGATAAAGGAACTGTGTTGGATCTTGAGAATGCATCTGTTACAGAGTAATTTATTACAAGTCAATGAAGAAGGAGTTTATTGATCACCTGCCATGTACCCAGAATTGTGCTATGTATTAAGAAAATTTGGGGTCTATAAGGCATAGTGTTCCTTATATTCAAGGAGTTTAGCTGGGGAAACAAGCATAAACTCAGAAAATTAGTAGAATATTGGAGGAGGCACTCAATTGTAATGCAGTTAATACCTTATTGAAAACTCAAGGCAGTAAGTGCTGTGTGGGAGCCTGACTGCCTCCCTGCCTCTGCTCTCTCTTTCCCAGGCCATCTTCCCCATGGTGGTCACAGTGCCCTAAAAGCTCCAGCTCTCTGGTCACTCCTACTTTACCATGACAACTCTTCAGTAGCCTTCTCCAGTATCTTCAAGACTTGCCTGAGAGCCTTCTGGAGCTGCCTCCCCTGTGATTTACCAGTCTTATTCTGCTCTGTGCGCTTTCCCCATCCCTGGCAGCTGTCTCATTCCTCCCACTTTTGCATGAGCTCTTCCCTATGCTTAAACGTCTTCTCTTTCTTTGGTGTGAGGCAAATTTTTCAAAACTGTATCATGCACTGTAATCCTTTCTGGGAAGCCTTCTCTGCCACCCTATCCCCTTGTCCTCAGTAATGATAGGCCACTATGGGATCTTCGATTAGTATCTATTGTCATAGTAATGGCAATGACGGTGATCTGGTGATAACAGCCAGCATGTGTGTAGTCTTGCCCATACTATGCATCAGGCACTATCTCAAGCATTTCATATGCACACAGTTAGCTATGAGATAGCTGTTACTGTTTCCCTCATTTTAAAAGTGAGGAAACTGAAGCACAGAGAGGCTTCACAGCTAATAAGTAGAGTGGTCTTCTGGGCAATGACTTCATTTATCCCCTTCGGTAGGGAAATGGAAACATGGGAGAAGGGACTGGGCTGTGAAGATAAACATTCATGGGTTTGATTCCCTTCCTTGCCCACTGGGACTGTGACTGAGGGTGAATTAGACCACATATGAATCCCTCTGCTTCCTTTTAACAACCAGTTATTTATTCTGCTGTGAAGGTGCCTGAGACTGTGTTCTGTCCTTTGCCAACCAAGTCTTAGAGAGAGTCTCTGGACTCCCTAGTCTATCTGGGCAAGACTTTTTTGAGATTTTGTAGTCTAGGGTTTTAGCTAGATTTGTTCTGATCAGACCTACCAAGGTAAACCTCTGATCCCCCTCCTGGAAAAGCTTAAAGTCTGTGTTCCCCCAAGTTCCATGGGTAGGTTAACTGACATGGACTGTCATATCTGAAAATAGGCTCCTTACATCTTAGTCTTGAATGAATTATGAAGGGATGTGGTGAGAAGTGAAGGCAGCATTATTAGTATTTCTGTAATGAATAACACTCCCACCCAAACCAATAATGTGGCCATCTGATACTTAGGATTTCATTAGGGAAAAGCCAATTCCAATTAATTGATAGGCTGTTCTATTTAAAAAATAAATTTTAATTTTTAGAACAGTTTTGGATTTACAGAAAAATTGTGAAGATATTACAGAGTGCCCGTGTACCCCACACCCAGTCTCTCTATTATTGACATCTAACAATAGCATGGTATATTTGTTAAAATAAATAAGCCAATATCAATACATTATTATTAACTAAGGCCATAGTTTAGGTTTTATCCTTTATCTGGTCCAGGGTCACATCCAAGATGCCACATTATATTTAATTGTTGTGTCAATTTCTGACTTCCCTTGTTTTTGATAACTTTGATGGTTTTAAGGAGTACTGGTCAGATATTTTGTAGAATGTCCCTCTATTGGAATTTCATATTTCTGTTATGATTAGACTGGACTTATGGGTTTTGAAGAGGAAAGTGCCATTTTAATCACATCGTATCCAGTATACACACTATTAACATGATTTATGACTGTTGATGTTGACTTTGATCTTCTGGCTGAGGTAATGTTTGTCATGTAAAGTTGAGGGTCTCCTCTCTACTTCCATACTGTACTCTTTGAATGGTCAAAATGTGATACCTGATCCGCTAGCTCATGAGTAAAGTCATTAATGTGGTTTATACCAGTACATATTAAAAAAAAAAACTGTCAACAAACTACTCTTAAACACATTTAAAGTTATTTTCTTTGAAATCCTCAACTTTCCAATCCCTTGCAAGAACAGTTTACATATTGGGCTGATTTTTGGGCAAATTTTGATTCCTTCAGTTTTGAAGCAGTGGATTCAAAGATGAATGAAAAAGTCTGCAGTTTTTGCTCTTCGTACTAGGTGCAAAACACAGGGCCAGGCAGATGCAAGGGATCATAATTACCATTACCTAATGTAATTTTAGGATAATTATTATTTCCTGAATCTTATTCATTTGTTTTTTTGGATGAGCACTGGACTGTGCTTCAGCTATATTTTTGAACCATGTTTAATAAAGTTGCACAATGCCAAACTGCTTCTTACTGAAAAAGGTGCAATGGATCTTAGCCTAATCATTTAAGTACAGAGGCATATTTGTGAAAGGAATTATTTGCGAAAGAATACATGCAGCACATAAGCCAAGTTAACTAAAATTTGAAATGTTCACTGTGGAGAAGAGACTAGGAACACTTTAAAACAAGTTAGCATTAGGAGCAGCAGCGTAAGCGTGTGTTTTGTGCGCCACCTACTGGTTAAAGGAGACAGCTAATGCCCTGTAATAGTACAAACTATTTTTAAACTCTAAAATCGTGGAAAAGGGGTTTTTTTTTCTTTTTCCAAAAATTGCACCAAGTTAAAGCAAAGCTCTAGTTGATGCGAGTGTGTTGTCTAGGCGTTAGCAGTACTGTCCTCACTAGACGTTCATTGGACAGTAACGCAATCCCAAGAAAAGGATGGTTACGCGAGTATGTGTCTGCGCTGGAAGCAGGAGGCGCCAATACCAAGTTGAGTTGTGGTGACTAATTTGCAAATCCCGGCCTAGCCGCCCGGTAGCTGGTGTACCTGTGTTGCCCACAGCTCCGGAAGCAAACGATCAACTCCTTGTTTTCTGAGGCTTCTGAGGGCGCGAAGAGGCCTCTCGGTTTTACCCAGAAGCCCAAGCGCCAGCCCTGAGACAATTTGCATATGTGCTCCTCGCTGGGGCGGGGCCAGCAGGGGGTGGAGCTTTAGCGTTTATTTCCACACTGGAGCCGGGATGTGGCTACTTTTTATTTCGTTTCTCATCACCGACCGTTTCCTATTAAGACTGTAAATGACTCTTTTTGTACAAGAGCAGCCCTCCTCTTGATAACCAATTTAATCTTGCCTGTCGGCATGTGCTCTCTGGGCTCTGGGACATCCCCTGAAGCAGAAATGTGGGGGCGTCCCGGGAGCTGCCGGGCGAGAACCCAGAGCCCCAGGCCCGCTGTTAACAGGGTCCCGGTGTTTCCTGTTGCAGGTGGTTCTTCTCGGCATGGACATCCTGTCCGCGCTGGTCACCCGGCTGCAGGATCGGTTCAAGGCACAGATCGGCACAGGTGAGCTTGTAGACAAGTGCGGAGCAGCCCTCCAGACTCTACCCTCCAGGCCCCAGCCTTTGCTTGTTCTCCCCAAGTCCTTCAGTTAGCTGTCTGTACCCAAGCCTCCCAGCCAGCCCCCTTGCTGCTCGCTCCCGCCCCTCAACTTTCTCTTTTAGTCCTTTCAGCCTCCCAGCCAACATCCCAACCTCTTCCTTAAGTCTCCTCTTGCCGCGGCTGCTCCACTGCCTTCCCTCCCCTCCTGGGCTCACCCTCACTGCATCTGCTAGCAACCCCTCCCTCCTTCATACCTTTCTGCTGGCTTCTTCCAATCTTCATGCCCTAATACAAAGTATTACTGCTAATTCTCTTTATTTCTTATACAAATTAGCTATCACACTTAAGTGCCAAGTCGTTTGTCTCCGACCCTTCCCTTTTGAGAAGCATTGTTTTCCCTCTTTGAGAAGTCCTGCAAATTTGATGCAATTGTAGTTCTTCCAGATGATTATTGTTGGTTTTCACTTTGATTATAAATGTCACTACAAGTGTGTAGTAAATAATGATTTTTCTTTTGAAGGGAAAACAACGTTAGTAAAATGAAATAAACACAGGTTTCATAGATTTAGAGATGATTTTGCTACCTCTAAATCCCTCACCTCTGAGGTTTAATAATGACAACATAAACACTAAGCAGCTTTGTTTGTGCAGGCATTTTCGTATAGAATTTCTCCGTTTCGAGTGGCACACATGTATTTGCTGTTTTCTGTTAACTTTCTAATCAGTGTGCTCTTTTAGAAAAGGTCAAGAACTCTTTTCCCATTCTGGCACTGTCCATCTACAGATATAAATCCCTCTTACCTTTAGACATTTGACATTTTAATAGTGTTCCATTTTCCTTCTAAGT
>NW_006442484.1:5307104-5333788 GCF_000325575.1 Pteropus alecto
AGGTTCATAGACTTTTAGAAGAAGCAAAGTAAGCTGACCTGGTATGCAAGTGCCCTTGGAGCACTAGGCCATGGTCCACACCCAGGCGTGTGGAGGGGGGTGGAGAGCTGGATTCTGTCTGGAATGCATGCATATATATTATGTAAAACTAAAAACACACAGTGTAGATGAAAGACAGATTGAGCCATAAGTGCCTGCTCCTTCTACCCCCAAACAAATATTCTGAAGCCCCTCTGTCTTACCTAAATTTCCTCCTGTGTTGACCTTTTCCTGCCAAGGTCTTCTGTTGACATCCGTTTTAATACTATTTCACCAGCATAAAAATATGTTGGGAGCTGGCTGGAGGAAGGTGTGTCAAGGAAGAAGACAAATACTATGCCATGCAAAAGGATTTTGCTGAAAGGATTTTTCTTAAAGTAGCTCCCATGGATTTTAACGTGGAGAGTAGAACAGAAGGGATTGGTGGTTTTAGATGATGGACATCATTTAGGCCACAATTTTGTCTTCCTAGTTAATTGAAACATTCACAGTTGGTGACTGACTACCTCTCAAATAGGTTTTCATTTGATCGGTTTGTGTTTTGATTTCCAGTGCTGCCAAGTTTAATAGACAGACTGGGAGATGCTAAAGACTCTGTGAGGGAGCAAGACCAGACTCTGCTGCTGAAGATCATGGAACAAGCTGCTAATCCCCAGGTAGGGCAAGGGAGGCATTCTGTGGCCAGCTGGTGTGCATGCACTCCCCTACATCAGTGGGTTACTCTATATGAAAAGATTTTTTTTTTAAGCTGATGTATTTCAGATGAAAATTTTCATAGCCTTTAATCTGTGCCCCTCTCCCATATTTAAATAAATAATGAATAGCAAAGAATATACTTTGAACAAATTAGTGGACATAACATGGATATTGAATTCTTTGGTTTAATCTGTTAGACTCTTGAGCTCATTTTTTAACTGATTCTCTGTTTCTTTGCCTGGGGAGTCAAGAAACCTGGCTGGAGCCTTAATCCCTGTCTGCTAGTAAGCTGGGATTTCTGGGACAGATGGACAGAGGGATGCAGGGTCCCAGGGTCCAACTATCCATTGTTGGGGGAGTGAAGGGATATGTTATCAGAAAAAGCCTCCCTAAGGAAGCGGGTAGGCTTAGGGGAGCATGATCAGTGTTGATTGACATCAGTGGTTGCTCCCAGAGTGGGGGAGAGCAATTGGAACAGGCCTGAGAGAACTTTTCTGAGATGATGGACATGTTCTGTCATCTAGACTGGCCTTAAAATATGAGCAGGATAGGGCGGGGTCAGTATTTCTAGGCCAGGAGAGCAGTATAAGTATGTGATCTTTGGGAAGTCACCCAACCTCTTTTGGCTTCACTTTCCTCACCCATAAAATGAGAACAGCTATACCTTTTTTCAAGGTCATTGGGGAAATTAAATGCAATTATATAAAGGAATATGTTTTGAAAAACATTTAACTTGATCTACAATTATAAATCACGATTTTTCAATAAGTTATTGAGATGACAAAATGGATTGGTGGTGGCTGGGACTAATTTGGCACCTGTTGAGAGGTCCCTCTTATTTTGGCCCCGTGTTAAACAAAGACTCCAGAGGTCTCCTCCTCTTTTTCACCTGTCCTTTGTCATCTGCAGTATGTGTGGGACCGGATGCTGGGAGGATTCAAGCACAAGAATTTCCGGACTCGGGAGGGCACATGTGTCTGCCTTGTTGCCACACTCAATGCGTAAGTCTGGGTGGGCCCTAAGTATTTCCTTGGCTGTGCTCTTTTTATTTCTAACTTTTTATTTTGAAATAACTATAGATTTCAGGAAGGTGCAGAGAAATTTACTGGGAAGTGCGGTGCGGTATACCCTTCCTCCCCTTTCCCCCATTGTTAACATCTTGCATAGCTATCTATAGTGAAATGACAATACCAGGGAATCAATATTGATACAATCCACAGAGCTTATTCAGATTCCTTCAGTCACACACACACGTGTGTGTGTGTGTGCAGTTCTGCACCATCATGTCATGTGTAGCTCCATGTAGCTTCCATCACTGTTAAGGTACAGACTTGTGCATCATCTGGGTTCCCTCACGCTGCCCCTTTATAGCTAATCCCTAACATCTGGCAACCACTAATCTGTTCTTCATCTCTATGATTTTGTTAGTTCAAGATGTTATATAAATGGAATCATACAGAATGTAACTCTTTGAGATTGGCTTTTTTCACTTCACATACTTCCCTTGAGGTTGCATATATGTTGTTGCCTAAATGATAATTTGTTTCTTATTGCTGAGTAGAATTCCATGGTATAGATGTACCACAGTTTGTTTAACCATTGACCTGTTAAAGGACATTTGTATAATTTCCAGTTTTTGGCTATTACAAATAAAGCTGCTATGAACATTTACGTAAGTTTCCATATCAACATCAGCTTTCATTTCTCTTGGGTCAATGCTCAAGAGTGCAATCGCTGTTCATTTGATAAGTTTGTTTTTAATTTTAAAAGAGACTGCCAAACTATTTTCCAGAGGTGACTGTACCATTTTACATTCCCACCAGTAATGTATGAATGATTCAGTTTCTTTAAATCCGTGCTCTCATTAACTATTTTCACTGTTTTTTATGTTAGCCATTTTGATGTGTATGTAATAATATCTCATTGAGGTTTTAATTTGTATTTCCTTAATGCCTGTTAATGTTGAACGTTTTTCATGTGCTTATCTGTGGGAGAGGCTTTTTTAAAATCAAAAATTGCAAATCTCTTTTTCCGATTATGAGATTAATACTATATACGTTTAGAACATTTACACAAAGAAAATAATTACCTATAATTCTACTACCTTCAGATAATTACTATTAACTGTGATGCATTTTATTTCAGCCTGTAAAGTTATATTGTTTTAAAAAATAAGTTGGGATTATAATATTTGCATCACCATGTAATTTTTTCCCTTCTAATGTGTTAGCCTTTTTAGTGCCATTAAATTTGGCTAAATGTATCTAAGCTTTTAACAAATGTTTCTAGCCTTTGATCACAGTTGTGTCACATTGTAAGAATTTATCCTGAGGAAGCAGTAAGATTATTAGAGAGTGTCGTATTCATAAAAGATATTTGCGGCAGCGTTCATGATGGTGAAAAGTTGTAAATAATTTAAATGTTCTCTAGCAGTGGAGTGTTTAGTTGGATTCACCAGCAGCCATTTTATTGTAGTTTTTTCATTCAGCGGTTATTAACTGAATGTCACTTGTATCAGAGAGCTGTGTACAGATGGAGAATTGAGTGAGGACCTTCAAGGGACTTCCGGTTTAGTTGAGTGTACTGAGTTGGGCAAAATAGGAACCATTACATGTTAATAGTAATGCAGAAACAGCCATATGTAAGCCAAGCAAGACTGAGAAAGCTGAGGCTCTGGCATGGCCTTAAAGTTTTGAGGCCAGATCGGAGAGAGCCCTGAATGCCAGGGAGAAGACATGTTAGTGGGAGGCACTAATGGTTTGGAATTCTGTGCAAAAGGGCCAACATGGTGCATTTATTTTGTAACTAAATGAGAAAGAGATGGGGAAGATGGGAAGGGGAGAGCCTGGGTGTGAGGTGGTGATTGGGCCCTGGGCATGGGGAGGAAGAGGTGAATATGGGCAGAGTAGCTTCTTGTCTTTGTTCTCACCAACAGTAAAATGAACACTTCTTTTATTTTCAGCTCTGGAGCACATACTTTAACACTAAGCAAGATTGTGCCACATATATGTAATTTACTTGGAGATCCAAACAGCCAGGTGAGTGTATTTAAGAAAGAATAAACATTGGTTATAGACAGTTCTAAGATGCATTTTGCTGTTCTGTGTATGCCTGATAGGTGGGTGGGACTTTATTTATCTTCATAGAACTCTCATTTTTGTTTCAGGTAATTAATGTTAATGCTCATTAGCATTTACAAGGTATCATCGGTAAATGTGGTAGGCACTCTGCCCTCTACAAGGCTCCCGGACCAGCCTCCCAGATAGTATCACTCTGCACCATCTCTGCCGCCAAAAGCGGGGAGGCTTAGGGGAGCATGATCAGAGCTGATCGACATCAGTGGTTGCCCCTGGGGTGGGGGGAGAGCTATTGGAAAGGGCCAGAGGGACCTTTTCTGAGATGACGGACATATTCTGTACTTTAGTTTGGGTGTTGACTATCCTGGGGCATACACCTGTAGAAACTCCTTAAACCCTTTAAGAACTATGGATATTATTTTATGTAAATTTTACCTAAATTAAGAAAAAGAAAAAAAGAAACCAAAGCAGACTTCCTTAGCATGAAAGGTGGGAGAACCCGACCAGGCAGTTTACGAAGCTTTCCCAGTCTGGCTCCCGAAGTGCCAGTTCTCTCACCTAGTTCAATATATCGCTGAGTCATTTGTATTAGGTTGGCTCATACAGACTAATAAGAAAAACACTTCATTAGATAAAGGGGCTGAAAATAGGAACAAGAATTTACCAAAAAAATATATGTATAGTAAACAGGGATCTCATTTTAAATCTTGATTGATGATTGTTAAAGTGCCCTCCAGAGGGGCTGGGTCATGCTCTCGTGCTTTCACCAGCTCATAGGTTCCTCTCCTAGGACGCTTCCCATTGTCTTATCCTTTCTTCTTCATCTTCGCCCTTAATCCCAGTTGCATTTTCTCACCTTCTCTCTGTTGTTCTGTTATTCTGCTTTCTTTCTGTCCCTAACCTCTCCTCCTGCCTGCTCACTGCCCCTGTCTATTTTCTTGGTCTCCCTTGCTTACACCTACATTTTTTCTTTCCACTCACTCTCTTACCCAGCTTTCATTGAAAATAAACGATATCGAAAATATAATTTCTAGGTATTTTTATTTACTGAATGCTACTTTATATTCAACGTTAATTTAAAAATAAACTATTTAAAAAAGATTCTGAATTACCAACTGAATTATTCTGTCCTGCGAGTTTAGCTCCATTTTTGTTTTCTGAGGAGAAAAGCCCATTATAGAGGTCACACCTTGAGGACATCGCTGCTGGTACCCTTGAGTGGAGTGGAAAAGCCAGCCTGGCTGGTTGCAATTATTTCTTCCTACTTCATTTGCTTACATTGGCCACACAGGTGATGTGAATATTCATACTGGTCCTATGGGTGATGCAGGAGCATTGGGGGTAAAATGAGGCTGGTGCTCCTTGGGTAGCTGTCAACAATCTAGTAGACAGATATGCAGCCAGAACATTCCATACTAAGCGTGCTGAAGGTAATCCACGTAGTCACACCTGCCTTAGGAGAGTTTTGTCGGCACATGTGTGTACAAATGCACAGGCACACAGATTCTGCATCTCCCAGAACCCCTGTTGCCAGGAAACTTTCCCATCTGCTTCTCTGATACTGATCCAGTTAACCATTCCTCCTTCTGGAGTACATATGTATGTTGCTTGTGCTCTTGCCTTTATTTTAACTTTTTTGCAAGCCTTTCTTGCTAGTCTCTGACCCTTGAGTGTCAGGAATATAACTTGCCCCTCATTATTGTCCCAGGACTGCCTTCTAGTGGTTTTAGGATTGAATAGACACCCAAAAGTTATTAGAATGAGTTTCTCTTCTTAGCTATTTAACGTCTCAGACCAGAAAGGACAGTTGTGTCTTGCGAGTCCTATCATTGCACTCCAGTGCCTGACATTGTAGTCAGCCTTCGGCTCTAGTGTGGAGAGTTTACCCATGTCTCTCAGGTGGCCACTGACATGGAATTTGAACTCTGGACACTCCTGCCTTAGAGGACGTGAGTTCATTTGAATATTGGCCTGAATGCAGAGTGACTAAGAGCTGGGGAAGTCCCTAAGAAGCTTCTCAGAGTGGCCCACAGATAGATCTATGGAACCTGTATTTAGGTGCTTTTGGCTACAAGTAATTGAAAATCCAACTTAAAATTGCTAGAGCAGGGGAGAAAATCACTGTGCCACTAATGAACCAGGGTTCGTTAGTGGCACAGTGATTTCCCTAGAGACTTAGAGTCTCAGTGGCCGCCTCAGTTCTTGGGCATTGCCCTCTGTAGCTCTGCTTGCCGGCATAGCACAGTGACAGCCGAGCTGTATGAATGTCAGGCCCGTTAGATGAAAGCTGGGTGCTTCCTTTGTTCCTCCCCTATTTTTAATTTTTCCATATTTAAGGGTTCAAACTTACATAGAAGTAGTGAAAATGAAATAATGCATCTCCATGTGTTTATTATTGAGCTTCAGCAACACTAATATGACAAGGCTAGTTTAGTTTTATCTATTTTTGAGATCTCCTCCATCCATATTTTGAAGCAAATCATAGACACCATTTCATTTAATTCTTAAATATTCTAAAAGATAAGGACCCTTTTTTTCCCTTCAGAACCATAGCCTTGACACTGTTATCCCTCCGTCAAGAATGAATAATTCTCTCGTATCATCAAATACCCAGTCAGTGTTCCTAAATGTCTCATGTTTTTTAGTTTTCTCCATTTCTCTTTCCAAGAGGAAAGAAATGTTTTCTTGAAGCTTTCCTGCAGCTTTCCCCCTGTTTCATTTTTGAGAATTACATTCCATGGCTCTGTTACCCAGCGACTGGGAAGGGACTAGGGTTATGTGCTGGCCTTACACTAGGGAACCATAACTGTACTTCCTGAGTAGAGAATGAGGTTTCCTTCCTTGAGGTGAGAATTGTAGAACAAGGCATGTGTTTGTTGACAAGAGGGATGGGGCAGTGGCTGTAGCAAAGGCAGCCTGTGGTCTAAGACATCATATACAATAGAAAGTCCTTATTCTAGATAAGGAGCTTGATACATTGTCAGAGCCTAAAAACATCTTAAAATGTCTGCGAACTGTTGATCTCCATGCTCTTCGCTGCTGGACCTGGACTCTGGGCTGTGTTGACAGTGCTCACAGCTGGGGAGAAGGAAAGCCTATGGTGAGAGCTTGACTGATGCCTGAAAGGTGGGATTAGGGGTAGGATCGCGGGCCCCAGTCTGCAGTGCTGTGCAAATGAGGCCCTAGCTGAATCTAGGAAAGTCTGTGACATCTGCTCTTCAAGGCAGTTTGGCTGTGGGGCTGTGCTGCTGTTCTCAGGACAGGTTAGGTTTGGCTTCTGTCAGTTTATAGGTTCCCTCCGTCCCCCTGGAAGTGAAGCCCTCCCTTGAGTTTTAGGTTTTGTGGGGAAGCCCTTATTTTGACACCCACACTGGACTGCAGTGTGCTCAAGTGAGAAGGATGTGGGTTCTGCATTTAGAGAGATGGAAGGCCAGCTCCCTATGCTGCCATTTATCTGCCGTGGGCAGGCTGCTAGCCTCTCTAGCCTCCATGTCCTCCTCTGTGTCACAGTCCACAGTGGCCCTGTGAGGAAGGTCATAGATTTGAAGAAGTCACATTTCCTAAAGCATTTAGCTTGGCCCTGGCAGGTAGTGCTTAACATGTGGGGTTCTTGTCTTTTGTAGTCTTAATGGCCTGAAATGTTGGGGTTCCTTTGTGGTGAGTTCGAGGGTAGGCAGAGGCAGCGGGACCCGTGGGGCTGTGTGTAGAAGTGAACACTACTATATTGTCCCTTCAGCCTGAACTGAGTGCTTTTACTGAAACTTCACTTCTCAGTTGGAGAAGAGCAATTTGTAGTACCAAAGAAAATCTGTTCTCCTGTATTTGTTGAATCAAAGTTGTTTTACACCCCGAAATGCTGTCTAACCCTGTAGCTTTTTTAGCCTGAAGAATGATTATTTAAAGGTTAAGGATGTTGATTTAAAAGATGTAGATAATCCTAGTTCCACCTACGATCGCTTTGAGTGCTTTACACACACAACCTAGAGGTCACAAACTTATGGCCTAAAAGCTAATTTCAGCCTACAGATTGATGTGTGTGGAAGTACGTGTATCTGCACAATGTTTTAATTTTTCATTGAGTTTGGGTGATTTTTATGCTGGAGATTGAAATTTCTGACTTCTCTCAAAAGATTAGAAGATGTGGTAGAGCTGTACTTACATTCCTCTGTGACTGAGTGATGACAGTCTGTTTTCCTGAGCCTCCACATTCCCTCTTCTGTCTCTGCCAGCAGGGTCCCATGCCAGTGCCAGTTGTCATTGTACACCCACCCTTCTCCACTTAACTATCATGTTCCCTGCCTGGGCTGTATATGCACTTGAGTTTGGCACCTGGTAGGCACTCAAACATTTGTTGAATGAATTCATTATTTCTTTTAGTATTCAAAATATCCTTCAACTTAACGGAGGATGAAATCAAGACCGAAAGATTTTAAATATTTTGTCCGAGGTTATGCCGCTCCTGAAATGGCTGAGTAGGTATTAAGGTCTCCCTCTCTGGTATTAAGGCTAGTAGTTTTTCCACTAAATCTCTTAAACTCCATATGGCCTGGAATTTCTAAGTGGTGGATAAGATATTGATTGCTCTTTAAGGTAATCACCCAGTGTGATTGGCTCTGAGCAGATGTCATCACTAGAACTTAAGCAAAGGTAGTGCACTTATTACTGATATTCAAAACACAGTGGCACTGACTAGTTTTGTAATATATGCATGTTTCCATATAAAAATGTTTTCTAACATCAGAAATTATTTTTTCTTTTCCAAAACAAACTGATAACCCATGTTAGTCAGTTTGGGCTGCCGTAGACCAAGTGGTTTAAATAGCAGAAATTAATTTCCCACAGTTCTGGAGGCTGGAACTCTGAGATCAGGGTGCCAGCATGGTCAGTCTGGTTCTGATGAAGGCTCCCTTCCTGGCTGACAGATGCCGCCATCTCGCTTTGTGCTCACAGGACCTCTTTGTGGGTTTGTAGAGAACTCTTTGTGAGCTCTTTGGTGTCTTTTCTTATGAAGACAACAATTCTGTTGTATCAGAGTCCCACTCTTATGACCTCATTTAACCTTAATTACCTTTTAATGGGCCCTGTCTCTGAATCCAGTCACACTAAGGGTTAGAGCTTCCACATAGGAGTTTTAGGGGGCACCGTTCAGTCCATAGCATAAGGTTTTGGGTAAGAAGATAATATGGCCTAGGGTTTGCCTTTTGCCACCACAAGGAGGAAGAATTACCTGTCCTATAACACTGTTAAATTAAAAGGTAGCCTGCAATACTCAAATTGTAAATTACTGTATCCCTACTTCTTCCCTCTGTTCTTTATTCTCTACTACTTGGATTTCATTGCTTGAGCCCAAATCTAAAATCATGTTGTTCCTTTGTCTTTACCTACTTAATTAAATACGTATCTCTCCTCCTCTACACCTTCCATAGGCTTGCCTTGGTTACATTTTATATTAAAGAAAGTTTTTCCTCCCACCTTTTTATTTGCAAAATGTTAAACCTGTTGAAAAATTGAAAGAGTAGTATAGCGAACACCCATATTTACCAGTTAACATTTTGTTACATTTGTTTTATATCTCTACGTATGTGTGTACATATGCACATACACAGAAATGCACTTTTTTTCCTGAACCATTTGAAAATATCTTACAGATATGATCGTTTTACTCCTAGATGCTTCAGTGTATATCTCCTAATAACAAGGATATTTTCCTATATAACCACATGTTATTTTCACATTCAAGAAATTTAACGTTGATACAACGATGTTTGATTTACAGTTCATATTTAAACTTCCCCAAGTTTTTTTCTTTTTTTTTTTTTTTTAAGTCTGTTTTGTCTCTTGAGCCTTATTTATTGCTGCTTGTAGTTCATATCTGTGTTTGGCTGGGCTGCTTACTGGCTCCTCCTAAAGCATATGCTGTCATGTCTGCTTTTGTGCCTTTGCACAGAGCATGCCTGGTTTGGAACCTGTCTCGTTCCATCTTTACCTGATAAAATGTGGTCCTTCTAATAAGCACATTTTAAGTGCTTTCTTTCTCTTCCATGAAATATTTCTTGGTATCCTTTGGAGTTCTTGTTTCCTCCCCTAAAACGTACGAGCTCTTTGTACTCTTGTATAATATTTGTTACATCCTGTCCTGTGTTAAATGTAGAATTTAAGGACTTTTTCCCATTTCCTTTTTAGGACAATGAGTTGCCTTTTTTTTCTTTTCTTTTTTTTTTTTTTACTTCTCATTTTTAATATGTTTATGACCTTCTTGAATATTGGGCTCTGTAGCCTGTACTACCCATTTTTGTTTCTCACTAACTGTTTGACCCAAATCCAGAATACTTTATATGGGTTTTATTTTTAGTATAATTAATTTATTTGTAGTGTTTCTAATTTGGAAAGCTGCCCTGAAAATTCTAGTTTCCTGACATCATCTTAAAGAATGAAAAAAATTAAGGAATAATGAACTTGAACATGTATATAAGGATGGAACCCAAGAGTTTTCTACTCTTTGGAATTGGACTCAGAGTTAAAACTGTTAAACGTGGCTTTATCTAGTCAATTGTCTGGATGGGATTGTATTCAGTCATATTGGTAAATTGGTGATAAACTTGGGATGGTGTATAGCCTGTTGTGTCCCAGCAAGAAGTGCTGTGGAATGATACAGAGCAGCTGTAAGATCTCTTCTTTTACATCTAGGTTCGAGATGCAGCAATAAACAGCTTAGTGGAAATTTACAGACATGTAGGAGAACGTGTGAGGGCAGATCTCAGTAAAAAAGGATTGCCACAGTCCCGGTGAGTTCAGACTATTTCTTTTATTCTGTTCTTTTCACCCTGCTCTTTCTTAGTTAACATCTTGGTTTGTACTACTTATTTTGTTGTGGTAATTTTATTCAAAGAATATACGGTTAGCAGATTGGTGGTGGGAGATCTTGTCCAGATCATGTGTCAGGGGTCCCCTCCCATTCTACTTCCTCAAAAGTAAGACTTTCTCACCTGGACATCTGGCCAGGTCTCATGTCATGTGCTCATTTTAGAAGCGTATTTAAAATTGATTGAACCAAAATTCAGCATTCTTTTGGTTCATATATCTTATGTATACATAACACCTAGTATAGTAGATACTTAGAATATATTTGAATTAATGACGCCTTTCTAGAATGAGTTTGGATAGAAATATATAAGTAATAATTCTGGACAACATCTTTGAAATGGTAATTTTCAGTTCAGCCACGTCAGCCTCACTGTAGAAATCAATGCAAGGGGATCAGCATCTTTTCAGATCCAAGACAACTTGAGTATACATATAGTATACATATAAAATTCTTGTAGTCAGAATTTAAAAAATCATGAAGAATTGGATATCTATAATCTGAAATATGTTGCAGAGACCTTACTCCGAATGAATTCTAAACCCTTTGCCCCACCTCATTCCTTTAAAGGAGAAAGTACTGTGAAAACCCTGGGAAGTTAGACATTGACTGGACTCACAGAGCAGCTTGTCAGAGCCTGTCATTGTGGCCATGTGTACAGTAGAGTCCCAGAGACATGAAGGGACTTTGAGAGATCATGCAACTAGTAAGAGGCAGAGCTATTTTGAAGCCTTGTTTTCTGCCTCACCTTTTAATTTTCTTTATCTTGTTTCACAAAATAGTTTATGGAGCATCTAGATTTGGGATGGAATATTGAAATATATTGGAGTCACATGTCTTGATGTCTCTCAGTTGGATATGACAGAAGTGGGCCTCTCACTCTAAGGTGGGGGTTCCACGGGCATTTGAGTGGGGCTATACTTCTTTGTTGTTGAGAGTCATATCTGACCCCAGTAATGTTCTCACCATGGCTCCTGTGCTATGTACAAGACAGTGAGGTGAGAATAAAACTTTTCATGTGTTTTATAAGAGATAATCTATGAGAATAGAATTTTTTTTTTTTTTTTGATGTGTTTTATCAACCTTGGCCTTCTAGTCTTTGAATGTATGGTGAGAACACTTAGGAGAGATGAACTTAAAGACAAAAATAGTAAATAGTGTCTTGGGGAAAATCCGAGGCTCGAATGAATGGGAGAGCAGAGTCTAGAAGGAGAGAGCTGTTTTATGATGACATCACTATCATTGTTGAGAAAACAGACCTTGAACAGAAGAACTCTTTCCTGCTCCCATGATGGCCTCACCATGCCGTGCAGCTTGTGGGGACTTTAGGCCATGAACCGACCATCTTACATAGGGGATTCTCGTGTAACGTTCAAAGATTGCTATAGTGAGCTCATAGATCCGGGCAATGACATGGTGAAATTGAAATCTAGAGAGGTGAGTGCAGAAAAGTTAACAGAGCAGGCCTGAGACTGCTGTTTCTAGAAACGCCTGCTTGCAAAGTTGGCCCTGGGCTGGTGTCTGGACATTTGGATTGGGGAAGGTTCTCAATGTTCCCAAAGAGTGAGATGAGAGTGGTTCACTGCACAGGTGTCACGCTGAGCACCTGCTTTCCTTCTGGGAGTCTAGCATTTTGGTAAGTGCTGAGCAGAGGCTGTCTGTGTGACTAGCCCCAATAAAAACCAGGTACTGAGACTCTAAGGAGTAGACAGCATTCCTCATATTGTCACAACACACTGCTGGAGTAGACAGCATTCCTCATATTATCACAACACACTGCTGGAGGACTTACCCATGCCTGTGTGACTCACCAGTGGAGATTTTAGGAAGCTTGTGCTGGGTTCCTCCGGACTTCACCCCATGCGGCTTTTCTCTTTGCTGAGTTTTCTTTATGTCTTTTTACTATAACAATCATAGCTGTGAGTATGACTACATGCTGAGTCTTGTGAGTTGTCCTAGTGAATTGTTAAATATAGGGGTGGTCTAGGGGATCCTCAGTATACAGAGTAATTTAGGTAAGGCCCCAGAGGCAGCTAATGCCAGAGCTGGGACTGGAACCTTCTCCTCCAGACTCCCAGTCATGTGTTTCATGTGTTTTTTTCTACTGTTATTATAAAGGTGCGGATGAGCTTGGGCTTCTGTGAATAGTAATGGGGGTTTCTGCTATCTCATGTTGTGTAAAATCCTTCCAAACAATTCTGAACCAAATGGAGAAGGTAGTCCTAGTGAAACGGACCCACATGCCTCACAGCCATTATTGTAAAACTCTGGCATACACAGTGCTTGGAGAACTAGACTGATAGTTCTTTAAAAACTTTGTTCTAGTGAAAGAAGCTGAAACTTCAAGTTTCTTTGTATTACAAGACAGTTACCTAAGATCTAGCACTGTGAGGGTCAGAGGCTCTTGCTGCCACCTTTATTTTGTTGGAGATGTGTCCAAATGAACAAGACTTTTAAAGAATCCTGCCACTGTTTGGGTAATTCAGTAGCTGCTCTATGTGGCTCTGAGTGGCTGGCTGGATACTTGAATATTCTAGACCTTTGTTACGTCATTATGTTTCTTGTTATTATGTGAACATAGCAGATTTTCCAACTTAACAGGATTCCATAGGATAAATAAAATATTGTAGACTTTGCTTATTACTTTTCTAAAACTTGGATTTAGGTGATATTATTAAGGCATTATTTTTCATCATATTATTTCTTAGAGATGATTCGTCTCAAACATAGCACTCACTCAATGAACTAAGAAATAATACGATGAAAAATAATGCCTTAATAGTATCACCTAAATGACTTTAATAAGACTAATTTCATTTCACAGTTGGGAAGGAGTCTTGTACCATCATCAGCTTCACTTTTGGTCCATATATTAAGTTATTATTTAAGTCTTGTCATCTGGTGGCTAAAATCATATTGAGCCAGATAGTAAGTAGAGATATTCAACAGGATCTTCTTCATGTTAGAGGGTCTCTTCACCCACCTGGATCTCAGCATAGTTAAGCTGTGAACCTCAGTCAGTATAGTATTTGGCCATTTTTACATTGCATGCACATGATATGTATAGAAAGTAAGTACACAATTTATAGCAATTTATTGTAAGATGCCATATAGTTAGGTGCACGATATTGGTGAGACATACTTGACAACAGAATAGAATTGACCACCTGTACCCGCTGTGGCTTACTTTCATAAACAAGGGCTTTCAGCATGCTCTGGCATTCACTGTCCTTCCATTGTATAGTCCAGAAAGTATTTTTAATCAACGTGGTATATTTTAGTTTTCAAAGGCATGGACAAAAGACAGGTCGCTGGTGTTAAGTTTTTTTCTGGTTGGTACCAGAAAAATGAAGGTAATTTGATTTATAAATAGACCTGATGCATGTCATCTGATGCATTGTCACTATGTGATAAATTTACCTTGTGAACCTGCAGTTTTGAATCACTCTCATAATTGTTTTGCTATTTCAACCTATTAAAAATTTTATTAATGTTCACTTGACATTACTTAATGATTGTATTATTAAGGGAAAAAATGGAAAGTTTTTTTACTTTTAATTTGGTTGCTACAGCTTTAGTGTTATAGAGAGAGCCCAAAGAAAGAACAGGATGAGACATGTGCTCTGTGATATCTGTTCTCATTTTTAAATTTTGTTTTCTGTCACAGTCAAATATACAGAGAGAGTTGGCTGAATTTATAAGATACATTGAAAAAAGGCAGTTCCTTATCCCTTCTGCTATTTTCCCTCAGAAGCAAACACTGTCAACTGTTTTTATTGATTCTTTTGTACCTACTGCTGTAAATACTGTGCATCTATTGCTCGCTCTTAGTATTTTGTCACTGTAAGAATTTGACTTTACATTATGAAGGGTGAATTTCAGCTATCTTTCTTTCCTCCTAAGCTCCTTCATATACACTTGTCATGTCCTCATCCACCAAATACAGTCAGGCTTTAATTTTGATTAGGACATTTAGTTTATATTGCGATTATGTATACTATTCACAGCCCACTATTTATTTTAGTGAACTATGGTTACTTTGCCTCCCCACTACCTCAGAACCTTTTGTTTTCCCTGATTTAGTAATTTTCAATTTACTTTCATTTGCAGAGTTGTCTACGTACTTATCATGTACTAATACTGTCTACATACTGACAGTTTGAAAATCTCCTTGAGTCTGTTCCAGTCTGACTGGCTGCCCTCACTGCCTCATGCTTACTTTATCATTCTGACATCTCTCTTTATCATTGATGATCCTGGGGCTTCACTTCTTTTTTCTCTGCAGGTGTCTGTTGTTTTTTGGAGACCGTATCTTTTCTTTCTTGGTTTTCTCTCTCATTTTAGTTATACATATCCTCTGATAGCTTTCTGAGAAAAAGATGTAGAGAAGGAGACTTTTTGTAATATCTTTTTTTTTTTCGTCTGAGAATATCTCAGTTTTATTGTGGCATTGATAGTTTGTCAAGGTTCCAAAATCTAGACTGGAGTAATTTTCATCTAGAATATTAAAACTAATGCCCATTGTGTTACAGCTTTTAGTGTTTCTACTGAGAAGTCCAAAGTCTTTCTGTTTCTTCATCCTATATAGATAAATTTGATTCTCTATCTTCAGTGTATGTCTGAAATTTCATGATGATGGGTTTTATGTGAGACTGTTTTCATTGTGTTGTGTACCTGGGAGCCTTTTAATCTGGAACATCATGTTGTTTGGATCTGGACAAGTTTCTTTAAAAATATAACTATATTTGTAAATAATTATATTATGACCATTTGGACTAGTTTTCTGACTTTTCTCTCCCATTTATAGCTTCACAATTTTGCTGTCTTCTGTGAGATTTTCTCAAATTTATCTTCCAACCATTATATTGGGTATTCTATTAAAAATTTTTTTGTTTTAATTTCTAAGATCTCTCTTCACTGTTCCATTTTTATAACATTCTATTTTTTAAATTTTTTTAATGAAAGCTTTAAAACTGAAATATTTAATATACTGTAATTTTCATAATTAGCCATATATCTTTCAAAGTGAATAATTCAGTGGTTTTCAGTACATTCACAAAGTTGTGTAGCCATCACTTCTGTCTGGTTTTAGGACAAGTCTCAGCACCCCAAAAAGAAATCCCATGTCTATTAGTGGTAACTCTTTGTCCCTTCCGTCTCTCCAGCTCCTACAAACAACTAGTCTGCTTTTTAATTCTATGGATTTGTCTTTTTTCAGACATTTTGTGCAAATAAAATCACACAAAATGTAGCCTTTGTTGACTGCTTTCTTTAATTTACCATGATGTTTTCAAGATTTAGTCATATTGTAGAATTAGTTATTTTTTATTGCTGAATGAAATTCCATTGTATGTATATTCCACATTGTGTTTATCCATTCTTCTGTTGACAGATACTTGTGTTACTTCCACTTTTTGGCTATTGTGAATAATGCTGCTGTGAGAATGCGTGAACAAATATTTACTCTCTTTCCTGTTTTCAGTTCTTCTGGGCATATACCCAGAAATGGAATTGCTGGATCATATAGTAATTCCATGTTAAGTTTTTTGAGGAATTGCTATACTGTTCTCTATAGTTGCTGCAAAATTTCTGCCAGCAGTGTGCATCCATGCCAACAGTTGCTATTGTTTTGTATTGTTTTGTTTTGTTTTGTATTGTTTTGATAATAGCCATCCTACTGGATATCTTGTTATGGTTTTGAACTTTATAGACTTTTTATGGGACCTTTGTCAAAAATCTGTTGATCATTAATGTAAGGTTTTTTTTTTTCCTGTAATCTCAATTCTTTCATTGATGTATATTCCTGTCCTACTAGTACCACACTGTCTTGATTAATGTAGCTTTGTTGTAAATTTTGAAATCCAAGTTCTTTTCAAGATTGTTTTGGCTATTGTGGGTGCCTTGTGTATCTGTATCCATTTTAGAGTGAACTTACCAATTTCTACATAAAAGGGCAGCTGGGATTTTGGTAGGAACTGAATCTGTAATGAATTTGGAAAATATTGCCATGTAACGGCATCTTCCAATCCATGAACATGGAATGTCTTTCCATTTTTTAAAGTCTAATTACTTTCAACAATTGCTGGTCGTGTACTTTTGTTAAATTTATTCCTCTGCATTTTATTCTTTTGATGCTATTTGTAATAAGAATTTTTTTTCTTAATTTCAGATGGTTTATTACTAACATCTAGAGTTGTAGGATTTAAAAACTGGATCTTGAATCCTACAGCCTTGCTGAACTCCCTAGTTCTGAGAGTTTTGCTCTGAACTTCTTGGGATTTTTATATATAAATAGGTCATATGTCAGTAGAAATAGTTTATGTCTTCCTTTCTCATCTGCATCCCTTATTCCTCTTTTTTTTTTTTTTAACCTAAAAGCCCTGGCTAGAACTTCTAGTATAATGTTGAATAGAAGCGGTGAAAAGGAACAACATTGTCCTGTTCTGGATCTTACTTAGGAGGAAAGCTTTAAACCTTTCACCATTAATTATGACGTTAGCCGTAGGTATTTTTGTATATGACTTTCTGAGGTTGAAGAAGTTCTATTCCTAGTTTGTTGAGTGTTTTTATTATGAGAGGATGTTACATTTTGTCAAATACTTTTTCTGCATCTATTGAGATGATTATGTTACTACCGTTTTATTCTATTGATATGTTGTATTAAATCAATTAATTTTTAGATATTAAACCAACTTTGCATTCTTGGGATAAATCCCACTTCATCATGGTGTATAATTCTTTTTATACGCTTTAGGATCCATAGGAAATAATGGCCTATACTTTTATTGTGATGTCTTTTTCTTGTTTTGGTTTTATTGTAGTACTAGCCTTGTAGAATGGGTTGGAAAGTGTTCTCTCTTCTATATATAAAGTATGTGTGTGTATACACAAACACACACTCACATACTTTAATTTTTAGAGCAGTTCTAGATTTATAGGAAAACTGACTGGGAAGTACAGAGAGTTCCATTATTCCTTTCCTCCTCTACCCACAGTTTCCCCTGTTCTCATTGATATTTTAAAAGAGTTTGTGAAGGATTGGCACTAATTCTTCTTTAAACATTTATTGGAATTCACCAAATGTGAAGCCATCTGGGCCTTTGCTCTGGAGATGTTTTCATTCTCTTGTTTATAGGTCTTTTTAGATTTGGTTTCGAGTCAGTTTTGGTAGTTCGTGTCTAAGAATTTTATCTAAGTTTTCTAAGTTTTGACATACAGTTGTTCAGTGTTCTTGTAAACCTTTATATTTTTGTAAAGACGGTAATGTATCTTTTTTCATCTTTCAATTAAAGTAATTTGAGTCGTCTCTTCTGGTCATTTTTGTTAATGGTTTGTGAAATTTATTGATCTTTTCAAAAGAACTAACTTTTGGTTTGTTGATTTTCTCTAATGTTTTTCTGTTTCCTATTTTATGTATTTCTGCTCCAATCTATTTTATTTCTTTCTTTTGCTTGGTTTGATTTGCTTTTGCTCTGCCTTGAAGGTTAGGTTATTGATTGGAGATACTCTGTTTTAATGTAGGCATTTATGCCTATACATTTTTCTGTAAGTACTACTTTAGTAGCATCCCGTAAGTTTTGGTGTATTGTGTGTTTATTTTTCATTAATCTCAAAGTATTTCTAATTTTTCTTTTGTTTTCATCTTTCAGCCATTTGCTATTGAGTGTTTTATTAAATTGTTATATATTATTTGTGATTTTCCCATTTCTATTTGTTACTGGTTTCTAATTTTATCCTATTCATAGTCCATGTAGAACATATCATAATTTCTATGTTCTGTGGTTTTCAGTCCTTTGAAATTTATTAAGGCTTGTTTTGTGGCCTATCTTGTGGTTTGTCCTGGAGAAGGTTCCATGTGCACTTGAGATGAATCTGTATTCTGCTGTCCATTATTGAAATGTGCAGTATCGAAGTCTCCAGTGAATACTGCTGAATTATCTGTTTCTGTCTTCAATTCTGTCACTTTTTGTTTCATACAGTTTGAGGGTCAGTTCTTAGGTGCATATAATTGTTATGTCTTCCTGATACATAGACCCTTTTATCAATGTAAAATGTCCCTTTTAGTCCCCAGTAGCAATTTATGTCTTAAAATCTATATTTGATAATAGTATAGCCACTCTAGGTCTCTTTTAAGCACTATTTGCATGGAATATCTTTTTTTATCCTTTTACTTTTAACCTGTGTCTTTGTATCTAAAGTGAGCCCCTTGTAGATAGAATATAGTTGGGTCTTGTTTGTTTATTCAGTCTGACAATTTTTGCTTTTTCATTGGTTTGTTTTTATTTAATGTAGTACTTATAACATAATTTTTTGTTGAAACTGATCATTTTAAGTAATACCTTATGGCAACTTTGGAAATCACATTCTTTCCTTCCTCCCCCAGGTTTATTGTTGGTGTTTGTTGTTTTTGTTGCTCATTTCTTATTTCGTGACTTTCTTGAACTAATTCTTAAAGTCTGTATTTTTTTTTGTTGTGATAGATACTGAAATCTCTGGTTAGCTTAGTGTCCAGCTAATGATTGGACAGAGATGTCCTTAAATGCTGCAACCAATAAATCTCCCAACTTTTGCTGAAGGGCTGTCTGTGTGTATTGGGGCATGCTTTCAGTTTTCTGGCAGGCAGGCTATGCATCTCTACCTTCCCCTTACTGCCTGCTTGTACAGAGCCCCAAAGTTAGCCAGAGGTGAGACAGTGCCCTCTTGGGTCTTTCCTGGGTGTGTGCACCACCTTGCACATATGAGTGGCCTTCCAGTTTCCCAGGAATGTGTTAGAGCTTTTCATAGTTCTTGTGAACATCTTACTCTCCAGGTTTTCCTTGTAAGCCTTTGGTCAGTTTCTTTGTCCCAGTTGTTACTTCTTTCTCAGGCAGCTGTCACGTTAGACAGTTGCCCCAGATTCTTTTTGCTCATGGCTTCCGTGTAAGGAGTCTTGCACTGAGCATGCTCTGAATTAGGTCAAATAAAGAAAAACCTTATGAATGGGGGTTTTGCGATATGCCAGACAGGTCAAATAATAACAGTTCTCTGGGAATGGGGACTTTCACTGAACTGCAGACTGTTCAACGCTTTCCAGGGGCTGTGGGGCTGCTGGTTTTCAGACTGCTGTAATTGTGAGGCCATTGGTTTTCAGCTGGTGGACTGGAGATGGAAATAGAGGGCAGGAAAACAAAGGAAAATGCCATTCCGACTAAGATTCAGCTGTTTTTCTTGAAGAATGCCCCTCGGATTATTGTAAGCCTTTGTTTAATTTGAGGATTTTGAAAAACTTGATTTTGCCAATGTTTTCTTTGTGTTTTTTGGAGGAGCAGATGTTCAGAGTTCCTTATTCTGCCATTTTTGAAGGGTTCTTCCTGTCTGATTTTGTGATTTGCAGTATTTTCTGTTACTTTTGGAATATTAGTGATATATTTAAAAAACTTTTTATAGTCTCTTCTTTCCTCTAAGTTGGGATTTTTGGGTATGTGTTTATTCATGTTGGTCTCTTTTATGTTAGAAGCTTTGCTTATCAATCTTAGAAATTTTGGTTGTCTGCTCATATTAAAGAGTAGTAGACTAATAAACCAGTGAGAAGCTCTGTGTACAAGTGGAGCTTGTCGATGGAAAGATTACTGGTTTTTGCTTCTGGGAAATTATCTTAAATTTATAAAATATTCTAGGAAGGAATAATTAGTTTGAAATCTTATAGTAAAATAAATGATAATTAGATTGAAGAGTTGAATATAAAATTCAGAAAAACCAGGGGGAAATGGTATTGGTTATTCGTCAAACTAATAAATAAATTTATTTTAAATTTGAGATCTAGAGATTAAAATTAAAAAAATGAAAACAATTGGTGACTTCAGAGGGTAATCATTAGTTATGTATTCAGTGTCTTTTAACATATAAAACTCATCATTTTAGACTTGTGCAAATTGATAGGTCCCAAGAGAGGCATTTTTTATTATTGTGTAGCAGACAAAAGCCATTCATTCCTAAGGAATGTTTTGTTGGTGTTAGAATGTCAAGTAATTGATCTCTTGAGGTAGCAATCTTGATAGGAGCCATTGTATATGCATTATTGAGCAGAGAATGAGACATCTAATGAGACAGAAGTGTGAAAGTAGAGGGAAAGGCACGCCTGAATAAGGGATTCTGAATTAAGGTGCAGTTGCCAATAACCAATCTTTTTAGTGTTCTCATACCTAGCTGTTTGGGTGCCAGTTTTGGGTAATCTGGCTGCAGTGAGTAGACGTTACCATAGACAGAGAATCTACAGATTCCTCCACAGTTGCCATTGATAATGATGAATACTCTCCCAGGCATGGAAGAAATGATTTCCCCCTCCAAGTAATTTCAGGAACAACCAGGTTAGACATATACCTTGTCCCTAACCTGCAAATTTGCAGGCATGCTCATGTCAGAAGGTATAGTTGTGACACAATAAAGTGGTAATTCAAGGCCTCGGCAACCTGTCTGGTGATGTTATTTATGGGCTTATTAAGCCATTGGAGATCTTTGTTACTTATAAAAGGGAGGGTGATGGAAACATCATCAGAAATTGATTCTAAGCCATTTTTCCAGTTCTTTAATAACCACCGGATTTGAAAGTGAGTGATAGTTTTACTTATATCTGGTCCTGAAATGACAAATAGATTTTTAATTCTGTGCCAGCTTTGATTAATTAGTAGCAGCTGCCTGGAGAAGCTTGGAGAAGTCTTCTGAGGCTATATCTGACTTAGATGGAAAGATGGGTTGAAAGTTATTGATATCTACCATAGAATGGGAAGTGAGAGAGGCAGTGTATCAGGTTAGTTCATCCCTTTCATTTTTACATCTATTTACTGATGTGTATTTTTGGCTCCCCTGTTACTTAGAATGTAACATTTTAAGTAGAATAGAATGAAGTAGAAATGGAAGCTCTAGAAAGTAGAATCTTTACACATTTGACATTTAGCTAGCTCAGTGCTAGGTTCAGTGAATGAACTAATGAATGAATTGATATCAGAATGTGTGAAATATTTAATTTTCCATAGTGAGAATGGGGGACAGGATTAGATAGATAACAGCTCTTTTACACAATGAGGTAACTTTCCTGCATGACATAGTGCTTGGTGTGTAGACAATACTAAAAGAACATAGTTCCCATTCCTACTCCAAGGAGCTTCCATTCTGGTTGGGAAGAAAAGACAAACGTGATTGAAATGATTAATTTGTCTGACAGGATGGTTGTAAGTGCCAAAACTTAGTTTGGTCCCTGAAATGGGTGGCTTAGGTTTGAATGCATAGTACATTATCTTGGAATCCTGACTTTTATACTCATTCATATGTACCCGTTTTGCTTGGGAAAGATTCTTTTTCCTTGACTTTATCCCCCATCCCACCCTCAATTTTTCGCTCATTTTTGGTGTCACTAGGATGGGATATTTTGACTGGTTAAGGAGTTTTGCTTCAATTTAAATGTCAAGGTAAAAATGATCCATTAATAGAAAATAAATGACATGTTGATTTTTTTTAAGCTGAAGATTATCTGGTCACAGCGTTTGCTTCTAGAGAAATTATAGCATTTTTGAATTAAGCATGAGTCAGAGAAAAGCCTTTGTATTGTATTATACCATTTTGAAAATTTTTATCCTAAGTAATCAACAGTCTGTGCTTAAATAGCAATAGGAGAAATATATGCTTTTCATCATGTATATACATTTTGTGTAGAGCAGTCAGTCAGTTTAATGTCTGAGAGCATGGACTCTGGATTCTTGCTCTCAGGGCTTATATCTCCACCCTGTGTCACCTTATGTAAGCTGTGGGGGTCATCTGTAAAATGGGGATAATAATAATCCCATATAAGGCTGTTATAAGGGTTAAACATGCTCTTTCAGTTAGAGCCCTTAAGTCAGTGCTTGGCCTGTAGTTAAGTGCTCAGTTATTGTTGACTGTTGATGTTGTTAGAAATATACTTACTATTTTTGTTATTAAGTGGGTTTGAATCATTGATTTTTTTTCTTGGAGTATGACTCAACTTCACATTAGTGTTTTAATATAACTGACTATAAACAGTGATGGTTAATAGTTTATATATACATTTTTTATACAGATTGAATGTAATTTTTACAAAATTTGATGAAGTCCAGAAATCTGGAAACATGATACAATCTGCAAATGGTGAGTAGAAAAAGCATTCTGTTTTTGCTTTTTAAATTTTGTCATTATTGTTTTTGCTATTTCTGAAAGGCATAAACTTGATATCAACTTGATATCTTAATAAGGGTTTCTAAGTCTGAAGACTTAACCTCCATTTATGCATTTTCCCATGCCAGAAACTACTTGTTTAGAGTTGTCTTTGACTTTCTTTCATAGCCTAAACTGAGTCCATCAGCTAATCCTGTTGGCTTTACTTTTAGAAATACATCTAGCATCCTGTTTATTCTCACTGTGACTGCTGCTCTTCTCCGAGTGCAGGCTGTCATTGTATTTTACCTGTGCTCTCGTGGTAGCCTTCTAACCAATATCTTTGCTTTTATTCATTTCCAACACCTAAAGACTGTTTTTCACAGAGCAATCAGAGTAATTCTTTTAGAATGTAACTCAAGTGGTATTAATTCCCTGTTCAGAATCCTCCAGAGTTTTCCCATCACAGAGACTACAATTCTGTGATTCACCATTGCCCACCAGGCCCTGCATGACCCGATACTGACCACCATTCTGATGATGTCATATCGTTCTTCCCGAAAGTTCTCTTGGCTCCAGTTCCATTGCTTCCTTGCTAATTTTGAACATTCTAAGCTTCTTCTACTTCAGGGCTTCTGTGCTTATGATTCCTTCTGCTTGAAACATTCATCCCCTATGTGTCCTCATGGCTGTCTTCCTCATTCCATCTAGATCTTGGCTGCTGTATAACTTCTGTACCAAGGCCATCCAGAATAGCACATCTAGTTTTCTAAGGGAACTCTCTGTGCCCTCATCCTGCTTGTTTTACTTTTTTAGTGCACATCACTACAAAATATTTTTTGTTTATTCATGAGGGCAAGAACTTTATTTTATTCCCTTCTTTATCCTAAGTGCCTCAAAAAAGTCCCTGGCATGTGATAGGTATGCAATAAATATTGTTGAAAAATAAAATAACAACAGACTTGAATTGTGACCTATTGTTTCTAGAACCTGTATTCCTTTTACTATACTTTGTGATGATATTTGAGGACAAGTGGGTAATTGTGATTTCAGAAGGGGAAGGAAAGACAAGACTGAATTACTGTATGAATGCAGTTCTCAAAAAAACAATTCCAACAAGAACTTTTTCTAACTCTGGATACCTCATTGTGTCATAGCTATTTCGGAATTGCTAGGGATCTTAAATCATAGCATAGCTTATTATTTTGAATATCTCGAGGTTGTGAAAATGTTTGAGTGGTTTTCCCCAAAATGACCTAGTATGTAAGGGCAGAGCCTGAACAGAATCTGGGTCTTTTGACTCACAGTCTTACCTACCGTTATCAGTAAGGAATTTATCTTTAGATAACATGTTTCCTCTAAAATGCTTGAATTGTTCTAAAAATGCTTTCATTAATTCTCTTTATTTCTTTTTCATATGTTTTTATGTTTATAAAAACCATATTAAAAGAAAAATACCATAATTTAGCCATCACCAACAAATGTTTTCATTTTTCCATATTCTCTTATAATGCATTTTCCTAAAGTTGTATAGTTTGTATGTAATTTTAACCATGGCATAATTTCTGTATATTACCCCATACTTTTGTGTTTACTTTTATAAGTGTTTTAAAAAATGAAATCTAGGTAGAGCTGGACCAGAACTCTGGCCTTGGAGTCGTGTTTCAGTGACATGCGTGCTTATTGATATGTGTGGGCAAGACTGCCCAGCCAGTTGCTAGAAAGAAACATGCTTTTAATTTCATGTGTGTATTTGGGTAGTTTGTATAGTTTTCTAGTTCAAAACTTGTTGGCGCCAAGATAGAAAGTACTGGGCAAGGCTGTTGTGGTGGTGCAGAAAAGTGAGTTTGTGCTTTATAGCCTATATTATAACTATGAAAGAAACTCATTATAACACTGGCACTGGGGAGAAGGACCACATCTGTGTTCTTGTCTCAAAGGTGTATATACACATCTATGAGCTTTAATGACTCATAAGATTTAATCATCAAGAATACCACGATCCTATGGCATTGGGTGTATCACAGCAATATTTTATTCTAAATGTCTAGGTGTAAATATTGTCCCCAGCTTTCCTTACTTTTGCGTGTGTGTGCATGTACACACACGTGTGTGTATATATGAATATGTAGTACAGGGGTAGGTTTGAGAATGGAGACAGTTATTTTAGGTAGCTGTTTTAAAAATAGCAAATAGCAGGGAAGACAACTCAAAACTTTCGGGAGGCCTGTAATTTTAGCCTTCTTACTGTATGTAGAATCAGCATTTTAATTGTTAGAGCCAAAAGAGAATAACTTAAAGGCATATGTATAAAGATTTCAGAATTCCTAACCCAGATAAATTTGGTCTCTTCACAGTAACTTTGAGAGACCAGTAAGATGTTCATTAACTGTCAGAAAACGAAAGCACCACCTGATTTCCTCCGTGCTGGAGCTCGGAACATTTAGGTAGTGTAGAGAGACCACACAAGCAATGGGTGAATCCTACCTCTCTTTTCCGATTTTTGTTTTTTGCCGAACAACTATCTGTGTAACCAGTTTTTAAACTTTTCTGGACTTCAGATCATTGACTACTCTACTTTTCTCAACCCATCCTCCTCCTGCTTTGTCCATGTTACTCTTAAGACAGCTTAGCTTGTGACCTTTCTGAACTTTCTTATTCTAGGAGCTTTTGTAGATTCTTTAAGATTGTCTGCATAGACAGTATATCATCTGCAAAAAAGAACAGTTTTATCTCTTTTATATCTGTATGTTTTTTATTTCTTGTCTTATTGCACTGGCTAGAGCTTCCACCAGTCTATAAAATAAGAGTGATGAGAGTGGACATCCTTGCCTGGTTCCCAGTCTTAGGTCTTTCACAACTAAGCAGAGTGCTAACTGTAGGTTTTTTGTAGCTGTTTTTCAGCAAGATGAGGTAGTTCTCAACTAGTCCTTTTTATCTGAGTTTTTATCACACACGAGTGTTAGATTTTATTATTTGAAATCATCAGCATATTTTAAACATTAAGGTAGAATTCATATATAAACTCTTTTAAAAAAAACTTTATTGGGGTTACATTGGTTAATACAATTAAATAATATTCAGGTGTACATTATAATTTGACATCTTTATATCCTATTGTGTTTACCATCCAAAGTACAGTTTCCTTCAGCTACCATATATTTGATCCTCTTGACTCACTTCACCCTCCCCCTAATCCCCTGTATTTGACCCCCTTTAACTGTCTACCTACCCATTCCTCCCCAACCCAGTACCCTGTGGTAACCACTAGTTTATATTCCATGTCCATGAGTCTCTGTTTGCCCTGTTCATTTGGTGCTTTTAGGTTTATATCCCACATGTAAGTGATGTCATTTGACTTTCAGCTTTTGCTGTCTGGCTTATTTTGCTTAGCATGATTATCTATCTCACGGTCCCATCCATGTTGTCGCAAATGGCAGTATTTCATCTCTTCTTAAGGCCGAGTAATATCCCATTGTATATATGTACCACAGCTTCTTTAGCCAATCATTTGTCTTAGGACACTTCAGTTGCTTCCTTGTCCTGGCCACAATGAATAATGCTGCTATGAACATGGTGTGCAAATATGTTTTCGGATATGAGTTTTCAAGTCTTTGGGGTAAATACCCAGTAGAAGGATTGCTGGATCATATGGTAGATCCATTCTTAGCTTTTTGAGGAAACTCCATACTGTTTTCCATAGTGGCTGTACCAATTTGCAGTCCCACCAGCAGTGTATGAGGGTTCCTGTTTCTCTGCATCCACTCCAACATTTGTTATTACTTGTCCTATTAATTATGGTTATTCTAACAGGTGTGAGATGGTATCTCATTGTAGTTTTGATTTGCATTTCCCTAATAGCTTAG
>NW_006442484.1:5334358-5339781 GCF_000325575.1 Pteropus alecto
TGTGTGTGTGAGAGTTGTAAAATGTTGGTCAGAGTGATGCCTCCAGCCTTGTTTTTTCTCAGGATGTCTTTGGCAATTTGGCATCTTTTGTGCTTCCATACAAATCTGATGATTTTTTGTTTTATTACTTTAAAAAAATGCCGATGGGATTTTGATGGAGATTGCATTAAATCTGTATAATGCTTTAGGTAATACAGTCATTTTAACTATGTTGATTCTTCCAATCCAAGAACACAGAATATCTTTCCATTTCTTTGTACCTGCTTCGATTTCTTTTAATAGGGTCTTATAGTTTTCATTATATAGGTTCTTCACATGTTTCATTAGATTTATTCCTAGGTATTTTATTATTTTTGTTGTAATAGCAAAAGGAATTATTTTTTCCACTTCTTTTTCTGACACTTCATTATTAGAGTATAGGAACGCTATGGATTTTTGAACATTGATTTTGTATCCAGAAACTTGACTTTATTTGCTTATTGTTTCTAGTAGTGTTCTTGTGGAGTCTTTAGGGTTTTCTATTTAGAAAATCATGTCATCCACAAATAGTGACAGTTTGACTTCTTCATTTCCTATTTGGATGCCTTTTATATCTTTCTCTTGTCTGATTGCACTCGCTTGGACCTCCAATGTTATATTGAATAACAGTGGCGATAAAGGACAGCCTTGCCTTGTTCCTAACCTTAGAGGGAAGATTTTCGGTTTTTCACCATTAAGTATAATGTTGGCTGAGGGTTTGTTGTGTATAGCCTTTATTATGTTAAGGTACTTTCCTTCTATACCAATTTTGTTAAGTGTTTTGATCATAAATGGGTGCTGTATCTCGTCGAAGGCTTTTTCTGCATCTATTGATATGATCATATGATTCTTATTTTTTAATTTGTTTATGTGGTGTATCATGTTAATCGATTTGCGCATGTTGAACCATCCCTATTGTTGGCCAATTTTAGATCTTCTTTGGAAAATATATCTATTTAAGTACTTTTGCCCATTTTTAAATTGGTTTATCTTTTGATGTTGAGCTGTGAGTTCTTTCTGTATTATGGATACAAGACTCTTATTGGGTATATGATTTGCAAATATATTTTGCCATTCTGTGCATGATCTTTTCTCTTTCTTGATATTTAAAAGTTTTTAATATTAATGAAGTTTATCTTTTCCTTTGTTATTTGTGAACAGAAATGCTCTTTGGAGTAAGAAAAAAAAACCCTGGATTTGAGCTAAGTTGAAAGAAACTATTACTATAATAGTAATACACTTAAGGAAGAAATGGATTTCATCCTAGGTTGTATTTCTTGACTTATTCAAAATTATGTTTTAAGAAGTGTAATTGATTATATTTATATGAAACCCAGGGACTTAATTTTTTGAAAGTGTAAGAATTGTGACTAAATCAGCAATGAAAAAGCAGCTGAGTAGCAATTAGAAACGAGCGTCCTATCTGTATTAGAATGCTTCATATTCGTATGGTTCTTTTTTGTTGCTAGGTTACCCGAAGGCCTTTTAGCTTTGAATGGCAAGAATATGAGAGTTAAAAATATGTTGTTTTATAGAAGTTTCTTTTTCTTTTTTTCCATCTCCATATAATTAGCAAGCCCCTTGAAGCAAAAATTACAGTTTTTCCTTCCATGGGTTTCTCAAAGCAAATTATGTTCTATGTACGTATTTTTTTTTTATCATGCAGATGTGCTTATGCTCATGGAAGAATTGGATTTTCAGCATGAAAGAGCCAGTAATTATATACTAGTCAGTGTCCTTCATCCACAGCCACTTAACTATCTTTATTTTAATTGGATTTTATTGAAGTGAGGCCCGTGGATATTAATTTGGTTAAAAATGCTCATGCTTTTGAGTTTCTTTAGCAAAGCTAACATGTTTATGAGAGAAGAATGAAAATATCATTCTGGTAAATCTATGAAAATTCCATAATAAATTTGTAGCTAAAGAAAAAAAGTATTTGCCAACAAAAGTATAAACTAGATAACAAATAATCATAAAATTATTGGTCCTTGTACATGACTGTATCTAGGATATCATTTTACTGCCAAATGCATCCTGCCTTATGTTTTTTTACCAAAAAAATTTATAACTTGAAAAATGTTAGGTGTCATTTCTAAGTTGTTGGAAATGAGAAATATCTGTGCAAATCTGAAAACAAATAGACTGACAACGAATTGTTAGTTAAGATCTGAATTATTTCTCAGTGTAGCTAGGACAAGGCCTTCGTTTAAAGATACATTGACTGCCTTTTTTTTTTTTTTTTAATTAAGAAGCTAAGCCATTATTGTCTTGCATAGTCTTTAAAAACCATGCTGATGATGGGTTCTCACTCTCTTTCATGCTTGTTTATTGGACTCTGCATATTACAAGGTTTGGGATTCTGGTTCAGTATCTTAGGCAAGTGTTTCCATAGTCACAGATACAGGAACATGTTACAGAGCTGGCAAGTGTGCTGTGCTAAGGGAGAGGCCACTTACAATAGCCTGGAAGAGACTGTTTCTGATACCAACTTAAGCTGCAGCTAACAGCTTGCTTTTTCTTCTGTGTGGAAATAACATTTTTTTTTTTTTTTTTTGACATTCTTATTTAAGGTTTATGTTAGGAATGTTCTCTTTTCAAGGGGATAAAATCATACGGTCAATTTTTTTTAATACCAATTTTAAGGAAGGTTTTCTTACATGAGTAAAGTCAGATGGAGTAGGTTCACCTCCTACCAACCACCCCTTAAAAAAAAAATCACTGTTGTGTATATAGTCTAGGCTTTTATTTTGGAATAGGGTGGCAGTTGTCATTGGTGCTGGATCACAGTGAAGAGGTCATGTGGGCGGAGAGCTTGCTGATGCTTAAGGTGCTGTGAGTACGTACAGCTTTCAGAGCAGTGTTTTTATTTCTACCAAGATCACTGACAAACATGACTACTGGGAAAGGTAGGCTCATCTAATATATTCTGAAATTTTGTAATTTTTGCTGCATAACTAGGATATAAATAAAACATCTAACTATTTAAGATTTCATAATTGCTCTTATAACTAAAAATCATGGCTGAAATTTAGTAAAATAATTGCTATGAATATTTGCACTTAGGCAGGGAAAAAACTGTGAAACTTACAGCTATATTAATGTTAGCATTCAAAGACCAGGAAGGAGCAAAGAGGCACAGTTAAGCCAAGCTTGGTTATGTTTTCATCAGCCTCTGTTTATTTCGTGTGCTTTTAATTTTTTTTTGCTCTCCTTTGTTCACAATATGTGGGTTATGGAAAATAAATTATTTTGCAATTGCTAGACATTTGTTAGTAAGTATAAGCTGTCCTGAAAGGAATCTAACAGCTAAAAATTTCTAAGGTTTCCCAACAGTGGATAGAGGAAAAACAGATAAATCATAGCAGTGCAGGAGTGCTGTCTCTGTCTTGAGAAATCATTTCATAAACATTTTCCTTTCCTTTTAAAAACAGATTTGCATTTTTAAAATGCAAAAATGGTACCAAAAACTACAAAAGAAGTATTATTTACAGAAATCCTAATTGATTAGCCTTCAGTCTTTTCATGGAGGTTTTACCTATGTTTTGCAGCATTGAAAAGATTTTGAAAGAACTCCCTGTGAACAAGGTTTGTGTTTGAAAGAAGAGTGCATTTGATGTGATGTGAACAACCGATATCACTGTTTTGCTTTCCTATGGGATGGTCTTCCTGGCAGGCTTTTAATTTGTTGTCTCTGAAGTATATGTTGAACCCTGCCACTGAAACAAAATGTAATAACAACGATTCTACCACTAAACAGGTATTACACAGAGTAAATTGTACACAATTAACAAGTATTTCTGTGTCCTCCGCTGCACGGAAATTGGCACCCATCCAGCTTATTTGCTCTGTGTTTATTTTGTGAGGGGTTGTTAAGGTGTGTTTATCTATTTTTTAAACTAAATTTGACTAAGTTTGATGAAAATGGTTATATTGGAAGATGCTGCATTTCTGATTGTTATATTTTCAAATTGAGAATTTAAAGTATACAGTGATAGTATTCCTTTTTATTTCATCTTATTACGTTAGTGTATATTCAGATTAAACTGCTGTAGAAAATCAATACCTGGCCAGTAGAGTTAAATAATTCATGTTCCGAAGTGATCTCTTTTGGAGCCCTTCATTCAAGGATGTGAAAGTATGTTACTTATAAAAGTAGCATTTGTCTTAAGTTGTATTTTGGATTGTTTTTTAAACATAAGGTGAAATAATTATTGAAGTTGACTAATTTATTAAAGGCCATGGAGAGAATGGATCTGAATTCAAAATAAAGACTGTTCTTTCTGTTGGTAATCCCTTTCAAATTGCCTACCTCATTAGTCACTGTTACCTGAAATGCAAGCTTAGAAGCCTTGGTAAATTTTACTCAAAGTTGCTGCAAATATGGTCGCAGATTAAAAGCTGTTTCTTGTAGTGATGACATATTTGAATTACCCTCTGTCAATCCATGATTAATAAAGGATCGTTAACAATCCGCAAAATGTAATAACCATTCTACCACGGCCGTTGGGAGAATATTTTAGTATTTTCAAAGCAGTTTTCTAGATGTCTTTTGTTTGTTTTTGTTTTATGACCCTTACAGCAGCCTCATGAGTAGGCAGAGCAGATTTTAAACATGGATACAGGTTTCACGGTTTCTCTAATCGTGTTGGTGCCTAGACAGAGAGCAGAGCCTCTGCACTTTGCCTTCTTAGACCAGTGCTCCTTCCAGCAAAACTTGTAGTGGATCTCAGTGTTTCCTCCCTACTGTTGTGATAAAACCTTGGCTTTGTTTGTTTCTTTGATTGTGAAATTGTGCCATTTTCAGTAGTTGCCTTAGGGAGTAATTAAATGAAAGCATCCAGAGAGGTAATTTAGCGCCCTATAACCAAGTTTTAGACACTTTGAAAATGTGATTTTCCTAATCAGTTGTTTGCCCAATGATTAGGGTTCAGGGGAGGCAATTCTGGGAGAGGAACTTATGTTACAAATGTCATGAGTTTGTTTTTGAAAGCAGCTTGGTATTGCGAGAGGGGAATGTTGCGGGGAAGATGAACAAAGGCTTTGTATACTGTGATAAGAAACAGGTTTTTATTGTAGGCAATTTACTTCTCAGTTAAATTTTAAAAATTGTGTTGGGGTTAGAAGAAGATTGTTATATTTAATTTTTCTAAATATAACAACAGCAGCAGCAAAACAAAATCCCTTTTTTCTTTCAGAATACAAGGGACTTTAACACTAAAAAAAAAGTAGGAAAGATGTAATTTAGAATAAAGGGTAGCCTTTTAAGTGAACGAAATTTAACTATGAGAAATTTCCAAGTTTTTTCTTATAGGTCTTAGTTTGGTGCAAACTGGTATAAATCATCCAAAAAAATGTCACCAGTCCTTTAAAGTGGTTTTTGGGTCTAGATGACTGGGATGTAA
>NW_006442484.1:5339845-5354882 GCF_000325575.1 Pteropus alecto
AGACTTTGGACCCTCAAACTTTGGCTGCATGAACAGTATGTGACCTGTGCCAGTGACTTGTCAGCTTTGATTTCCTCACGAGTTGGGGATAATGATAATTCCTGTGCCACTGTGAGGAGTAAGTGAGATTGATGCATGTAAATAGCTAGATGTAGGACCTGATCCATAAATATTGTCCTCTGTGATACAGTGATACGATTCCCTGTGCTACTGTTAGATGATGTAATGGGAGGTGAAAGTTGGGCTTAGGTTTAAAATATATAGTCGATGTTTTTGTTCACGTATTGGAAGCCCTCTAAAGAAATACAGGATTCAGAATCTGATGTATGATAAGATCTCTTAAAAGGAAACTGCCACCCAGTGCCCAGATCTTGGTTTCTAGCACCACTAGGGCAAAAAAAAAATAGCTGATTAGGGCTGGAGCAGGGAATACACCTACTGAGCCTGGTACATCTTGTATGACAGTAAGTAGGGAATTGCACAAACCAAAACCAAAACAATTATGGGAGTATGTCAAAGGGACACAGTGAAAGATTCCCAGTGACCAAAGCTGGAATGGTTTGAGCAATAAAATTAAGTAGTATTGGATTATAACCCAAAGTATAAATACTGATGAGTCCATATTAATAAAAATAAATGATTGGAAAAATATTTAAATGAGAGAGAAGAGACAAATCTCCCATGCAGAATTATTCCAAATCATTTATCTTGCTCCTTCATCCTAGAGGAGGAGTGCAAATTTCCCACTCTGTGTGATGTGCATAGCTACTTCTTCTTAAAGAATAAAGTATGGAAAGGGAGAAAAGGAGTAACTTTGTAGTGGAGAAACCTGACAAAGACTACCTCAGGTGATCAGGGTCAACATCAGCAGTCTGGTTGATAGCATGTTTTCTTGATATGATGCGATGAGAATGGCATTTTACTTTGTGGTCTTCCTCCCCAAAACCTGTGAGTTCTGTCTAAACACAATAGAAACATCAGACAAATACAGATTGAAAGATATTTGGAAAACTACCCAACCAGTACTTCTGGAAACTGTCATGGTCATCTAAACCAAGGAAAGTCTGAGAAACTCACAACCCGGAGGAACCTAGTGAGAAATGTAACTCGATATCTTGAATAGGATCTGGAACAGATAAAAGACAGTAGGAAAAAAGTAAGGAACTCTAAATAAACTATGGACTTTAGTTAATAATACCATATCAATATCAGTTCATTAATTGTAGCAAATGTACCCTACTAATGTTAGATGTTAGATATTAGAGAATGAGCATGGAATAAATGAAAATTCTCTCTGTACTATCTTCACAACTTTTCTGTCACTCTAATACCATTTCAAAGTAAAACTTTATTAAAAATGAAAAACTGGAAACTAGTAATGGAGTTGAGAGAGAAGCTTTTTATTCTCATTTTTTTTTTTCTGGTAATATATAAATTATTTAATTATGTTCTTTGAAAAATGTTACAGAATGTATCTGGAACAGTAGGATTATGTGCTTTTATTTATTTTTTATAATGTTCTGTGTATTTAAAACATCAAATGTTGTTTATTTAAAAAAAAAAAAAAGGCAAGGAGACTATTTTGGCAACAGAAATTCACCTTAAATGATGAGGAAGACCTGAGTTAGAACAGCCTCATTGGTACTGGAGAGGGGAATGGAAGTGAAAGATGGCTGGAAGTAGCACTAGACACACTGGTTATTTGAGTGAGCAGGTGGGGGAAGGTGTGGTGGGAAGTGGTGAGGGAAAAGGAAGCGTTAAGAACTCTGTGTTTTGGCTTGACTGACTAGATGAAAGGTGGTAGGACCAACTGAAGTAGGAAACTTGGAGGGTGAGCAGGTTTTGAGGGAGAGGATTATAGTTTTGGATACTTGGACTTAGAATTTTGTTTGTGCATGGTTTGATTCAAGTGAGTTTGTATCTTGGAGTAGAGCTGGAGCTGGTATTAGAGGATTAAGATTTATTAGAATGTAGGTTTTTATTTTAAATTGCTATCTTATTTTTCTGTCTTATGCAGAAGGATGATTATTTCCCTCTTGGGTTCTTGAGAATGAAGTCATAAAAGCAGGGTTGGATGATTTGAAAAGGTTATTACTCAAAAGGCAAATAGCTCTTGGTACAGTCACTTTTTAAGTGTGAGGAAGAGTTCTGGTAGAAAAGCTTTCCCAAATTTGGCTCTGGATTTTTCCAGCTGACTTGCTTTTGTGCCTCCACGGTGGTTGTCAGGGAGAAGTAGGTCAGGGTTGGTACAGTGCTAATTAAAATGACATTTCTAAAAGAATACAAGGTGTAGATCTGATATTTGTGGGGTTTGGGTTTAAAATGGTATGGTCGATGTTTGAGTTCTGGCATTTATTAGGTAAAATACCCTTTCAGGGCAAGTTCAAAGGTAAAATAAGTAGTGTGGTCAAAAGGAGAATGTATAATCAGTGAAAGGATACATTGTAATTTTTTAAATACAGTCTGAGATTATATAAGGTATTGAAATATTGTTGTTTCCTTGAGGTCCATTTTTTACTCATTAATATACAAACTTTGTCTACAGCCTTTAAAGTTGTATAAAACTCCTCCCTTTCCCATGAAATAGTAAAAATGAAAGTCTGAATATGTTTCCTAAACATCTCCACTGTACTTTTTGAGTATTTTTGTGAGAAATAAGTAAAAACTTAATTCTGCTATTCTCTAACTTTTCACTGTGAAGAAGTTTGGCTATTATTATCATAATTATTATTAATAATTATCAGTTCCTTTTGTGCACACCTGTGTGCCTATGCTGTCAGTGCCAGTCCTTACCTCTGCCTGGCCTTTCTCGGCCCAGGGGCTTCATATATATTGTTTTCCCTAGAACATACTTTACTCCTTACCCAGCTTAATATCTGCTCAGTTTTCTGGCATCACTTTTTGTGTTGCAAAGGCTTTCTCAGAAATGCCTTCCTGGGACCTCTGTAGCCTCTTGGAAGACTTATCATGCTGATTGGCTGTCAGCTCTGAGAGTAGGAACTGCTTTTTTCTCTGAATTGTCAGCCTCCAGCCCAGGGCCTGGCATAGGGTGGGCATTTTTTAAAATGCTGAATACACAAATGAAAGATACGTGACTTCTACAGAGAAATATGCTCAGAGAATTTCAGCAACTTGTCAAAACTAAGAAATATTGTCAGGATTTTTGAAGTTTGGAGATTTTTTGAAATCTGTGTGCTTTTTACTACTAGATATGTCACCTCCCAAAGGTAGAGTCATATGCGGAAGATTGAATTCCAATTATTGTTTCAGTTTCTCAGTGAAAACTGCACACTAATTGGTTTACCCCCTGAGTTAGATATGCCAAAACCTTTGTTCAGCATGGAGGAGGATTATAGCTCTCGAGGCAAGAGACTCTCATTGGCCTGGCCCCCACGATACGCATGCTCACGGAGGCTGCCTCCAGGTTCCACTGACAGAGGAGTTGGGCCCACTCCATAACCCAGCCACACTGTGTGACTGCACCACCACCTTTCGTATGATGTCCCTTCTGGCACGGATGCCCAGTCATCGAAAACACATTTACCCATTGACCTTTGGAATTCAGAGAGATTTGATCGAGCAAGGCAGATGGGAAATTCTTGTAAAATAGGATGGGCTTCATGGGTTTTTCTTATAATCAGGTTCAAGACTGAATTGGAATACACATTTGATTTTTGTAAAAGATTGGGGAAAAATGCAATTGAAAGGCCCTGTTTTCTATCCTAAATTTTATTTTTGGCTTCTTCAGTTTACTTAAGTTTCTTTGTACAGAAGTGAAAATCCTGTTTGAGAGTGGCCTGCTGTATTCAGTCATCTGTAGTAAGGTTAGTCTATGATAAGTTTTCTGACAGCTGCCTGCATATATATATGCTGTTGGCCACGAGGCTAGACCCACAGGATCACATGTACAGATCTTCTGAAAAAGGATGACCTCACTGTAGAGCCCCTTTTCCTGCTAGAAGAGTGACCCCTGTCCTGCTGCTTAATCAAAGGCATTCTTTTGCTTCATTGTTCATAGTAGTTTGGAACTTTGCTCCTCTCCATTATCCCCCCTCCTACTCTTGAATTCCTGGTCCATAAGAGAGTGCCTGAGTAATCCTCCTCACGTAGATGAGTGTTATGCCTTTGGTGAAAGCCCCGTCGTGCAATTTGGCATTCCTTGAACCACAGTCCAAAATGTGTCTTAGAAAACCATCAACTCTAACATGACTTAAATTAACTTTCAAATTGTAAGACTAGAATTATTCAGATTTGAATGAATATTGCACTAAAGAAACAATACTTAGTAATAGTTGGAGAAAATAAAATAGACCCAAACTTTTGATATATTTACTCAGAGATATTTACTAGGTAATATCCTCACAAATTCTTAAAACAAGATTATTTTTTCTTCACTACAATGGTTCTTTCTTAGAATTTCTTTTTGAGCTATCCTGAACATGACTAATTTATGTTTCATGGGATTCATTGTAATCCCATGATATTCCTCATCTTTTTCCGAAGAGAGAAGCCTTAAAGTAGCTGAAAATTCATGGCCAGAGAGTATGAGAATAGTGAATTGATTTATACTAACTTTCTACCAGGCTCTGTGCAGGGGGACTAAAGCAGGTCACCATAATGTATGAGGACTATCTTTTATCCCAGAGAACCTTCGACATCGAGAAGAGAAAGAGTTATATAAATAACCACTTACTTAAGCCTCTTCTCCCCTCCTCTTCCTCTAGCTAATAAACCTTGGGGTTAAGTGGCTAATGGAGGGGCCAAGAGGACAGTCCCAGCTCTGGAAACCTTGCAGGCCGTAGAAGCAGGAGGGGCTTTCTTGGGGAAGGCTATTTCTGCTTTTCTCTTACTCTGGACCTATTCAGAGGTTAAAGCATGAACACACACATGTCTGGGAGTGTTGGTCCCTATCAGGATGTAGAGCCAGGGTTTCAGTCTGGTGAAGATTCCTGTGGCTCACCAAAAGCTGTTAATATGAAGTCAATTTAAGTCATCACAGAACGTGGTGATTTGCTCTTCCAGCAAGAAGGACAGTTTATTCCCATCCTCCTTGATTGACTCTCTGGGGAGCTCTTTGATATACTGAGAATAGTAAAGTAGCAGTCTGTTTGTGTCCCCATCCTTTGCCTTTAAGTTGGTTCCAAGGGTGAATTTGTAGTCTTCCTGAGGTATGTTGGGAGATACTCTCCTTCAAGACTGATCTTCTGTACCTGATTATTGCTCTGCCACTGTGGGTTCTTTTCTCTGGGGAAGGCATGGTATTAACAGGGCTACTTTAAATTTGGCCCACAGATTGGCCGGGAGATACTGACTTCAGTAACCTTAACTGCTGGACATGGGGACTTTGCCTTCAATTCTCTGCTTCTTGGTGCCCAAGATGGGGACAGTCCCATAGTGGTGAGGCTCCTGGACCTCTCTGTCTCTTGGCAGAGGGCTGCTGGCTAGTTTGTTCATTATGTGTCAGAAATTCCTACCCCTTTAATATCTGTCCAGGGAGAGTCTTTGGAATTTGTTCTCTTTCACTGTATATTTGCTCAGCATGGTAGTCTAGGGTGTTCCTGAATTATGCAAAATGTGTGCATATTTAAAGCATACTCACACTCACAGTTAATGTCGAATCCCTCAGTATCAGACACAAATGATAAAGGGAGTCACGTCAGAGGGTGTGTAGGCGGGCACAGTGGATCCTTTCTGTGTTTGTTTGGCCCTGTTCTGTATTCATACAGCATATCCTATGCATGCCTTTAGCAAAGCATCACACTGAACCATAACTGCTGCTCTTTGTATGTATCTGTTCCCCATGCTGGACTGTCAACTCGAGTGAGAACCATTGGCTTTCTTACCTAGCACGTAGTGTGCTATTAGTATTCAGAGGAGGTGTCCTCTCTAGTAGGCCCCCAGTGAGAGGAGGTTGGTGTTTCTGGGCATCCATCCAGTCTCATTGTAGAAGTAACAAAGGAATTACTTTCAAACCAAATCACCTCTCAGGTGACCCTGTGCCTCGAACTTGAATTTCCAAGTTACAGGAGACTGGGGGTTTTAGGGGAGATTTTTAAAAAATCGATACCTCTTAGTGAAAGCATATTCCTAATTTAGCTTTTTCATTTTGTTTATAAATGCCAGATTTCTTTCCTGTGACCCTGAGAAAACTGTTGTTGAGACTGTCCTAAAGCATCTTGATGAGGGGACAGATGGATCTTTTTCCTTTTGGAGCTAGCTTTAGGGAAGGTGGTTTAACCATGCCTTCTATTTCTCAAAAATGTCCATACATTTCTTTCTGAATTGTGTATTCCTTATAAGAGCATTGAAAAAATTAAATTCTTAATTCTTCAGCTCCATCCATATATTTTTTGAGGAGTTTGCATTTTGTACTCAAAGCATAACACAGTGACAGTGTAAATAGCTCCATTTGTTGAGTACTTATAATTTTCATGTCTTTATATGTATTCTAAGCTTTATGACATCACTTTAATGTAGTATAGAGAGTCTCTTGGTTCCAAATGACATAAGTTCCATTCCAAGAGTGTAAAAAGTGGAATTAATTGGTTCATATAACTGAGAGGTGTTGGGTAGATCTTGCTTTACTCCCAGGAATGCAAAACTGGTGTTGTCCTTAGCTCTCTCAGCACTTCTTGTTCTGCTGTCTTCTGGTTTGCTTTACTCTGAGGCAGGCACCTCCATTTTGTTGGCTCCAGCAGCTCTAGGCTTGCATCTACACAGCTCCAAGTCCAGATGAAAGAGGTGCTCTAGGATTAATTACCTTGATGAATGGGGTGGGGCCTGATGCCTTGGTCGGGCCTGGGTTTCACCCATTCCTTGAGGCAGAGGTGTGGTCACACTCTGAGAGTGGGAAGGAGGAGTGGGGGGGTTGGTTACCCAAGAACTGTTCCCTGCTGTCAGTAGAAGGAGGGGGTTGGTATTGGATAGGCAACACTTAGGCTCCGTATCCCTTTTTTCACAGATGAGGTAATAAAAAAGCCTATTTCCATTATCTTTTAAAACCTCTTCTTGAACTTTTAGGTTGGTGTTGATGAAAGTGCAGGCGTATGACTAATGGCCCCACCTTGGGACAGGCTCACTGCTCGCTGTGCATTTCCTCACATACAAAGTCATCCTTGGGCACCTTCATCGTCAGCCATGCCTGCATCTATCCTGAGTCTGCTCACTGTTACCCGCTTATGAATTGTAGAATAGCAGCCAGTATCTGAAACCCAAGGAAGAAATAAGCTTTGGTCTGTTCCTGTGGACAGACCTAGTCATCAGTTCCTACAGGTGTGACTGGTCAGTTCCCAGGAGTGCCACAAGAGAGTCAGGTACCAGTGGACGTTTGCTTCATGCCCTCCTTGCATTTCAGTTCCCTCCCCAGTTTCTCGTGGTGTTTTCCTTGCCTGTCTTCCCCTAGTTCCTTCCCTTTTTAACTCCCTTTCTATAGGATTAGTAAAACTGAAATGAATTTTTGACTCATCATTCTTTCTTTGCTCTGATTCTCTTCTCTCTTTATCTGCACTAGAGGTATTATGGTTGAGATAGTCTTAAAATGCCAGCTTGGCGTTCTGGCAGCAAGCGCTTGGCTGAAGGAATGGGGTGTGATTCTTTGTAAAGCTTGATTGTTTCAGGTTCCTTTTCTGTGGTAGACAGTGGATTATTGGTGTCAAAGGGGCAGAAGTAGCACTCTTTTAGCTCCCTCGTAGCTTCCATTATGCCATTTTCATTTTTGTGCTGTGAAATATGTGAATATTTACAATCAGGTTAAACTTTTTTTTTAATTCAATGGTATTTTATTTTTTATTTTTTTATTTTTTAAATTGATTTAATTAGTTTCAAGTATATAGTACATTGGTTAGACGTCTATATAGTTCATAAAACGGTCCCCCTAATTGTTCCCTCCCTCCCCTGACCCTCCATCTAGCCAGCGTATTAATGCTAACTTCATTCCCTCTACTGTGCTCCCCATCCCCGTGACCATCCATCAGTTACTAATTTGTACTTCTTTAACCCTTCACCCCATTCTCTCAGCCACCAAGCCCCCTTCCCCGCTGTCCATCACCAAATTGTCCACTATATTTGTGAGTCTGTTTTTGATTCGTTTGTTTTTCTTATTCCTTAGATTCTGCATATAAGTGAAATCATATAGTGTTTATCTTTCTCTGTTAACTTAAATACCTTCTAGATCCATCAAAGCAATATCTCTTTCTATCCCCTTCCTTTTAGTCTGTGTGTGTCTTTTACTCTAAAGTGAGTCTTTTGTATTTTTTTCTTCTTAAAGAAGTCCCTCCAACATTTCCTGTAATACTGGCTTGGTGGTGATAAATTCCTTTAGCTCATTTTTTGTCTGGGAAACTCTTTATCTGTTCTTCAACTCTAAATGATAGCTTTGCTGGATGAAGTATTCTTGGTTGTAGATCCTAGATCTTTTCATCATGTCAAATACTTTTTGCCAAGCCCTTCTGTCCTGCATAGTACCTTTTGAGAAATCAGCTGCAAGTTATGGGTGCTCCCTTATAGGTAACTATCTGTTTTTCTGTTGCTGTTTTTAATATTCTTTCTTTGTTTAACCTTTGGCATTTTAATTATGATGTGTCTTGGTGTGGGCCTCTTTGGATCCCTGATTTTTGGAATTCTCTAAGCTTCTTGGGGTTTTATGTCTATTTCCTTCAGGTTAGAGAAGTTTTCCATCATTGTTTCTTCAAACAGCTGTTCAACATCTCGTTTTCTTTCAGGTATGCCGAACAGATGGATATTTTGACCCTTAATAGTGTCCTGTATGCTCCTTAAATTATTTTTATAGTCTTGGCATCTCATCTCTTGCCATTCTGATTGTGTGCCCTTGGCTTTCCCATCCTCTAGATAGGACATTTATTCACTTTGTTTATTCCTTTGTTTATTCCATTTAACATACTTCTCATCTCAGATGTGTTTTTTCATTTCAGACTGGTTCTCTTTTATAATTTCCATTTCCATATTTATGTTTTTAATGAAATTCTTACTGAATTTATCTACACTTCCCAAACGTTCATTGAGCATCTTTATAATCAGTGTTTTGAACTCTGCATCTGTTAGATTACTTGACTCCATTATATCTGGATCTCTGTTCTGTTCTCTCATATGGTTTCTGCTTCTTTGTCTTCCCATTTTGGCTGCCTTTCTGTGTCTGTTTCTATGTACTAAGCAAAGCTCTTATGTCTCCGTTTTTATTAGTGTAGATTTGTAAAGTAGGAGTCCAGTGGCACAGTCCTGAGGGGGGTTCAGCTGGAGGCCAAATTTAGCTCAAGCCTGTGCCCCTCTGGGGCCACCTTTTAAGATTCAGCAAGCAATTCAAAGATGCTGTGGTTATAGTTGCCTCAAAAGGCCACACCAGAAACTGAGGCCAGCTGCCTCCAGTGTGAATCTTGGTGCTGCTCAGCAACAAGCACCTGACTCTTTGAGGATACACCTGGATGTGGCTTAGGTGGGGCTGCGAGTTGGGGGAGGCGGAGTTTCAGGGAATCCTCTGGGCGGAGCGACCTCTGTTATCCTTTTTGGTGACATCATGGCTATGGTGGCGCTGTGTCTGCGCACTGGGAGTGGGGAGGGCTCAACAGGAAACAGTGGCTACCGCAGGCACTTCTGTACATAGCGAGACTCCTCTAGGCCCTCACTCGAACAATGTCTCCCTGTAAGTCCCTGGTGCTCTGACAAAGGCATTTCTTAATTTTGTAAATAGGGGAGAGGCATTTTTGTGTCAGAGTGATGGATATTAAAGTGTGTTTTTCACAGAGCACTATTAAATAGGACTTGTCCTATTTAATACTGGCCCATTTTCTGGATTTGATTTGGGAGGATACATATACCCCACTTCCCATATTTTGACAGAGGGAGGAATGTAGTAACTTTGAAGAAAAACATCCTTTTACCCAAATACTCAGTTCAGACAATGCGGTTTGCACTTTTATGCCTCTCTAGGCACCATGCTACTTTCAGTAAAATTAAAAGCTAGTGGGGACACATGGGCAAGAAGTATAGTTCAGATAGTAAATTTATGTAAGTCTTTTGATCTATGAACATAGGATGTCTTTATATTTACTTGGTCTTTAATTTTTGTCAACAATGATATGTAGTTTTACTTGTACATGTCTTACATTCTTGTTAAAGTTATTGCTAAGTAGTATTTTATTTTATTTTTTTTGATGCTATTGTTAATTAAATTGTTTTCTTAATTTTATTTTTGGATTGTTTATTGATGATGTATAGATTAGAAAAAGTCATCTGTGAATAGAGATAGTTTTAGTTATTCCTTTCTATTCTGTATGTTTTTCTTTCTCTTTCTTTACTAATTGCCCTGGCTAGAACCTTTAGAACAATGCTGACTAGAAGTGGTGATTGGGCATTTTCTCTTGTTCCTGATCTTGATCTAGTCTTTCACCATTAAATACGATGTTAATAGTTTGTTTTTTGTATCTTATAGATATCTTCATCAGGTTGAAGGTGTTCCTGTTCCCTTCTAATCCCTGTTTGCAGTGTTTTTAGGATGAAAGGATTTTGTTTTGGTTATTGTGAAATATTTCTCCTGTGTCTATTGGATATGTTGTTTTTTTTTTTTTCTTTTATTCTGTGTATATGATGTAAATTAATTGATTTTTGTATATTAAACAAACATTATATTCCTGGGATAATTCCCACTTTGCCATGATGAGTAATTCTTTTCATATGTTACTGGATTTGGTTTGCTAGTATTTTGTTGAGGATTTCTGTATGTCTATTCATAAGAGATATTGATGATTCTGTGTTTAAGAAATTAAGTAAATAATTTTCTTAAGTAAGTAAACATCTGTTATAAGAATTAAAATAAAGTATGCACAGAAAGCACTTAGCACAGTGCTCAGTACATGGCAAATGGCCAGTTGACGTGAATTGCTTTTTTGGGGTGGTAGTTGTTTATTGTTATGACTTAAACCTTAGGCTCTTGAGTCAGACAGACCTGAGCTTGAATCCTGGCCTCGCCACCTTCTAGTTAGCTGTGTGACTTTGGGCACGGTATATGTGGATACATTAAGTTTTTTCACTTTTCAGAGTAAAGTAATAATAGTACTTCCCTCTTAGTGTTGTCAGGAGGATTTATTGAGAATTTGCAAAGCACAAAACACAGAGCATGGGATACCTTTAGGTATGATATACGTTAACTATTGGTGCTTTTAAGCATATCGACTATAGTGGTATTATGTAATATTTGAAACAAGCAAACTATCAATAGGTGATTGAGTAAATGTATATGTGAACAATTTAATAATAATTCTTAAAAATGGATTAGACTATTATAGAAAAATATTTACTAAATATCAGTAGTAAGTAAAAGAACAGTTTTTGTACGTGTGTGTAATAATATGTTTATGAATGCATTAAAATCTAGAAATGCGTATATATCAGCGTTAGTTTAATTTGGGGGGTTTGTGATTGCTTATAGGCGAACTTTGACTTTTAATTTTAAAGTAGACATTTTATCAGGGAAAAAGCTTTTTTTCTGGGGGAAAATCAGGCAGGTTAAAAATAATTAGGGTTGTAATAGTGTTACTTTCTTCATTTGCCCTCAGATATTTTCATAGCCTTGATTGCCTTTATTATCTAATGAAACCTTACACATTTTTAAAAGTAATAAAAGCTTCGAAAAACGGTGCATGACAAATAGTTTGCATACATCCAAATTTTGCCCGGCTTCGTCTGGACAGCCAGAATTAATATTTAAATGCTCTCTTTGTGTTGGCCCCAGCTCTATTCTAGGTGTCAGGAATACCAAGAAGAAAATGAAATGGTCTGTACTCCAGGGACAGAGAAACAGATCTGTCAACAGCTAATTCCAGGGTGAGATGGAGTAAGAGGAACACATGCAGCCACATAGGCACAGAGAAGGGCATGGTTGACTGGACAGAGCTGGGCAGGATCTCAGAGGAGCTAACAGCAGACTAGTGTTTTCAAGAATACATAGGAGTGTGTCATGCAATATGGAGCAAAACTTGTGGATAGCAAAGGCTTGTTGCTATAAAAGATCAAGAAAGAAGAAATTTTGGGATATCGATGAGAAGCAGCCAGACTTTGGCCTTATTATCATGCCTCTGTGCAGCTTCTTCTTGGGAATGCTGATTTTACTCTAGTTACTAGGCTGCCGCATTTCTTACTCCCTTGGAGAATTTCAGTAACGGAGTGGGCGAATCTGAAAGTCTGTGAGGAATATCGGCTTCCACAAAGAGACCCTGCTGCAGTGCAACAGAGAATTAGTTGTCTTTACTTTAGAAAATGGCCTTGGGCTTCCACCAGTCAGAGCTTGCCTCAGAGGAAATGGTGAGGAAGAGCTTTGTGGTTTGGCTTCCGCCATCTTGACTGAGGAACAATGGAACAGACATTTCTTAGTTTCTATGACATTTCGTTGGTCCTCGTAGATGAGTGTGTGTGTGAATTTTCTTAATGGACAGTATAAGCCAAAACTTGTAATTCCAAGTTTCCGACACCAAAATTGAAGTCTATCTTTAGACTCATATATTTCTTTGTGGGCCCCCCACCCCCACTCCCAAGCCTATAGTCACACTCGGTCTATAATGGTCTATAGTGGTATTTTGACTCATAGAATCTGTCTGTGGCTTGTTGTTTTATATTTTCTCCTCTCCACCCTGATGAAAGTTCACTTCTGTGGCAGCTAGGGCCTTAGGGATTTCAGAATCTGAGTCATTGAGGCTGACAAAGGGACCTCTGGCCTCCCTATGCCAGCCCTGGTCACTCTTCAGCCTCCCTATCTAGTATCTTGGCCATAGTTCAAAGAGTTATTTAAGACAAGTTCACAGACTTGTTTGGCTTTTAGAATTCTGCTGGTTTGCTGTTGAGTCCGTGGATGACTGTCTATACTCTAGTTCTTCTGTGTTTTAAAATCTTTTGTATCAATAGACCTTTTTGGCATGCTATTTTGCTGCTGTTTTTCACTTTACAGGCCTACTAACTGGGTTGCTAGCAGTGGGGTGGTTGAGTTGGATGAAAATTGCAGTGTCATTCTATAGAAATTACATGAGTCATTTTTAAATGTCTTGTCTCAATGCTGTAAAAGGAAGAATGGAGCTCAGGTGGTTTTTAAAGGATTAAAGGGGAGGTGATAGTAGCTGGGACCTGAAGGCTTCAGTTACCTTATTCTAGGTTTGTATCCCAAGCTGTCACATGAGAGAAGTGACTCTGATGACAGTCTTTGCAGTGGTGGCTGGAGAGAGAATTAATTATTTTGGAGGGCTCAGAGAGAACTTATCCTTCTTAAGACTGTTTTTGTATAACATGTTATCTGATTTGTGAAAAATCTTAAATTGATGTAATAGCACAAGCTTACATAGCGAAAAATACTCATTTTCACACACGTTTTTGCTCTAAAGCCTTAGGGGGAAAAAAGCCTATGTGTTAATAAATGTCTGCTTAAGCTGAAAAGCCTAAAGAAAGTGAGAATTTAAATGATTAGTAGAGTTCTCTGTGGATTGCTTTGGTTGAGATACCGAAATATGTTAGAAGCTGCGACTGTGAGGATGCCCACCCTGGGCTGGATTCAGAATGGATCTACTCTGTGTTAAATTTTTGCAGTTGCAAATATGGCTTATTTGTCCACTTAAGGAATGGTACCTTCTACATAAGAGACTATCCCAGTTAACTGAAACCAGGTACCTTTCTGAGGGCCTAACCTCCTTTTTAAATTGACTTTAATTTCTGAGTGTCCCAAAAGCTGGGAAACATAGGGTAAACTTATTTTTAAATAGAGCATTAGTTTTCAAATAGAGGTTCAATTGGCTTTTATCCTCTAAACACCTTTTCAGATGAAGTATCTCTAAATTTAAAGCAGCGTGTCCAACTGTTAATCTGGAAAATGAATATGGTGTATTCTTTTTCTTCTTCCCCATTCAGATAGAAAATATGAATTATTTTCTTCATTACTACATAGATTGCATGAAAAATAATTCAGTCCTGATGGTACAGGGTGGCAGTTATGAGCACCTGCTGTTGTGCTATTGTTTAAATATGATTTAACTTCTGTTCTGGCACTGACATTCTAAGCAGTTTGAGTTTCGGAGTTTTTCTATATGTGTGTTTGCTTTTTATACTTGCTATTTAGCTGTCAGGTTTTCAACAGTCACTTCTCATTAACATCACTATCCTTAACTCCTACAATCCCCCCTCTTCACTATTCCTATATTTAGTTTCTTCTAATCTGGTCAGGAAATCAGATAAGTAAGCCTGCTACATCTGTTTCCAAAGTAAGTAAAAAGACTAAGTGGGACTATTAGAGCACCATTTTAAAAAACCCTACATTGGCTGCTCAATATGCCTTTCCCTTCCCTGGGAGATGTTTCCATAAAGAAACTGGAGATGAAACATGGGCCTTCTCATTGTCGTCAGTAAATTTGGACAAGTTATAATTAACCTTAAAAATATAAGATCTTTGAGGACAGAATCTGAGCTGTTTCCGTTTTTTTTCATGCTGTGTGTGTGTGTGTGTGTGTGTGTGTGTGTGTGTGTGTGTCAGTGTCAGGGTGCGGGGCGGGGGGGCATCCTGTAGAGCAGCATATATCCTAACTGCCACCATATCCATATGCCAACATATATCCTTTTTCTGGCCACCAGGTTATCTGCTTTTAACATGAGAATATAGAGAGGAAACTAAATGTTGAGTGTTTTATTTTTGCTTTAAACAGTTATCTTTTACAGTCATTGAAATATGAAGAAAATGTCTTATCTTTGTTCACATATTTACTGTTTACAGTGCACTTTATTTCTTCATGTAAATCCCAGTTTTCATTTTGTATCATTTTCTTTTTGCCTTAGGATCTTATTTTAACATTTCTTAGAGTGTAGGTAGGTCTGCTGGTGATGAATCCTTTTTTTTTTTTTTTAATCTGAATAAGTTTTTATTTAGCCTTTGTTCTTAAAAGATATTTTTTCTGGGTATAGAATTCTAGGTTAATACTTTCACCATTTTCAAGATGTCATTTCATTGTCTTCTGGTGCACATGGTTTCTGATGAAGCCAGTTGTCATTGTTCCTA
>NW_006442484.1:5354934-5355836 GCF_000325575.1 Pteropus alecto
TGCTAGGAGTGTTAGACTGCATTGGTTTCTGAGACTCGATTCCTCTTACTTTTGTAGTCCTTTCCACCCCCACTTTGGACTCTGCTTAATTTTGGTTAAATTTTATTGCTATGTGTTTCAATTTCCTGATTTTTTTTCTTCTGCCCTATAGTGTCCGATTTGCTTTTGATCTCATTAAATGAAATTTTCATTTTAGATACTATATTTTCTTAATTTCTAGAAGTTGCATTTGGTCCTTTTAAAAAAATCTTTTTCTCATTATGTCTATATGTTTCTCTAATACTTGCACAGTTAATAGTAGCTTAATGTTCTCATCTGCTAGTTCATCATCTCTGTCATTAGTGTTTTCTGATTTTTTTCTCCAGATTATGGGCCAAATTTTCCTGCTCCTTGTCATGTTTATAACATTTTGATTATATGCTGGTATTGTGAATGTTACATTATTGAATGTCTGAATTTTGTTACATTCCTTTAAAGAATGTTATACTTTTGGGGGGGGTGGGGCGGGTAAAGCAGTTAAGTTACTTGCAGATCTGTCTAATCCCTTTGAGGCCTGTTTTTAAACGCTTATTGGGCACTTTTAGTGTAGCCTTCACTCCAGAAAAGTTTAGTCCTACTACTGAGGTCTCTGCTGACTGCCTCCATGAGTTACACAGAACACCAGGGCTTTTGAACATCTTTCTGCATTGTGCAAACTTTGGGAATCAGTTTATAGTTTCTTGGTCATTTTTTGCGCTGCCTTGTAAAATTGTACTCACATGTGCATGGCCCAGAACCTAGTACATTTCTAGAGTTCTCTTTCTGGGTAACTTCCTCTTTTCTAGCGTTCTGCCTGTAACTTTCAGTCACTTCAGCCTCCCTGAACTCTATTATTCATTTTCTCAATAAGACTACGAGTTCAG
>NW_006442484.1:5355869-5363214 GCF_000325575.1 Pteropus alecto
TTCAGGCAGAAAGTAGAGGTGATTGATTGCATAGTTCACTTGTTTATTTTTCTTCTCTCAGTGATCATCGTTTTGTATTGCCTGTCGTCCTGTCTGAAAGTAGTTGTTTTATGTATTCTGTCTGGTTTTTAGGCATTTTACTATAAGAAGTTAAGTCCAGTGCTTGGTAATCTATCATTACTACAAGCAGAAGTCCCAGGAATTCCAGTGAAACTGGTCCATTGAAAGTAATTCCCAGTAACTGAATGCAATTCTAAATGGCATGCCTGCCTATGTTAGGACGACTAAACTAACACAGTTTACGTGAATTTTTGGGTGAAGTGTAATAGTGTCCACATTTCCCCCATTCATTACTTACCTTTCCTACTGACTGGAGCAGTTACTGTTCTGAGAGGAATAATGGTTACAGTTCTTCAACATGGTTGAATAATGACGGTGGTTTACATGCTCTTGGAGGTCCCCTGAGGACAGATAAGCTGAAATGAGTCCTAGTCACTGCTAATGTTGACAGTGCTCAGTGGGCGACCTCTCCTTTGGGTTGTTCTTGCCTTTACAGTTGACCAGATTTTGCTCTTGGAAAGGGTCTTGTTGATGTGCTCTGTAGTTATAAATAAGCTTTTGAATCCACATGGGAAGTCTATGTTAATAGACCACTAAATATGGACTTGATATGTGGATCAAAAGAACCACCTGTGAAACAGCGTAAGTGTAGCCTTGATACGGCAATCTGTGAAATTTAAAGGTATGTTGAAGGAAAGTAATTTGTGGAAGGATATGCTTTGGTAAGGATGTGTTTTCTCTCCTTAATGTTGAATAAAAAGTTGAATAAAAGAAGCCATATACTTTGAAGTGGATTGTTGATGAGTTGTAAGGAACATTATGTTCCTAGTAGACCGTAGACTTGGCTGTTGATAGTTTAGCTAAGAAGCAAGTAAATGAAGAAAAACAGATTGTTATTTATATCTGTTCTTTGGGCAACAATTATTACTTCTTACTTATTGGTAAAGCTCTAACGCCCTTTTTCAGAAACCTTGAATACTGCCAGAGATAGTTGTTAGTTTTCTTTGTTGCTTTTAATTACTCTTAAGTTGTTTAGCCTCCTGAATGACTCGTGCATGCTACATAAGCCTTTGGGACTCTGTATAGAGCAATATGACAGCTTTAATTTTGTGTCATCACAATGTTTATAAAAAACGTTTTAAAAAAGCTCAAATATGTTTTTTTGCTTTTTAATTTTAAATGCAACCTGAGGAATATTGATTGGCTCCCCTGCTCCTTAGACAATTTAGAAGTTAATGAATTTAATAAAAAATGTTCAACCTCAGTAAAAGAGAAATGCAACATTGAATAAGAAACATGTTTTTCGCCTGTCAAAATTTGGTTGAAGTTTGAAAATGATAATCAGTCTTGGCAGGGGTGTGGGAAGATAGGCACCTTTTCGAATTTCCAGGAAAAAAAATATTTTTATTGTTACCAAACCAAAGCTCATGGGCCTGACTCTTTAAAAGGCCAAAACTCAAATGTCAGAGTTTGGAGTAAGAAAAGGTTTATTGATTGAGAAGGCGCCAACTGGGGAGATGGGAGACCTAGTGGTGTTTCACGCCCATCTTGCTCACTGGACTAGGTTAAGAGTTTTTAAGGGGTTGGGAGAACACATATTTGGAAGTGCTGGTGGGTCAAGTTTTATTTGGAGGACCTTGGCTATTTATGGTTAAGGGGCATCAACAGCCCTGGTGTTTTCTGGACAATGGTCCCTTGGCTTCCGAAAGGGTTTTGATGTTCAAGTTCCAGTTATGTCCTGGTCTTTTGGTTTCATGTGTATGTGGAGTGGGGCAAGACTTTGGTTTTGGGTACAGCAAAAGGTCAAAGTTCATTCCTTTGCACACATTTTGGCTGCATGACTTGAGGTTTAAGTTGATTGTCCCTGAAAAGCAAATCAGTATCTCTTTAAACAGGATAAGACCATTTTAAGATGGTTTTGTGGTTACAATTTGGCAGTATACACCAAAAACTTATATTTTTTTGACTCAGTAATATTGCTTCTAGGGATTTTTTTTTCTTAAAATTGTTAGAAAGTCAAACAAAACATGCAAATAGGTAAGTATTTGTTGCAGTAGTATTTCTGACGGGGTATTAGAACCATCTTAAATGTCTAACAATGAAACTGTTTCAGTTGTGGCATTTTCCAGTTACAAAGTACCATACAACCGTTAAAAGGTGTTTATGAAGAATATTTTATTATGTTGTAAAATGGACTTATTTGAAATAAGTGGCATTCCAAAAATGATATATAATATATAGTTTTGTGTCAGCTATCATTAAAACATGCATGAAAGAATGGTCAGAAATATGCCAAAATTTTAAAGTAACTGTTGTTAGGTGGTAGTTGTATGGGAGGTTGCTTTCTTCTTTATATATTTTTTCTTTTTCAAAAATTGAGATGAGAGAGCATTCTAGAGATGTGAAAGTGAACTGGGTATTTGTAGCAGCATTCTGGACTTTACTAAAGCCTTGAAAGACCCTGCATTGGCACCTCAGATTCCAAAAGAGTAGGCAAACCATTTCTAAGGCTAGTTGTGTTAAGTCAAGGTGAAAAAGTCTTTTCTTCTTTTTTTTTTTAAGCAGTGATTTTTGTGCTTACTCTTCAGATAAAAATTTTGATGATGAAGATTCTGTGGATGGTAACAGACCTTCCTCTGCCAGTTCTACATCATCCAAAGCTCCAGCAAGCTCGCGGAGAAATGTTGGAATGGGGACCACTCGCAGGCTTGTATCATCCACTCTTGGATCCAAGTCTTCAGGTAAGACCAAGCCCTGTATGGTGTTGTGAGGTCAGCTATGCAAGCTTTTAAAACCAGATGTGCATGCGACTTGCCTTCTGTGTCCTGTCTAAGGGAAATAATCTCATTTATAATATGTTTCTGCTGGCTATTCTTTAATTAAATTACTACTGTACTGTCCATGGTGATAAGCTGATAGGATATAAATTTGAATAGCTGTGTTGCCACATTTTGGTAAGCAGAGCCTGTAGAAGAATGAAGCCCACCTAGAGGAAAGCATAGCTGAGACATAGAGGAAGAACAAGAGTACGCCCTGATGGCATTATTTGATTACTGGGATCCAGCAATGCCCAAAACTACCATGGGGCCTTTTTAGCCACTTTTTGTTGATCCAGAGTGAGACTATCCAGAAGGCAGATTGTACTTTTGTTTTTAAAATGTATTTTGTTCCTACAAGTGGTATTATTCCTTTTGAGACCATTATGGATGTTGAATTAAGTAAATGATAGGGATTAGCTCCCTGAGGCTTTGAAAACTGATTTGCAAATATTTCCTCCCTAAATCTCTCCTCTTGCATGCCCAAATTTAGAAAGTTTGAGTCCTTGTTATATACAACTTTAATTTTGCTGTCAAATTTTTGGGCAAATTTCTTACTTTTTTACTTCTAAAATATCGTGTAACCACTACTTTTAGAACTGTGCTCACTGTTAGCATTGGGTTTTAGAGTTTAGCTGGATGAGATAATTTAAAGTTGGAGTAAGGATTAGTATTAGAATCCTGTCTCCTTCTGGTGTTCTTTCGTGCTTGCTGAACTGGCCCTAGAATGTTGGTGTCTTGACTGGATCAGCTTGCTGTCACTGCAGTGCCTCTGCCACCAGTGTCTACGTCTATGTTAAAGTTGCTGTACTTATGGCAGAATGACATTCACATCAGGAATAGCAGAGGGAAAAGCTGTGCTTGTTTCTTACATTTGTGCTTTTTATTCTTAGTTATTTCTAATCTTTTCTTGGGAGTGCATTTTAAAGAATTTTTTTTTTTTGTTACTGAGCTTAAATTCACATAGCATAAAATTAACCATTTTAAAGATAACAATCAGTGGCATTTAGTTATATTCACAGTGGTGTGCAACTACCACCTCTATCTAGTTCCAAAACAGTTTCCTCACTCCAAAAGAGAACCCCATACCCTTTATACAATTGCTCCCCATTTCTTCCTTTTCCCAGCCTCTGGCCATCACCAATCTGCATTTGTCTCTGTGCATTTACCTATTCTAGATAGTTCATAGAAATGGGATCATACAACGTGTGATCTTTTGTCTGGCTTCTTCACTTAGCATAATGTTTTCCAGGTTCATCTATGTTGTAGATGAATCAGTATTTCATTTCTCTTTTGGCTGAACAGTCTTTCTGATTCTTTTTCTTGGTCTATTCTTGGGTGGCATCAGTTCCACAAACAAGGCTTAGAAAATTTCTTCATGACCAGACCACTTCTTTTCCTTCCCATTCTTCACCTATACCCCCAAAATCCAAACTGTGTAAATTATGCAGAGATATCGACCCTGATCTTGTTGGCTTCTTCCTTGCCAGATTCCTTAGGCTCAAATTCCTTAGGGACTGTGGTTGGTCTTGGAGGTCAGTATGTGAATACACGATATGGTGCCTTACACAGAAAAGGCTCTCAGAACCTATCTGCCCAATGGGATCCGGTCCTGATGCTAAAATACTACAGCATGTTACTATCGACTGTTTATAGTTAGCTTGTAAATGCAGTGTAAGTGATATTTTACTGCTACCAAGAGTTGTCCATAGAGCCCTTTTCTGACTAGGTAGTCCATTAGGACACGAGAGCTTGTCTAGTAAGAACCTCTAGAAGAGCACTCAGACTCATTAAATAAGAGTTACAAGGATGACCATAGACACCAATTTTGAAGATTTTATTATGAAAAAAATCTGATAAAATGTCACAAGATTTCATGTGTGAAGTTCATATTAGCAAAAAGAAAAAACTTTCTCTCAAATGATAGCAATTAACTTAAGTATACAAAGCATCTTAAAACAGCTTTATGGGAGAAACTTGCTAGTGATGCATAAATGAAAAAATGACACACTTATCATGAGTTCAAAGGAAATGGAAATATTTTGAGACTAATATAAAGTTGAAATGAAACTTAAATTCTTTTTTTAAAATTTATTTTTTATGGTGACATTGGTTAACAAAATCTGATAAGTTTCAGCTGTATACTTTAACAGTAAGGCATATATATATTTACACTGTGTGTTCACTTCCCATAGATAGATTTCTTTCTGTTACTACATATTTGACCCCCTTTTACCCTACCTTCCCCTTCCCCCTCCCCCCAGTAGCCACTAGTCTGTTGTCCATGTCCATGAGTCTCTGTTTGAAGCTGTTAAATTCTTATTAGAATATTTAACAAATTTATTATGCTAAATTCCTAACAATAATGTAATCTAATTTATTCCCTGAAGAATTAAATTTTTTGTTATATCTGTTTATTAGTAATCTTTCAGAAGATTTATACATTAATAGACTATAAATCATCTAAATCCTTTAAAGCCTAGACGGTCCGTCCTTAAACAGTCTCTTTAAATGGCTTTAAGCTAGTGTATATAATATAGGATTACTGTACTTCATTTTGATATTAAAAATCGGTAATGTTTGTCAGTTCCACAGCACTAAATTTTTGTTCAGGTTTAAAAAGAATAGTTACAAATCTACCAAAATCTAATTCTTACAGTATGTATTGAGATTCTTCCAAGTGCACATTGTTTAAATTTTAAAATTTAATTTTTTTTATAGCTGCAAAAGAAGGAGCTGGTGCTGTTGATGAAGAGGATTTTATTAAAGCCTTTGATGATGTACCCGTCGTGCAGGTGAGTAAGGATATTTGAGTTTGATTAAAAACAAGGGTAGGCTTACTCTTCAAATTTCATTTTTCAGGTATGTGATACGTGAAGTTCATTCCTAAGTAAGGTAATTTTAACTATCAAAACTGTAGGAGATCTGAGTTTGCAGACTAGAAAATGTTGGAGCCTTTTATAGCTTGAAATGAAGCAAAAGTCAAGGCTGAAGATGATCTTTCAGTAAGAACTAGAGAGAAGTTGCTTGCTCTAGTAATACGTTTGTGGGTCAAGGTACATAAAAGAAGAAAAAAAAAGTGATTTGATTAGACAAAGGCACAAAGAAGCATGCTTATTTAGGGATTTTCTCAGAAAGAAAAGCTTGTAAATTTGAAGGTTTTGGTATCTGAAAAACTATAAAGAATGGTTTAATAAAAGCTTAGTTTACACTATCTTGACGTTTCACTTTAGGCTCTAACAGATGAAGCAAAGATTATTGATACAGTCACATTTTAACTACTTTGCGCCTCAGCGTTGTCATTAACTGGGGGAACAGTGCTGCTTTTCCTCAGCCCACATTGTTGGTGCTCCAGATTTCTATAGCACTTATTGTCTAATTAATCACTTGTTACTTGCTACTTGGTTGCCATATGTATATAAATTGGATAACAAACATCAGCTGCCTCAGGTTTATCCTTAAGTTCTTGACCTTCCCAGCATGCCTCATTCTTGGTTGATTATTCCCATACCTGTCTTATAAGATGTGGGGATAAATGAGAAAGCAGATTTGAAAATGATTAAAGTTAAACAGGTGTTGTACATAATCCTAAGAGTAGTAAATGACTTGTGCATCACTGACGGTTCCCCAGTAGGGATCTTTCTCTTTCGAATGTGAAACAATCTGTTAAGTTTATAGTAAAGCTGTATTTGAGGCAAATTTATTCATATAGGAAATCAGATCTAGTGTGCGTGTATATTCACAATGGGGAAGAAGCTCGTTCTAAGACACATCTGTCTAGGTGTTATCTCATAAGTTCTTCTTGAAAATGAAATTTCTTTTACTAACTAAATGCTCTTGACTTCATGTAATTAAGAAGTAATCTTTTTTTGTTTATTCTTTAAATTTTCTTATGTTGATCGTAAATTAATTATGCTTACAGATTTATTCCAGCCGAGACCTTGAGGAATCCATAAACAAGATTAGGGAAATATTATCTGATGACAAGCATGATTGGGAGCAAAGAGTAAATGCTGTAAGCTGTTAACTTCGTGTGATTACATTTTTATTAGATTTATTTATATATTCCAAAATATTTTGTTATGGAAGTGGGGTATAGCTCTAATGAATTTTAAGTAGTAAATATTTTAAATTTGAATTACCTCATTAACACTTTACATTATGGAAGAGTATCTCATTTCTATTTCTATTTTTAAAACATGCCAATTTTCACCTTTATGTACAGTCTATGTTTTTAATAAAGACCTAACTGTGGAATGTCTGTCTGTGATGCCTTCCACTTTCACCTTGGTAATGGTTGAAATCTGTGTTTGTTGGCCAGTAAAGTGGCTTTTTAATACCATTTTTAGTGTGTGTCTTTCTATTCCTTTCTTAATATAATTTGTTAGAAAGTTTGGTCCCATCTATTTTTAAAAATAGATTTAAATGAGGATGTGTTTTATCTGAGGAAAGTTATTTTACAGTGATCG
>NW_006442484.1:5363224-5432346 GCF_000325575.1 Pteropus alecto
GATGAAATTGCTGACCAGCTTTTAGTAAAGATACAGTGGAGGATATTTGATTCATTAAATAAATGGCGGTTGGAGTGGGGTGTGGGTGAAGGTAAGCTTAGGGAGGAGCCTTTTACAAGCTAAAATGAAGGTTTTAATTAGCATAGAATGTATAAATACACTAAAATGTTTCCAATTAAAATACATTTAGCAGAATTTTAATGTGTTTATCAGAGATACTACATTTTAAAAGTTATTCTTTATTTGTGAAATGTTGATTTGTTCAGTATATTATCTGATGTTTAAGTGGCTGAATTCTTTTTGCAAAACTTCTATATCATTTAACTTTGATGTTGACTCATATTTCATGGTTTCTGTTGTTTCATATATTCTGTTTTAGGAATTGTTTTGTATATCTCTTAATTTTCTCTATTCCATCAGCTAAAAAAGATTAGATCTTTACTTTTGGCTGGTGCTGCTGAGTATGATAACTTCTTTCAACATTTGCGACTTTTGGATGGAGCCTTTAAACTATCTGCTAAGGATCTGCGGTCTCAGGTAGTGCGGGAGGCTTGTATCACGTTGGGGTAAGGATTGTGATGCTCCAGATTCTCACACATCATAAAATAGCCTCATCACAGAGCTTCAGAGATGGTTCATTGAATCTGACCAGTGGGTCTTTTTATTGTTACTTCTGACTAGTTCTCCAGACCCATTTAATTACACTTTTGCTAGTACTTTCACAATATTTCTTGCCCAATTATGTAAAGTGTGACAGATTTTAAACTTTATTCAGTGACTCAGCTCTGAAGCCTCTATTTTAAATTTGAGTTGTTATTAATAATACAAAAAAATGAAATTTATCTATTTCTCATTCTTCATTGATTTTACTGACAGGATATAGCATGATTATCAGAATTTTTGTTTCTAGAATAGTACTATAGCTGTAAAATTAAAGGCATGTACTGCAGTAAAATTGTCTTCTGGCTAAACCTTTGTTATTTGAATCTGGAACTTTCAAGTGTATCAGAAAATCAAAGCAGCAGCAACATAAGGGGCATTGCAGCTGTTTTAAAAGTTTGGCTGCAGTCATGTGAAGCATGAATATTTTATGGTAAAAATTAAAGGGCTAAAGAAAAAAATGAGGGAGCGTTTTCATGTTTATGTTTTACGACTGTATGATCAATTTGTTTGTTTTTTTGCTATTTTAAGACTAATTAGTTGGAAATGGTTTATTTTAAAGGAACAAACTCTTGGACTAATAGCTGTTTACCAAGTCCTCTACATGTACACTGGAAGGATCTGAGACTTTTGTTCTTATCCCTAGATAATTTTAAATGAAGGTTCTAAAATGTTGAGGTTTATATTCTTAAGTGTTTGCAAGAAATATAACTACAGTCCAGTATTTATTTCTTATTTTAGGCATCTGTCATCAGTTCTGGGGAATAAATTTGACCATGGAGCTGAAGCCATTATGCCAACAATCTTTAATTTAATTCCAAACAGTGCCAAAATTATGGCCACTTCTGGTGTTGTAGCTGTTAGGTTAATCATTCGGGTAAGTATGTTTTGGGGCTATACATAGAATAAGCAACTGATAAATATTGGTGGTTGATAAGCAATATTTAGAGGCACTTTTCATTAGAGTGACTACATATAGTTGGAATCATGTTATATATATACAATATTGGCCCTTTTTTCACTACTTAATTATAGCACATGAGCCTTTTACATTTCATGTTGTGAATTTCAGTTACTAAGGTGTTGGTGATCATAGACCCATCATTGCTCTTAAATATTTGAACATCTGCATCTGTTTCTGAGTTTCCACTCTGTTCTTTGTTTCCAGATATCACTCCCATTCTTCCCTCCTTAATCCCCAGTTATTTCCACTTTAGGTATTTGTGCTGTGGTTTTGTTATTCATCTGCAATTGTTATTTAGTTAATTATATATAAGCACAGAAACAAAAAATTCTCTTCAGTTAAGTTTTCTAAACATGCATTTAGTTTTAAATAATTATCTGAGTAATTTATGTACAAGGTTTTAATAAAACCTGATAGTTCACAAAGGCTTAAAATAAAAGTTCTCCATATCACCTCTTCTCACCTTCAAGTGTCTTTTTCCCAGAGGCAGCCCTTGTAGCTGGGGCTTGATGATGTTGACTAAAATTGAGGCAGAATACTCCTGATTATTGGGGTTACTTACTTTGTGTTATTTTTAATTCTTAATGCACTTTGAATCTTAAACCCAAAGCCATTATTGGACATTTCCATTGAAACGATATCAAAATAAATTGGTCTGCTGACCACTTTTGAACTCACTCAGATCTCTGCTGCTCAGATAGTTCAGACTTTGTAACAATGATTTGTTTTAATTTTAGACTTATTTATATGGTGTCATGTCTGATTTGGCTCTGTAAATTTTGTCATGGCCTTTGTCAATATCAAGTGATGCTCTTTCCTTTTTAAACTTAGTGAAATTCAAATCTGAACATGTATGTGCTTTGGGTAGTTTAGTAAGGAAGTAATTGTCTTAGTTTTGTTTTATTTTTGTATTTTCAAATGTTTATCTCTCTTTTTTTTGTTGTTCTTTTCCACAGCACACACACATCCCTAGGCTAATACCTGTCATAACAAGCAACTGTACCTCTAAGTCTGTTGCGGTTAGAAGGTAAATTTTAAAACCGTTTCCTTTTTACTTTTAATTGTTTAAAAACCAAAACAAATTTCAAATTTTCCTCAGTGGGAGTAAATTTGTTTGGAATGTTTAATATTATTTAAGATTGCTGTAATAAATGTCTTTGGAGGAAGGATTTATGATCTAAATAGTCAGAAAAGTAAATTTGGACAATCTATTGTGTGTGGGGTAGGAAGAGAAGGAAAGAGGAGGTCGGGGAGAGAGGGAGTGTGCTCTCTGGTGTTCCTTCTTAGAATAGTGCTAGTCCCATCAAGAGCTCCACTTAATTATCTCCTGAATGCCACATCTTCAAATACCATCATATTGGGGATGAGGGCCTCAACATAAGAATTTTGGGGTAACACAGTTCAGTCCATAGCATTTAACACTTCTGGCCTCTGGTGTTAAATGTGAATAGCAGCCTACAATCTGTGACAATAGAAATACCACCTGCTTCATCAGCTTCTGAGCAACACACCCAGATTGCTATTCTTATATTTAGTCAGAGCGAGTGTCAGTCAGGACCATGTGTCTTAGTGCTGAAAGAAGTAAGAGGAACCATCTGGCCTAGTCCCTCTGCCTTCAGAAAGGTAAAGAGAACCAAAGAGAGTAGTATAACCAAGGCAGTGTGCTTTTCTGTTTGAACCTGTACCTGGCTTTGTAGAACTTGTAAGAAATGGATTGTACAGTCTCCCGCCTTTATGAAGTTTATAATTTAGTTGGGGGATTAAAAACAATAATGCAAAGTAATGTGAGTGAGTTACAGCATATGTATTATGGATTTATGAATTCAGAGAGAGCAATGATTAAAACCAGCTGATACATTCCCGAGAAGCTTCATAGCGGGTTGAAAACTGAATAGCTGTTTGAAAAGAGAGAAGTTCTTACCTGATGTGTTTAATTAATGTGTTTAAATAATGCCAACATTATAGACTTCTGTGTATGACAATCTAAAAAGTTGAAAATAAAACCTAAAATACTTTGTTCTAACACATTTATGGTAAGAATTAGCACTAAAGATGGCTGTTTTCTCTAAGGGATAAATAAATATAGACATATGTACACACACATTACAGAAAAGGGGGACAAGAAAAGTCAGACCAGTAAATGATATGGAGGAAAGGGCAGAAATAGAATAAACATGGCCTAGGTTGGAGCAGGAGTGGGGAAAGTGACAGTAAGGAAATGATGTAGGCATAAGCCAGGGTCTTTCCTTGGAGAAAGTTTGCTTTACAGACCCCACGCTCTCCACTGTTACCAGCCCAAGGACTGAGTCAAATAGCTGTCTTGTGTGCTTCTAGAGTTTCTTGTGCTCCTGGCCTATGGTAACTCTTTTTTGACTGTCTTGCTCACTGGTTGTGTCTTGGTTACCACTGTATCTCTAGCATCTACTGTAGAGTAAAGATTTATTAAAGATTTATTGAGGTTTCGAATTGGGAGGATCATGGAAAAAGTCTGGTCATTAGAAAAAGATTACCTTTTGATTTGTTTTCTTGGAGGTTTCCTAAGACTATTAAGATTTACCCCTTCAAAGCTGGATATCCTGGACGTCACCCAAAGTGGTGATACAACCCAAAGGAGATGAGACTGGAATTGTTTTAGTGCACAAATCAGGCCAAGAAAGATCACAAGAAAGGATGTTGAAAGATTAAAGAGAGGAAAATAGCTGAGTGTAGCTAGAAAAAGAATATTTTAAGCACTACTTAGGACCATCTTAGGAGGAAAATTTGACATTCTGTTTTTCAGATATTTTTCTTTTGCTTTTTTTCTGCAAGGCATTCTGTGAATTAATGCAAAGACCGATTGCCTGGTTTTGTAATGTACGTTGATCTTTTTGTGCATGTTTACATCCTGTATTAATGGATTATATTTATGGTAAAGAGAATGATGTACCCTTTTAATAATGTTGCCATGAAGCTCAAGTTTCTGATTTGGAGGGAACTTTTGTATCCTGTTCCTATATATCTCTCTGTGATTTTTCTTTTTGACCACTATAAATGCTTAATTTTTTCATTTGCTTTGGTTTTCAGTCAATTCTGATTCCATCTGTGTTCTGTTTTTTAATCATAAAAATTAAAAGAAATTTACCAATTATAAAAGGTAGTATTGGGTCACTTAAGAAAAATTTTATTTTTACTAACATACAAATTACTAAGTTACACATACTTTTCTTTATAATTTCAGGCGCTGTTTCGAATTTTTAGATTTACTTTTACAAGAATGGCAAACACATTCACTGGAACGGTGAGCATCTGATTTGCCATTTTCTCCTCTGAATTGAATCTTGTGATTTAATGCTTCAGCAAGTAGTCCAGCCCACTTTCTGTCAGAAGTGAAGGAATCTAAGCATTTGTTCACATGACTGCTTTTGTTATTTCTGCTGATGTGAGGCATGTAATATTGGTAGAAGTCTTTAATGAAGTTTATTGATTGAGGCATTAGTGTGACTAGAGAATATGGGTAGGTGTGCACTATGACAACTTCAAAGCCATTATTGACTCTTCGTTGACCCTGATTCTGTGGCTTGAGCTTGACAGTCCTGTCAGTTCCATGAGGTAAATGTTTAAAGCTGTTCTTAGTAGGCAGAGTGTAGCTCTTAGGTCCTTGAAGGAATTTCAGTCATTTGAAAATTTCCTTTTTTGATCTCTTTATATCAAGAAGTCAGCAGTTTTCTCTTTAGTCAGGTTGGTGTATGGTAAGTGTCACATCATCATAAAAAGTAGGATAATGACAGAATTCTTGAAGAAGCATGGCTCTTAATTTTGAGATTCTTCCCCCGCCCCCATTTTTAGTTTCTGTCAATCTTAGGTGCTTGTTATTCTTTCTAAATTTGGGGAACTAGATGATGATATTGTGCCATCCATTTTTTTAATGGTTTATTGTATAGTTTGTGAAGAACTTTACAACATGTCAAACATTTTATTAGAGTGGAATTTTATAAATTAAGTACTCCTGGGAGCCCCATTTTATATTGCATTAGTCAGAGGTGAAACAAAGACAAGCCTCCCACAGATAAAATTTCATTTGAAAATAATTTTAGTTTAGAAGATAGTCACACAGTTTTTCAATATTCTTGTTCTTTAATCTCTTGAATATTATATTCTCTTTATTTGGTGGTACTTTTGGAGTTTAGAGGTAGAAAGTAGAATGAGGGATTTAAGGTGGGGACAAGTGAGTAAGGCAGAAAAACACTAAGAACAGGTGTTGCCTCATGTATTCATTCACCTCTTAGCTCAGTGTTTGCCACTTAGCAGGTACTTACTAAATATTTATTGAATGAATGAAGGAATGAGGCAAAGACTTTGAATGGGCTGGTAAAATCAGTAACTAGTCTTTGTTCTGTGAAACTATTCATTCCTGTCATTTCCCTTTTTTAAAAACTTCGTTAAATGTTTAATGAGACTGTTTAATGATTTCTTCTCAGCTAGGGTAGAACATAACTAAAGAGAATACCTATTTATAAAACGGTTACATAATTTTACAAAATCGTTCATGATACATAGTGGAACTTGAAAAAACAATCTGTTTAATTATAGAAATGTGATGCAGATAGCTCTTTAGTATTAAGATTATTATCATTAAAATTTCCGTAGAAACTAGTTCTAACTGTGGAAAAATAGGGCTTTGTTTTTTTGGCTCATAAAAGATTGAGCTAAATAAGTAACACTTGAAAAAAATCAGCCATAAGTTAAAAAATCACACCAGAGAGTAAGGTTATCAGGGTAGTTAAGTGGGGATGGGTACTGAGACAGAATTAGAGGATCTGCAAAGAGTGTCTGATTTTCTAAGCTGCATGTTAGTTGATTCACATGGCATAAAGGCTCTAAGTTCCACATTGCCATTTTGAAGTTATTTCTCATACTTGTTTCCATCCCCATAAAACATGTTAGTGACTATTACTGCTTTCTTTTCTAAATATTTAGACACATATCAGTATTAGCTGAAACAATAAAGAAGGGAATACATGACGCCGATTCTGAAGCAAGGATAGAAGCCAGAAAGTAAGTGTTTATTTGTACACCACTTTTCTATTCACTACTTTTATTTTTCAGATGCATTATTTAGATTACCTTATTAAAAACACATTAAGTGACATGAACATTTTTCATTAATCAGGACTTTTATATATGACCCCAAAAGGCCATTTCAAAATATTTCTGTAGTTTTTTGTTTAGGAGGTTGTTCAGTGCCCAGACCTGAAAGTGATTGCATTATTTTAATTTAAACAGGACTGAGGTAGACAACGGAATGGTCATTTTTCAATTTATGAGACATTTCTATTCCTAGAATTAGGAAAGCACTGTGTGCAAGCCATAATCCAAGTCGACTTCTTTTTTACTGTGAATAATAATAACCATCATGGGGCTCCTTTCCCTATGATCACATCTTTGCAAGCATCAGGTGGTTGATAGGAAGTGTGAAGCACCGTGAGGGTAGGTGGAGTGAGCTGATGCTCAGGATTATCACAGTGGTAACTTGCTGTGGCTATTTCACATTTGAGGTAGTTTTGCCATTATTGATTCCGCTCTAGTCATGTGGCTATGGCCCCATACAGTCAGTACCTCCCTAGGAATTATTTTGTTGTCATGATAGGACAGTAAATACCAGAAGTTTCATGTTAAGACTTTCTCCCTGGCAGCGCATAGATAAGTACTGCCAGTTTTGCACCTGTGATAGTTTTTTCCTGTGCTTTTGTACTTGACCAACTCTTCTCCTTGACATAGGTTAAAATTTATTCTCACTAGCCTGGAATATGGTGGTTTTACTTAGCTGCATTAATACATCTTGATCCCAGTACTTGTTGCTTTTTGACTGCTCTCTCCGTTAAATGACATTTCTCTGTTTTCTGAGTTATTTGGCGGACCTCACTATGACACTGAAGTGCTTACCGCAATCTCATCTTGGCTAGTGCCTATCTAAATAAGGGACATAATTAATAGTTGCTAAAAACTATTAGGAATGGATTTGTTAATGATCTACTTATGCTGTTTTTAGCCTTAAATTGTTTTCTCTCCCTTCCCCAATTTTTTCTAGTTCTTTAGTCATAATGCAATACAGATTTCAAGTAGCTCTCAACATCTTTGCATTTTCTTTTGTACATATTATCTAAGGCAATTTTAAATACTTCAAGTTGATGAGCGTCAAATCGCATGGATAAACGCTACCGTTGATGAGTCTCACTCCCATGTTTTAAGTATAGTTCTAAATGTTTTAACTCATCTTCCCTAAGGCTTTCCAGTCTTCTTGAAAGTTAGGCCCTCTAATTTCCAGTTGTAAATGAGGCTGAGATTTAGAGAAGTTTCGTAGCTTGCCCAGTGTCAGTAAACCATGAAGTTGTGAGGTCAGGATTCATCCCGGGACTCCTTCGTTCAGTCTCTTCCTTATACCATTTTGGTACTAGGAGCAGATAAACTGAGGATTCTAGTCCTTGAAAACGTTACATGGTGTACTCCAGAGCTCAGTGAAATACCCGTTATGATTCACTCACTATAACAGGAATTTGTGTGTTTTCCCCGAGGTGCTACTGGGGTTTCCACAGTCACTTCAGCAGAGAAGCAGAGCACTTATACCATACCCTGGAGTCCTCCTACCAGAAGGCCCTGCAGTCCCACTTGAAGAACTCAGACAGCATCGTATCTTTGCCTCAATCTGATCGCTCCTCTTCTAGCTCTCAAGAGAGTCTAAAGTAAGGAATTCATTAGTGTGAAATTTTATATTTAAAAATTTACTGCATGAGAATGTAAATTCTGGCTGTGTTTTTACATATATGTGCCTATTATAATTCCCCCTTACTTCAGGTGGGTTCTGGTACTAGGTAAGATACTGCGGGAATGGTAAGAAATAGGTAGCCTTGATGTCTGCCATAAGTAGTTTTTAGTTAAATTCATATGGTAGTCTAATAATACAGTTTTCTAGTAATGTAAATGAATTATTCAGTGTCTTCTAAGAACCTGTATGTATTAACTTGGAGATAAGTTTGGAGAGAGAGGGCATTCAAAACTTGGAACGTAAGTATTATTGTCTTTACTCTGTGTTTCTAATGTGTCTCTAGTTAAGACTTCTCTCAGTGTGTTTGGAAGATCATCAAAAATATGATATTAAAGCTTTTTCTGAAATTGGGGGTTTATAAGATTATGGCCTAAATTACCTGAGAAATTCTGAAAGCTCTGAAATAATTCTTCATTATCATAACTTCCAGTTATGATTGTATTTGTATTAATGCAGATAAAATGCACATTTAATAATAGGTGTATACCTTTATTTTCAGTCGGCCACTCTCTGCCAAAAGAAGTTCTACTGGAAGTACCACCTCTAGAGGTAAGACTGACAGTGTGGAGATGGTGGTCCCCAGGAAGCCTCTGTTATTTACCTCAAGAATTGCTTAACTGCTCTCACTGATCGTAACTGACTCTGACCAATTGCCTCTTACCTGCCAGTGCTGGCTGGCTCCTGATTGGCTTGCTTGGAGCGTGCAGCCTTCTTCCCCTTCTTGGCTGAAGCAAGGCGGACAGAGGACGCAGACCCCAGCTTGGGCAACGGAATCAGCCAATCACCATCCACTTCATCCTCTCTTTCCCCCTCCCTCCCCTCTTCTTTTTTTCCTCGCCCCGCTAGCTCATGTGCTCCTGGCACAGACTCCTGGCGTGAGGCCAGCGCCCGGACTGGACAATTGTGATTGAGGCTGGGGGGAGAGAGGATGGATGATTAAGGAGCAGAGGCCTAGAGAGAGATGCGGAGATTTGAAAGCCGAGATGGAGGACAGTTTTCTGAACATTTTCTCAGGCACCTGACAAAAAAAGAAAAAAAAAGTAGGCTGTGCTGTTCCCAGAGGCTGCTCAGTGCTGGAAGCCAGCAACCTGCCCTCAGCTTCTTCTCAGGTTTACAGTGTGCTGCTCTGCTCTGAGTGCTGACTGTTCCCAGCAGAGCTCTATTTTCCCAGGGACCGTTAACTGTAAGGAAGACATTATCAGGATGACTTAAGCAGGCAGAAATTGAGCTTTGTGACCTTTTCTTGCACACCTCCCTCCAGCATGTATTTACTGCCACAAATAGTACAGCTCCTTTACTCTGATCACTTGATAAGAGAGAGAGTAAAGACAACTTGTGATGCTCTGAGCAGCAGCTGCAGCTTGGTAGCTGTTAGAGGTGAGAGAGTGGAATGTTTCCTGAAGGTGGGGGAAGGGGGGGCATCTAGGCAGCAGTGCATGTTTCTGCCACAACGCGAGCAAACTGGCCAGATGTAAACTTTTATTGTTTCACTTCTCATATTAACCAGAAATATGGTCCATTTCTTTGGGGTTTATGGTCTTTGATTCACAGGAAGACAGATGTAATAGGTGTGTATAATTGTGGTCGCTTTGAATTCCCTCAGCATTGCCTGGACTCTTTGTCTTCAGTGACTGTGAGAAACTTTGTTATAAAGAAGAACAAAACGTGTTTTAACAATATACGTTTAAAAGTCTAGTGTAGTCCTTACTAACATGTCCTCCTTTCCCACTAAAGGGTCTACGGTTAGCACCAAATCTGCATCGACGACTGGTTCCCTCCAGCGGTCTCGAAGTGATATCGATGTGAATGCCGCAGCCAGTGCCAAATCCAAAGTCTCTGCAGCTTCAGGCACCACGCCATTCAGCTCTGCAGCGGCCTTGCCTCCAGGGTCATACGCATCCTTAGGTAACCAGGCCCCTGCCGCCTTTCCCCCAGGTTCTGCTATTTGAGATGATACTTTTCCTCTGCTCACATTTATTTCTTTATTTAACTAGGTATAAAAAACTGTATTTGAGGAAATGCTCGCTGTTGCAGGGCTGATGTTTAAGTATAAGTAACTCTGCACTTACTTCATTGAGTGTCCCCCATTTTTGGAGCAGCATCCTTTTGGTGCTCGCGTAGTGCGTGGCACTGAGCATGTCCTTCCCTCAGCTCCACTTCCTGTTCGTGGCAGCCCAGCCAGCACCTGCACCCCCTTCCTTCTTGCCACAGCTGGATTTTCTTGACACTGGTGGGAGCAGAGACAGAAGGGTTTTAGTGAGTTCACCAAAGATAGTCATCGTACTTAGATATTTTCTAATTTGGGAATGTAATAGGAGTAGCGAAGGTGTGGCAGGAGGGGGAGAGGGATGACAACAGAAGAATGTGGTGGACTTATTAACCAACAAAGCCATATTGTTGTCCTTCCATGTGTCTCCTTGTGTGAGGAGCATGTGCGTACTCTTAATGATAGCCTGAAAGATTTAAAAAATTTTTTTTCAAAAGGATTACTATCTGACAGTGATAGGTTGCTTTCTTAGTTTCTGGGCAGACACTTAACACCTGCTTTATATAAGGCTGATAGTTTATTTCATTTTATTGTTAGAGCAAAATCATACAAAATCATACAAATCTGGGGACTTAGCTATATCAGTTGTATTTTGGATTTTATGGAGATGAATACAGTTTAAACTTCATGAAACATTGAGACCAAATTACTTACCTGGTTTATGAATTAATTCCAAAATCAATTCTAAAACTAATGTTCTAAAAATGTTTTGCACACTGAAGTGTAGTTAGAGACTAGCAAGAGAGGATAACTAGGCCCGCTGTTCATTAGCTTGGTGACCTTGAGCAGGTCACGGAACCTTTGAGTCTGTCTTCTCTACCCACAAATTAGTGGTAGTAATAGCCATCTAAGTCAGATATATGGGATACATGAATTATATAAAAGGGAAAGAAACTGTGATTATGATAGAAACATTAATTTGAAACATTATTAAATTATTCTGGAATGTTTGTTAAATCAGTTTTGTTTTTTTTATGGACATAACACAGACATGGATATATTTAGCTTGGGAAGAAACCCAACCGGAGCTGTTGTTTTCTACCATTTAACTGTTGTAACATTGCGTTGGAGTTTTTATGATAATTATGTTGATATGTGACCACTGAGCAAGAGGGAAGTCAGAACTCTTCTTTGCTATGGTGAAGTAGTTCTGTTATTTTTAGTTCAGTTTTTTAATTACTTACCTGTGTTTCAATACATTTAACCCACCTTCAGTATTTGTAAATAGTATTTGTTTCATTGCTAGCAAACTTGAGTAAAAACCAGCATTTAGAGTGTTCAGCAGCTTGTTTTCTGTGAGTATTTGGGATATTTTAAAGTTGCAGTGTAGACTTCCCTCAGTGCTAGAAAAAGCACCCAGGTCTGTCTTTCTTGTGATGTAGAACTGACCTTTTAGAATCATTGATGATAAATTTTCAGCCCAGTATTACCTCCTCAAATAATAAGACTGGAGTATTCCCACTTTCTTACCTTTTCCTGGCTTCTCAACCTTTAACTTTCCATGTGAACATAACAACAGAAAACAAACAAACAAAAAACACCCTGAAATATAACATCCTACTGAGAAGTTGTTGCAGTTACTGCTTAGGTTGATGCATTATATCTGTGGAAGTGTAGCATTAAAGCTGACGATCCTTTTCCAAACTTCTAGAGTCCAGACACATGAGGGAAGATGTGGAGTCCGTAGGCCTTGACTCAGGTACCACGCTGTACAGCTTTGCTGCCGACATGTAGTTGGGATAGGCATTGCTAGAGCTAGCTTCTCTGAATGTCTTACCTTCCTCTGCCCTTTGAGTGACTCTTTAGTAGTTTATAGTCCTGTGTGTCCCCTGTCCCCACCCTCCCTTCTGCTGGTACTTCATTCCAAGAAAAAGGAACTCTTTAAAGGATGAGGTTGTCTAAAAGAAAAAAACAATCACTATCAACTGAGACTCTGTCCTGGGTTGACCTTTTTTGTGTCTTTTTCCAAAGAAAAGAGCACATGATGCTAGGCTGATTTCAAGATAAAGCACTTTTACTTGCTTCAGACTGCTTTGCTGTTGAACTTGTTTCCCTTTTAATTTTATTTTAAATTGTACTTTTGCCTTTTAAGTAGCTAATAACATCTGCTTTTTAAGTTTTTTAATGTTACTAACTGTTCCCTGTTATCCCTTCCCTTGTTTTTTAATTTGCTTAAAGACGGTACTGCCACTAAAGCAGAGGGTAAGCGGTTTGTTTCTGTGATAGAGGTGTGTCTCCCTTCCCCCGGTCCTCTGTCCTCCCTGAGCTGCCTCCTGCCCGCTGTCTCCTTGAGGTCCCCTGCATGAGACTGCATGCTCTTCCCTCCACTCTTCATTCTGTTCCCACTGGGTTTTTGCCTTACCTCTACCTGAGTTCTCCCTCCTTTCTTGTTCAGTCATTGTTCTTGTGAATTTTGGCACTTAAGTACATTGTGTGTACAGGTTTTTAACTCTGAACCCAGGCTGGGGAGGAGTATTGACGTGACATTGTGTGCCACTGTCCTCTTGGCTGCTTGTCTCAGTGTATTACTTCTAAAGCACCACCTTAACTTTTATTTCCTTCTCTTTACTTTTGTGCTTTTGTGGGCCTCTCAGGAGTTGCTTTCCTGTTTTGAAAATAAATTTCAGTGTCATTTATTCAGGTTAAAGCCTGGTAAAGGTTTTTTTATCAGGTAATTTATATAAATTTAAAAAATACGTTTATCACCCCTAAAGATATTACTGAATTACACAATACCATTTTTGTATCACCACCGTATACCCCATTCATTTATTTGCTCTCATTATTTCACTCAATTGTGTATTAAATACCTTCTCTGTGCTGTGTTCTCTACGACACACAAGGATATAGCATGATGAGAAAAATACATACATCCAGATCCACTTGGTTTTAGTTTTATGCCATTCTCAAGGTCTTCCTATTGTTGTGTTGCCTTTTGAGTTTTAGACATAGATATTCCAGTCTGTACAGATCTTTGATAATCACATGCTAGACAAGATCGTCTCTTTGCAAAGTCTCTGGATAGAAGGCACAATAAGTTATGTTTCACATAATTGGAATTTAGTTACCTGGTCTACTTAAGGTAGTGGCTTAGATCCACCAACCCTCAGGATAATGATTTAACAATTAGGAACTGCTAGTTTACTTCCCTGTAGTATTTAGCCACTGTGAAAGACTAGCCTGCAAAATGGACTGGATTTTATCTTGATGTTTGTAGTTCACAGTACTTTTAATCTGTATACTACTCCTAAGGAACTCATAAAGGAAAATTAGGAATAGCATTTTGTTTTTTTAAGATGAGTATAGTCCCAAGATCAGTGTTCTTCAAACTTATCATAAAAATTACCTAGATGCTTGCTAAAAGAACAGAGGCCAGCATCTTTACTCTGAACATTCCGATTAAGTTTGGAAGGAGCAAGGAAATCTGAATTTTCAAAGAGCCCCACCGATGAGTCTCAGGGTTATCGGGGTTAGAGAAATTTGTGAAATGAAAAGCTTCCAGAAATGAAAAGATGGACAAGAAACTTGTGTCATGACGAGGACCTCGTTTGTGATAGTAGAAGACTGAAGACAGTTGTGATTTTCATTTTTTAGCTGTTACGAGTAATTTTATATTTCTTCTTCCAGAGGGAAACTAAGTATTTCCTCAGCCTGGATGGAAGGGAATGTAGAGGGTGGACTACAATAATGTATGTAGATGACATGGAAAGTGAGGTCTGTATGTGGGAAACTGTATTTTTTTCCATAATGCTCTGATTTCATATGCCTACATAACAGGATTATAATCGGCCTGTTGTTTAGGCAGGACTAGGAATTTTAAACTTTTTTTTCTTTGTAAGTTTTCTTTTTTACCAGTCCAGAGCAAGATCAGAAGTCTGCCTATGTTGTTATTGTGCAAGAGACTATGAACAAGGAGTCTCTTTCTGGTTCTCCTTCTGGTAGAGCAACGGGAGAATGATACGTGGGTCCTTAATTGTATAGTATTCAGAGTCGGCGGAAGAGAACCTTCTTGAGGGGAGCCCAGTGAGCCTTGGTCTCTGTGTCCCAGTGCTGTGCAGGCTGTTGCTGAACTGACCAGTCAGAGCCTTGAGCCTTGGGTGATAATGAGAGGGAGAAGAGAGACAGCCTTGGAAGACCTGTAAACTCAAGCAAGGCTAGGCTGCCATTTGTTTATCGCAGCAATGAAACTTGGCAGTTATGCTTAGAAAAGCTGCAGGTGGTTATTAGAAAAAGGCAGCTGTAAATATCACTGAGTGTCTTGTCATGAGTTGCCTGTCTGAATTTTTAGAATCATCGGCCTTTAAAAAATTTGTTAATAAGTCTGTTAAATATTTTACCATTTAGCTCCTGAGACAAGAAGAGATAGGTACTAACATTATCAGGAGGCAAAGAGATAATTTTGAATCAGTACTTTGATGCTCTAAATTTGAAATTCAGACAATACATTTGAATTCTGGGAACTTCATTATAATAGTAATTGAGAAAAAATAGTCTTTGGGAGTTATTTATCATACACATCAAGTTGCCTTTCTAATATTTATGACTAATCAAAAATTTTTTTTTGTGAAGAATCAAAAGCTCAGCTTTGGACAAAAGTTTATTTCCAGGTTATCTTTGAGTGTGTCATTTTTGGGATTTGGAAGAAAACATTTATGTCTATTATGCTGCTCAAGAGAAAGTTTATGTCTAGATGTTGAAGTTTTATGACAAGTGAATACATTCTCATCTAATCCTTTTTTTTTTTTTTAACTACTATGTTTAGGAAATGTGTTGTTCAAAAATTTTTTCCAAAATAAAGTGAAGGGTTACAATACTTGAAGGTACCTGTGGGTACTGATGATTTACTGATAATTTCAAGGAATAGGTAATCATGTGTTATTAAGTGTAGTCGAAGATGATGCTTAACTATTAGTGATTTTAAGATTACACAAAAACTGTGTAGCCTTGTCTACTCTTCAGGAAAAGGAACTTAGATGTTAGTTCAGTTTTACTGGGAAATAAAACACTTGGTATTGCTATATATTTGTCTAAGAACTCAGAATTTTAAGTGATTGCATTTTTATACAATGAAAAGTACGTATGTCAGTATGTAGAAGTAAAAGAATGTTAAGCTTCTTTTACTTTTATCTTTAAAACATATGAGGAAAGTTATTCTTTTGGGGGAGAGTACTTGTAGGGAGCCAAATTTACAACTGATTCACTTCCTAAATTTTGATTCTGTTAAAAATGCTACTTGTGAGGTTGGTTTAATGGTGCCCCCAAGCAATATGTCATAAAACAGATGCGTATGCCAAAATGTGCCAGTGTGATGAGAGTTGAGATTTACTTAGGAAACGTTTAGTTTTTATAATCTCTTAAATTTAGAAATGGCTGAAATTTTGAAACATATAGGGGACAAAAAACCGTTGTGATGTGAGGCTATCTAGAGATTTTTTTAATTGTCTTAGGCTAAACAGAATATGGGAAAACCATTCCTATAAATGAAACTAGGTGCACAATATTCATTTCCCATTTTGAAGGCTTTTCTAAGAGAATGGCAATGTGGTTGAAAGAAATTCTTCATCAGTGCTATTAAAAAGCCATGAGATATGGATATTCTTATTTTTACTTCATAAAAGTCAATGACTGCACCCCTCTTAAAATTTTTTGTTTTCCTCTAGGTAGGTAGGTTGTTGATGTGTTTGTCCCTCCCTGCAGAATTTCTTTTTCTGTTGCACAATTCTCTAATATCTCGTTTTTACTTCCCTTATGACTATTTTCTTCTTTCACATCTACTTCTGTCTATTATAACAAATATGAATATGAATATGTCATTAACAAGTCATAATACCGAACTGAAGTATATTATTACTATACATTGCATTTACTGAGACTTTGTTTTTCCTAAAGACCACAGAGTATTTTATATCATTTCTTTAAAACATATATAAGCAATTATAGTAATAACGCCAACTTAATAGAATGAAAATACAAACAAAACGTATTTCTATAAAAGAAACACGTATTTGAGTACAACATAATAGAAGCCCTTTAAACTCTCCCCCCAAAATGATTTTAAGGGTTCTTCAAGGGCTTAGTTACTAATGTGAATCCCTAGGGCAGGCAGGAAACAAAGAAACCCTTGAACTCACCCTAGGTGAGACTTGAGAGTTAAGAGTTGGTATTAAGCCAGTTTTGTTAAGGTGCTGTATATATCCATGAAAAGGTGGACTAGGAAAACAAGCTCTTTATCATCAAATTGTCTCTCTCTTGACTTTGTCCTGGGCAGAGGAAGAAACAGTCTTCTCTAATGTGTAACTAAGCTGTCTTGTCATGCAAGTTGTAGTTTCCGTTTTCCTTGTCTGTGGTTTCTGGGAAATCCCAAGCTGGTGAATTAAAGTGGTCTGCATTTGTAGCCCTCAAGGGTACCTGACAAGAACGAACTCGGAGTTTTTACAGAGGAAGCCACTCTCAAATCTCGTTCTTCAGGGTTCCCACAGATTAAAATATGCCAAATAGGAGTTCAGAGTCCAGAATTACATCTATAATGAGTTAGTGGCAGCTGAGAAAAACATTATCCTTTAAAACTTTTATGGATCTTTAATATAATATAAAATAACTATATTTAAAAGTAACTTAAATAACTATATTTAACAAGTAACTTGAATTTTTAGCAATATGCAGAATTTAGTGATGTGAATGTTTTTCCGGATTGAGAACAAATCACTGATCTGGTATAAAAGCAATAAACCCACACTTCTTTAAAGCTGAGCAAAAGCAGGAAGCCCTAGTAGGTGAGAGCCAAACCTGGCTTATACCCTGAGGCTTTTGACTGACTCCTGGAGACTCTGGGCATTTGCTCTGATGAGTGATGAGGACATGGAGGACAGGAAGTAACCCAGAACCCACCCAAGACCTACATCATCACTGATGAACAAGAATTTAACTCTGCTAAACTGAAGAGGATGAGAGGGAATTTTGCCCATCTTAACCTTGATACTGGGTAGAATGGGAAGTAATCTCTCCTGAGAATTTGCAACCATATGTTGGGCCTTCAGAATGTGTATGCTGCCTTTTGATCAGAATGTGTTCGCTGCCTTCATAGTCCAAGAAACCCAAATAGATAAATTATTTTAAAGTGGCTGTAGATTACATATGTCCACAGGACACTAGCAGAAGCAAACATAGATCCTCTTTGGAAGAATTTAACTTCAATCTAGATCTTAAAAAATTCCTATAAAATTCCAAGAAAGTACAATTGACCCTTGTACAATGCTGGGGCTAGGGGCACCAACCCTCTATGCTGTCAAAAATCCATATATAACTTTTGACTCCTCCAAAACTTAACTAGAGCTAATATCCACAACTCAGCCAACTGTGATTTGAAAACAGTATTTTCAGTCTTTGGTTGGTTATCTCCGAATGTGAAGGGCTAACTGTACTAATACTGTACTGTTGATCTAAAGTCTTAGCAATAACATAAACAGTTGACTAACTCATATTTTGTAGGTTATATGTATCACATACTATATTCTTAGAATAAAGTAAGCTAGAGAAAAAGAAATGTTAAGAAAATAAGAGAAATTACATTTACTGTATTTATTGAGGAAAAAAATCTACGTATAAGTAGACCCACTCAGGTCAAACTGAGTTAAGGGTCAACTGTAATCATTTTGTTGTCTTAATATTTAAAGAAGTAGGAGGAAGAGACTATGAAGAATGACCAAGCCTGTTTTGAAAAAGAAAAAAGGAATCTTCCAGAAATAAAAATATAATAAGTTATTAAAAACTCAGTGGGTAAATTGAGCAGCAGAATCAATGTAGCTGAAGAGAGAACTTAGGAATTTAAGAGGAAAAAATTGTTCAGAGTATAGTGCAGGATAGAGTTGGAATATATGGTACAGGTGTTAAGCATATCTAATTGGAATTTAAGAAGCGAGAACAGGGCAGAGACAATATTTGAAGAGGTAATCTTTGGGAATTCTCCAGAACTGATGAAAGACATAAACTACAGATTCACAAAACCCGATAATCCTAAGCAAGACAAAAAGAAATCCACAGTTAAACACATTATAGTGAAATTGCAGAAAGATTTAAAAAACTTTTTAAAAAAGATGTTAGAAGCAGCCAGAGGTGAAAAGAGACTACCCACAAAGGAATGTTAGAGTTTAAATACAAATAAAATGGGGGAAATTGGATAAGATTGATGGCATATATCAATGTTTATATCCTGTGTCTAATTTTGTACAATGGTTTCGCAAGATGTTACCATTTGAGAGAACTGGGTAAAGTGCACACAGATATTATATCTTACAATTACGTCTGAGTCTACAGTTATCTCAGAATAAAAAGTTTAAAAATGGGTGGCCTTAAAATTATTCCATCTTTTTAAACATATGATTTAATAGTTTTTTAAATATTATTTTAATCTGTAAGACTTATCTCAAAGATAGTAAAGCATATCTAAAAATTTAAAACAAAAGAAGGAAATGAAGGAAACAAAGGACTGTAAAAGGAAAATGTAAAATCAAGACAAAAGGCATGTATGGATTAACCTTAACGAGCCAGTCTCCTAATGATAGAAATTTGAGTTGTTTCCAGAGTTTTGCTATTACAAGCAGTGCTGCCATAACTTATGTATACCATTTTGAATTGATGCAAGTATATTGGTAGGATAAATTACTCAAAGTGGAGTTGTTGGATTAAAAAATACATGCATTTGTAATTATAATCGCCAAATAGCCCTCTGTAAGGGCTATGCTAATTTTCAAGTCCACCGGCAATGAACGAAGAGTGCTTGTTTTCCTACATGCCAGAATATTAGCAAATTCTTAGATTTTTGCCAGTCTGATAGGTGACAGATGGCATTCTTAATGTTGTTTTAATTTATCAGTGAGGCCGAAGCCTGTTTCATACATTTAAGAGCCATTTCTGTTTTCTGATTACTATCTATACCTAGCCTTTGCCCATTCTTTATCGGGTTGTGGCAGTGGTTTGTTGGAGCTGGCCCTTTGCAATATGAGTTGTAAGTCATTTCCCCCAATTCTCATCTTCTTGAATTTGTCATAGTGGATTTTTTTTTCCTTTTTTTTTTTGCCATGTAACAGTTTTAAAAAAAAGTTTAGTGACATTTGTCGATCTTTTAATGGCTTTTAATTTTAAGTCATAATAAGAATGGACTTTTCCACCAGAAGTTACAAAGGAATTCTCCCATGTTTTCTTTTAGAACTTTTATGGTTTCTTATTTCACATTTTAATCTTAGGTCTCTTTGCTGTTTTTCTTGGTATAACGTGTGAAGTATGGATCCAGGTAATTTTTCTAAAGCAAAACATTAGCAAATGAGATACAGTAATGTAGTTTTTAAAAAATCAATGCATTACACTGACCCACATATCAATCCTTCTAGAATGAAGGAGAAAAAGTGTTTGGAGGGAAATTCATAGTCTTAAGTTTATATTGGAAGAGAAACTGAATTGCGAGTTTGTTTCTAGTGTGATAAGAAGAGAACAGAATAAACCCAAAGACAAGTAGGAATAATAAAGATAAAAGTTAATGAAATATGAATTAAACATTCATTAGAGAGAATTAAGAAATATAAAATTTTTTGAAAATTCTAATAGGCAAACTTTTGGAAGGGTCAATTGAAAGAAAAAGTACAAATAAATTATTATCATTAATAAAGTACACATAAGTGGGTCAGTAGAACTTTAAAGGGTACTAAGATGACAACTTTATGTTAACAGTTTTGAAACAAATTGTATAAATTTCTAGAAAAAACAAAACTGTTTAAGAAGAAACAGAAAATATGAGTAGTTATGACTACTCATTAAATAATTTCAGTCAGTACTTAAAATTCCATCCCTGCCCAAAAGTAATTCATTAATTAAAACAGAAAAGATATCCCTACCATGGCTATACAGATGACTATACATATAAGTTGTGTGAAGCATTGGACAATTCTAGCCTTACACAAATTCAGAGAATAGAATGAGGCAATATTTCCCTCACTGATTTATGTAGCTGGTGTAACTTTGGTGCTGGAATCAGATAAGGTACAGTGTAGAAATTCTATGTATGTATGTGTACATCATGACTGTAGATGTTTAGCTGAGGTGTTAAAAGCTTATTGATTTCAGCTCAGCACATTTAGGAAAAGGATCCTCTTATCTGAGAAGATGCAGATAAAGCATTAAAAAATTCAGCAAACCTTTTTGATAGAAATTCTTAGCAAATAGGAAGAGAAATAAGTTTTCTTAACCTGTCAAAATATCAAACTTTTTGTGAAATTCCAGAATTATATTTTTAAAATGTGCCTCAAGGCAACAAAAACCACCTTCATGCTTTACTTTAGCATTGTACTATGTGTCCAAGGCAGTAGGGTAAAGGCAGAGAAATGAAAGGGCATAGTTTGAAGGGGAAAAAAACCCTTTAGTCTTATTTGTAGATGATATCTTATTTAATAGCCCCAATTAATCTACATGTAAGTTAATAGAATTTATAAAAGTTAAATAAGCAAGGTTCCTATAGTTAAGATCAAAATGTAGAGATTCATTACATTATTATTCATCAACAATTTAGGAAATAAAATTTAATAAACTATATTGTGTGTAATAAAAATAAGGCACCTTTAAATAAGTCTATAAAAATTGATTGAGACTTGGAAAAAAATGTAAAGCTTTATTGAAAGACGTTGAAGAAAGTGAAATAAAGACCACATTAATGAGGGGAAAGATCATTATCATAAAGCTGTCTTTTTCCCCCAGATTGACCCACAATTTTACATAATACCAGTCAGGATTTCAACAGGTCTTATTGGATCTTCACATGCGTGTGGAGGATAGCAAAGGGCCTTAGGAAAACATGAATTGATTTATCCTGTCAACTAGCAAGATTTTTTTTAAAAGCTTATCACAACATTGTGATGTTTATATAGGTATGGGCATGTGGACTATCAGAACAGACTAGATAGCTGAGAAACTGACCGTGTGTGTGTGTGATGACTACTCATTAAATAATTTAAGTCAGTCCTTAAACTCTATCCCCCTTCCACTGAAAAGTAACTAACTGATTACATATACTGTAAGTACTTGGTAAATGATGAAGATGGCTTTGTAGATAAATAAATAAGAAAGGGGTTCAGTAAATTGATTTGGACATTGTTTAGTCATATGGAAAAAACAAACATCTCTCCTTTACCTCCTATAGAAAAGTCAATTCCATAGGTGACCTCACACACAAAAAAATATTGAGCAAACAGTAAGTTTTGGGAAAATATATAACCTATGATATAATTAAAGACATTTAAAATGTAAAAAATGCCATCTATTTCTTGGTTATACAACTACATATACTATTAAAATATTAAGAAATGTAAGAGAATGATGAACAGTGGGATTAGGATGATGATACCACGTGTTGGGCGAAGGTAGAGGACACGGGGATGTTATCAAAGAAGATTTTTAGTTTTTAAGCTGAATGGATATGAATGTTCATTTAAAAGTCTTTTTGTGACCTATATATTTTATAATAAATTATAAACAAGGCACTAAATTCAGTAGTATTTCATGTTGCCTAGGTGACTGCCTTGATTTTTAGCTCATTGACTTCCTTAGGAAAGTAAAATGTCCTCACTCATAGGCCAGCTGCCAGGCAGGAAGGCACAGGTATCCAAACCAGTAGTGTGATCTTGAACAAATTAATTAATCCCCATTTCTCTGTTTCCTCCTTTGTAAAATAGCAATAATTACTTATATGTTGTTGTGAGGATTTTGAGTTCACACATATACACTCTTAGTGTAATACACCTGCCCCTCGATTTACACAGAAATTTTTAACGGGAGTTTTTTTATACGTGGTAAATATTCCCCCGTTTACATGGACTTTTAATACACGGTTTCCATTTACACTGTCTCATTTTATGCAGTTCTTTCTTTTTCATTTCCATTATTGGCGATTACTCTTTCTTAAAAACAATAGCTTAACCCAGCAACATACGAAGAACTGATACTAACACAATTTATTAATCTTTCTGTTCATTTGATGGCAAGTAAAAGAACACAGGTGACTACTGATGTTTGTCGAGATTGGTTTTACAAATGTCTTGCTGTAAAAGCTGAAAATTATATGAAGGAAAAATGTCTTCCATTTAAAATACTTTTACTTTTAGATAATACACCTAGTCATCCATACAGTTTTAGAACATCCAAATATAAAAATTGTATATTTGCCACCAAATACAACTTCCTTGATCCAACCTTTAGATCAGGCATTATTTCCACCTTTAAGATTAATTACATTAAACAGAATTTTAATGATTTTTTAAAATAAACTTGAAGATAATGAATCACAGTTACAGAAGCCTGGAATAAATATACAATTTTAAGTTGTATCAAGAATATTGCTTTAGCTTTGAGTGATATAAAGCCGTCAACTTTAAATGCTTGCTGGAAAGCAGTATGGCCAGAAGTGGTTGTACCAGGGAATATGATTCCAACAACTGAAGAGAAATTAACTTGTTAATTTATTAAATAATTTATTATTAATTTATTAAATAAATTTCAAGAAGAAGGCTCTTACAATTTGAATGTAGATGATGGTAACAAATTACTGGTCAATCATAAATTAACTGATAATGAATTAATTCACTATATCTGAAGCCCATTCTTCTGATGAATATGGCAAGTGACCTTGAACCAGTTTCTTTCATTGCAGAAAATATTTAGGAAGCTCTTCAATTGGTCACAAAACTGGAAACTACAATTCTAAATATTGTTCCAAACATCCAAAGAGCCTTAAAATTTCAAAAAGATTTAAAAAGTTTTTGCAGTGAATATCGAAGAATTTATGAAAACTTAGCAAAAGATGGGATTGGAAAAAGATCATCCAAAAACATAAGCATAAAATAATGAAACCAAATTAGTACTTCCAAATATTTGAGCAATGAAGATAGTGACTCTGTGCCAATTAAAAAGAGAAGGTTGATTAGATTACAGTATGGACACAGCGAATAAAATTTATTTTGGTTTTTCTGAATTTTCATTAGCATTTTTTGTGAAAATATGTGAAATAAATATTTTTATAACTTATACTGGACTTTTGTTTTTTTTTTTGTACTGGTAGACTCTACGCGGTTTTCTTCTGTGTAAAAAAAAAAAGATGCGTGGAATGGATGAATAATCCACGTAAATCGAGCGATGGGTATATATATGGTATAGCTCTTAATTTTAGTGTAGATCTTATAATTTGTGTGTTTTTCCTTAAACTGCTATTAAAAGTCATTGATTCTTTCTAGTTTTAATTTTTTTAATGTAGTTCTTTATTGCTCCTTACCTCTCATTCTTGAACCTTTTTCAAGTTTAAGATTTGCTTTTCTGTATTACTTTTCTGCAGGCTTTCTCAGATGATGAGGTAGAAGTGATTTTGAACAATATCAGATGCCAGTGGGGGGTTCAGATTGGTTTGTATTTTCCCTAGATTGCTATTTTGATTGAATTATGGCAGGGGAGGCATTTTGGTACCCCTTTGAAACCACAGAAACCCCGAATTTAAAAGTTTAATCCCTAATCATACTAGCGTGATCATCAATGATTTTGGATTTCTGAATTTATTTTTATTTTTATGGTTTCATGGTTAATCATTGGAGTTAACAAATTCCTTAGAGTGGCAGATTCTTTTCATAAATATCTACAGCATTGCATTTTTTTTTTTTGGCATTGTTTTTAGGTCATCATTTCTCTAGGTACTCCTAATATTGATTCTTTTTATCAGCCTAGAAATTTATTGGCATATATGGCTTTAAAATAGAAGTTTAACATTACCAATCAAAGCACATTTACTCTCCAAGGTGCTGAACCTTTTGTTGATTGATGAGTATTTTGCATTTACTCTTTTTTTTCTAAAGTTATTTTTCTTAAGATGACAGCTAATATTTTCATTTCTGTTTCTGGAAAGTTGACAGCTTTGTAAACAATAAAGAATAGAGAATTTAATCTGAAAAAAAATGTGGGGAAAACAAATCTTCAAATGGTTATCACTTCCTCATCTGAAAATATATGCTAAAATGATTGAAACATAAGCATCTGATAAGTTCATGAATTGTTCTCAGGAGTTCCTAAGGTACCTGTTGAATTCTTGTATGCAGATTGTGTGCACAGATTAGGTGCACGTGCACCTGGGGAAACGCGTTAGGATCACGTGGGGAAGACTTGCTCTCCCTGTAGGTGGCCAGTCAGTGTCCATTGCTCATGTGTAAGTTCTTTTGTGTAGGTCGCACTTAACTGAAAACCCATGGAAACACTGTTTTTGCTGTATCCTCCAGGTCGGATTCGCACAAGACGGCAAAACTCTGGGAGTGCCACCAATGTCGCCTCTTTACCTTCTGATAGTCGAGGCCGCAGTCGCGCTAAAGTGGTTTCACAGTCCCAGCGTAAGAAGTATATTTTATGCTCTCTGTTTTAGTTTTACAGTTGAAAATTTTACAGTATTTTTATTGACTTCAGGGAAAAACACATTTCTGTGACTCTAAGATATTGTAAGTAATGTTGATGTTTGTTGGGTAAGCTCACAAAATGGGAGTATTAAAGTGTACTTTTGTCTCCCGTCCAGGTGACTTAAATTTCTTCTCATTAAGCATTAAACATTAAAATGTACTTCTCTCTCTCTCCTCAAGCCTCTCCAGTTGAAACATACCTGGACTATGACCCATTTTTCTATTGATAAACAATGTTTTCGATGTAATTTAAGAGCAGTATCTGGGGAGATGACTGTTAATGCTGAATTCTCTTTCCAGGGGTTATAAGTAAATCCATTAAAAGCTCTCCCCTCTAACCCTCTGTTCTAACATCGCAGCCTGCTCCTTTTTTCTTGCCAGTGTGGGCTCTTGGCTTTGCACAGCTGCCCTTGCCTCCATTATTGCTTCTCTGTATATGTTGAGTCATTTGGTTTGTTAGCCTGAGCAACGAAAGCAGCCACAGATGGAACGAATGTATTTTTACCATTCTTAGGATTCATCTCTGGTGTCTCAGTTCCCAGCCCCACGTGACTTTGAGTCCCCTGCTCCCTCTCAGTGCATGTAGACTGGAGCTAGGTGTGAGAGTTCTCCTGGGCACAGTGAGCATGGTGGAGAAGTTCCCTGGTCCCAGGAGCAAAACGCGCCCCCTCACCGCGGCACTCTTTGGCTGATGTGTGTCCGCCCTGTTGTGTAGAGTACTTAGTCTGTGGCCAAACCTTAGGTTGTCTCTTAGTATTTAGAATGCCTTTCTCAGCTCCTTCTGAATTTAGATACCTTTCCATGTCCCTTTGATAACTGTAGTCCTTAGGTTAAACTAGTTTCTATCCTTTCTGTAAGGAAAGTGCAAGGTCAGTCGTATTGCTGCCTTCAGTGAGGCTACAGAACCCAGGCTTGTCTGACAGAGAAGCCCATGCTTCTGCACAACACTACACAGGTTGTGCAGGTGTGGCCCAGAAGCTTCTAGAACCTGGGGAACAATATCCTGGCTCTGGTTATTCTGTTGACTCTTAGTGATGCCTGGAGTCACAAACGGATATAGTATTCTAGCCTTGGTCCCTCTTCTTTCAACTTCAGTATGTTGAGATTGGGTCGAATAAAAAATGCCTAACTGTTTAGCTGTTCAGTGTTATTGCCTTTCTTAGAAAGTGAGGGTTGAACAGTGTTTTACATTTCTTCATTTATGTCTGGTGTGTGTTGGTATTGGCTTCTACGTGGTCCTTGCCCCCAGCTAGGTCCTCTGCTTAGGAGGTGGTGAAGTTTAACGGCCCTTCCAGAGTGGGATGCAGTGATGATAGAGCTTTAATTCTTCAGTCTTATGAAGGAAGATACTGCTCCCCACCTTAGGGCTGCACTTTAAAAACTCTTAAGTTTTACTTTACTCGCCAAATTCCATTCACAGGAAGGGAGACAACATCAACAAATAATCAAGCCTGGATCACAAATTTATGCATATAAGTTCAAAATTATTTTAGTAAGAGGTAACTATGAGCATATTTACATATTTTATAAATGTAGATATACTAGCATTCAGTCATGGTTTAATAGTAGATTTTATTAATATTAGATTTAGGGCCCTTAACAGTTGGCATATTTTAAATATTTGAAGATTTAAACATTTGAGGATTTAAGGATTTGAGGATTAATATTTAAATATTTGAGGATTTGGCATAGGGCATTTAGGTGAAATTAGTTAATAGCAGCTCCTTTCAATTCATTAATGTTTATTGAGCACTTTCTATGGTGGTGAGTCCTTTTAAAGGTGGTAGTGATACACAAATTAGTAAGATACAATCATCACTTCTCAGGTTGCTAGGAGCTAGAGAGTAAATGTGCTCCTGGAGGGTAAGGCCTTTGTCTTACTCTACTCTGCACCTCCTGTGCCATGCCTGGCACATTAATGTTTTTAAGTGTTTCATGAACGGATTAGAAACAAATGCTAATATAGTGTGATATGTATAAATTAAACATAAGTACAAAAGTTGACTAGGAGGATCAAGACCTAGAAAAAAAATAGGTATTTTGTTAATGTGTTTGTGAAGAAAGACATTTGTGTTGTGTTTGCATGCTGACCTTCTGTATTGTGTTATTGTCTTTTAATCCACTTTTTGCCCGTTCTTTGGTCTGCTCTCATAATCAAGGATCCAGATCTGCTAATCCTGCTGGTGGTAAGCCATTTCCCTTCTTGCTTTATTTATTTATTTTTTTGGCATTCTCCCTTACCCCATATTCCTTGCACAATATTAATTTTTCTCTTTATTATAAGCTTAGTTAATCTTTCTGCTTTTTTTCCTATATGTTCACATTTTAGGGTTTGAAATGGATTTCTTTTCTTGTTTTATACAGCTTAATACTTAATAGTTTATTTGTGTGCTCAAATGTTATGGGCGAAATTAATAAACCATGAGGTGGGTTCTTCATGGTAATTTGTATTGGTGTTTTTTACAATGAATTTTACTTTAAGTTGTAGTTAAAAATTATAGAGTACGAATTTTTGTAAGTAGTGATTTATTTGAATGATGGGTGTGTGTGTGCGTGTGTGTTTAATTTTTAGTTAAGTGTTGTTTCAAAGGTCTCTGGTAAATAATAGTGTGCACTTTACGTATTAGAATTTTATTACCTTGTCTGCTTAAGGGAATGATCTAAGTAAATGACTGCCATTCAGGTGTATTGGTATAATCCTTAAAATTTTGCTGTTTTTTCTAATTTTGTCCCTCAAGAAATGGTTTATTTAGGTATCTGGCCACTTAGCTATAAAAATATTACTCACCATATTGTTTGTTTTTAATTTTTAAAAACAAACATTTCAGGCAATGTGGCTTATATAATTTCTACTGTTGTAGATTTCCTTTGAGGCTTAGTATACATTTAGTTTTTGTAATACTTGTGTGGAAAGGTGAAAAGGATGTGCATTTTGTTTTTTGAGATGTACACGTGTGTTTGTGGGAGGTGTGTTTATACATATCTATAATCTTGACTGCTTGCTTTGTCAATAATTAATAGTCTTTTATTAATTATTGGCCTTTCTGAGATATATAATTATGACCTTTTCAATATCTTCCTATATTTTTATTATTTTTATGTTTTATAGTTTAAAGCTATGTTATTATATCTTATGAAGATATAATAAGATGGTTATTATATCTTCATGGACAATTCTTGTATTAGAATACTTTGTTCTTGATGTTGTGTTTTATTCTATTTTATTTTAGGTATATTGTTTTTCTCTTATAAACAACATACAGTTGGATTTCATTTTTTTAAAAAAAACAATCCAAGAATCTTTGTCTTTTAATAGTTTAATCTAGCCATATTTATTATGATTATCGATATGTTTGAGCTTAGTCCTCCCATCTTATTCTGTGATTTTTATTATTTTTATGTTCCTTGTTATTTCATCCCCCTTCTCTCTTCCCTTCGTTAGGTTAATGGAGTTTTTTTGGATCCATTTTTCTATCACTAATGTTTAAGAAATTTTTGTTATATTTCTGTTCTTTCAGCAGTTACAGGGAGGCTGCTTGTTTTCAGCCTGCACTTTTGAATCAGAAATTTTGCAGTCATTTTTGTAGTGTTCCACCAGTAATTCTCTACATGCAGACATTCTTTTATGATAATTTGATGTTCTTTTATGCTACTGTGTTTTTAAAAAATTAATCCTATCACCAACTACAACGCTGTTTTCACATAAAATTCTCTTAGTATTTGATGTAAATTAATGTGTAAACTGGCTTCTGAAATTACTATAATTTTATTCCTTGATTATATCCATTATTCAATTTTGTTTTGCTTCATTTTTAGCTGGCAGCCGATCAAGTTCCCCAGGGAAATTGTTGGGAAGTGGTTATAGTGGCCTTGCCGGGGGTTCCTCAAGAGGCCCACCTGTGACATCATCTTCAGAAAAACGAAGCAAGATTCCCAGAAGTCAGGGATGTAGCCGAGAAACAAGTCCAAACCGAATAGGATTAGGTAAGGATTTTCAAAGACCTTGGAACACCATTCCCATCTTGGCTAATTTCAATTATAATCTAATGAATTTTTCTAATGCAGGAAATAGAGATCTATTTTTGAACTGAAGAGGTCATTTTCCCTGTTTTAAGACATTTCAATTTGTGCTTTTTATAGATCATAGTTTGTTCAGGTTTCACTTATAACTGAAAAATGGATGGCGCTTACCATTCAAATTGATGAGAAAGAATTGCATCATTATGGGATTTTTGCCTTTTAGAGTCATTTTATAAAATATTAGCATTGGGGAAATGGGCAGGATATTTTAATTTACTATTAGAAGCAATATTGTTTTTCATTTTTCTTTTACTGAATAGCACTAAATAATCATTAACCTGTATTAAATTTTCAAAAGCAGTTTGTAGGGTCCACATTTATTTTGATTCTGATCTTCTCTAACCTAATTGGTGAAACTTGTCAAAGAATATGTATAGTTACTTTTAACATGGAATTGTTTAAATATGAAAACTAGGAATAGACAAAAACCAAATATATAATACTATTTTTCTGTGTAGAATTATACAAATTGCTTTCAGCAGCTTAAAAGACCTTTTACCTCTATTAAAATCTAATTAACATGCTACTTTTTAAATATAAAACGTAGAAATCTTTTGTGATATACAATGAAAAAATCTATATCAATAGTTTCCCTTTATTTTTACCTACTTTCTAAGAGTAAAAATCTATTGATGCGAAATCAGAGTACTGTGTTCTTTAGTCTAACTGGTTTGTGTTTCTCATTTATTCGTGTATCTCTTCAACAACTTTTACTTGAATGTTTACTGTGATGTACTAGGTGCTTTGTTAGACTTTAGGATTAGAAGATAAATGAAATAGATTTAGTTTCTGGCTTCAAAGAGCTTGCAGTCGTAGAGACGAAAATGTATACATCGTGACAAATACTGGGACAGGGTGTTCTGAGACCATAGAAAAGGAATGTTTTGAGATCCTTCTGCCCCACTCCTCCCAGATTTCCTGCTTGGAGAGGCTCCCCAGAATAGATCTTGTTTTCATGAAGTGTAAGGTGGGATTAGCTAGGGGTCTAGGGCAGAGAGGAGAATGTGCAGAAGCAGTCAGATGACAGAGGGAGCATAATGCATCTGGGAACCACTAGTAATTCATTTGGCTACAGCAAAGAAAGTTTTTTCAGAGCAGAGTAGGAAATGAGGGCAGAGAGACTGGTAGGGTCCAGCTCGTGAAAGTCCTTGAAGGCTGCCTGAGCTACGAGAAAGCAGGGACATATATTTAAGAAGAAGAATGGATAGAATTTGGTTAGACTAACATTCCCAAAGCAAATGAAAAATGTAACCAGTGGTTTTGTTAATTCTGCATAATACTAACTTTACATTGGCATTAGTAGCATGGTGCTGACAAGTTATTTGGATCCAGTAATAATAATGAGGAATGTGAATACAACCAGAGAAAATATCATGACAGGAATATCTAAATTTCAAATTTGGTGCTGTAACATGTGTGTGTTTGGATCTGGTTTTGTTTGTAAAATGCATTTGATTTCCAGTCTGGGTGTGAGGTTTTAGCTTTCCTTTTCCATATAAGTTATAGGATGTGTCTTGGCAATCCAGATTAGTTTCATGCTTTTAAAAATTCTTTTCTTTCTGGAGATTTTACTTTCTGTATATTTATTAAAGATGCCATTTTTACCTTCTTGAAATTGGAAAATAAATGAATTTTAGTTATATAACAACTCTAGGACCTGGTATTCCATGGCCTTAACTATGAAGTTTATGTTGTACATAGCTGAAAAGACCACATTTAATAAGCTTTTAAAAGAGGTGCTATGAAACATCACCCAGCAGTAAGAACTAAATAAGAGCCTGTTCCTTTCCAAAGAGTTCTTATTTGAAACATTATTTTGAAGAATGTTATTTCCTTGATGCTCATTATGGGGATTAGTTATATGTCAAGCTTTGAGGTCATAAAAATAAGTCTGATTAAAGACGATATTTTATTTAAATTTCTTCATATTTTGAGAATATACACATGTATATAGATATAAAGATATATATATATGTATATATATATGAATAAAATATATCTTTCCATTTCTTCCTATGGTAATCTTAGAGATTCCATTTTATAGGGTGTCAGGTATATTAGCATTTTTTAGAAATAGATTGTATATTTCTGTAATCATTTAGTATATACTGGGTATATGTCTATGTGACTAAACATTTGGTTCATTGTATAGCAACTTTGAGTATAAATATTCAAATAAAGAGGGAGCATCTTTTAAGAATATTTTCTATAATCCCCATACCAATTAATAGTTTTAGTTATAGCTAAACTAGTCTTAGAATTCGTACTGAGAGTTAATGTAGTTATCTACAAATTATGTTTCAACTATACCTTTTTCGTTTGTTTGAAATAATATTTCTTAACTAAATTTCTCATCTGTGATAAAAATCATGCCAAAGCTACTCTTTTTTTCTTGGTGATTGATTTCTTCATAAACTTTTTAACCAAATAGAAGAATATACTCTTTGTAAGTTGTTTCAATTTTGTGTTTTATTCTATCTTTGACAAATAATAAAATCACATAAAAAGCTAGCATTTATAGCAACTATCTTTTGAAATTTGCCTTTGGTTCCCCTCTGCATCTATTGAAAAGGCTATAAAAAGCATTTGACTTTTTGCAGCTTACATTCTATGGATATGCATTTAAAATATTTTTAGATTTTTCTGGTTTAAAATAGTTTGAAAGAATTAAAAATTAATAATCAATTTTAGCAGTTAAATTAGATTACTTTGTATAAGACCAAAATATGAAACTATCCAGACTAGAGAGACATTTTATGTTTTAACTTCTGGTACTTTTCGCCATTCCTCTTGTACTTAATTAAGATCTGGTAGGGTCCTTCCTTAAAAATGTCTTTCAAGAAATGAAAACCATTCAAATGGTTTTTAAGGTTTCTCAGCATTTCGTGTAAGCACAAGACTCCAGGGCTACCTTAGAGTACTGCTTTTAGGAAGTTCAAACAACATATATGTTTTCATCATCTCTTCCTCCTCTGTTATGCCTTCTCCTCCACAACATATTATTGCATAGAATGTTCAGTTTTGGCACTCAGTAGAGTCAAGTTGATTTGATATATTGATTTTTAGTTTTGACTACCTAATTAATTAATCTTTGTAAAAATCATTTATTTATGTACTTATTTTAAATCCTTGTAGATTGGTCTTTGGAAGTGGTATTATAAGTGAGTATTTTTTCCTCTTGTGTTTTAAGTTATCCAACATTAGAACTAGCAACTATATGGGCAGTTTTTTTGAAAAAAGATTGTAAACAATTCTTTTTCTGTATGTTACTATTAGCCAAATATTAAAGGACCCAGTCAGCACAAATGGGTGAATGAACTTTGGGTGAAATGCTAGAAAGGTAAACCATGTTAAGAATTATGATTATTGTTAGTTCAGATCATATCTATTTATCCCTTTTCATACCTTTATTGTCTTCACAAAGCAATCTCAGCTCAGGAAGAGAGCAGAGATTTTCCATTGCTGTAGCGCGTATGTTAATTTAAGGAAGGGAATGGAAGCTGTGTAAAAATTATGGGCAAAAACTATAAGAAAATGCTCAATTAAGCAGGCACATATGTTAAAAATTATCAGGACTGTTTTTATTGCTTTTGGTTAATTGCTTTGGAGTAGGCAGTGAAATAGAAAAGATTTTCATGTATGCCTTTCTTCAGGAAAGTCAGGAGTACTTAACCACATGTACCTTATCTCAGTATCTTTTCTTTTAAATGATGGTGACACTTTCTTCTTAATCTTCCTAAGGGGAGGCTGAGACCGGAGAGGCTAAGAGGCTGAACCAGCAAGTTAGCATGGCACTTGGGGGTCGTCTCATAAGTTAGATATGGTATTCACCCTGCAAGGATAAGCAGTGGTATTGACCCTGCAAGGACAAGCAGTGTTGCTCTGTGGGTTCCAGGCATCTTCTTTTATATTGATGAGGTCAGTAGATGCCCTAGTCTTTTAAGGGTTTAATTCAGCACCTGCTGTTTTTGCCCTCATAGTAGGAGCTGTTTAAAATGTTATAAAAAATGCTCATTAAATAGTCACGGCTACTTTGAGTGGAAACTCAGTGCTTCTATGTCACTATGAAAAATGAAGGAGAATTTAGGAATTACTAGAGAATTCCAAATGCGGCCCTTTTTTGACTAACACTTAGGTTGCGTTCCTGTGCTTGACCTTTCCTTGTTGGCCAGTGTAGACCTACGCCTTTGGACGTCACTGATATGTGTTTAGGTTCTAATTCAACTCTACTCCTGAGAAAGACCACAGTTGGAAGCTGCTTTAGTTTTTACTTTTGTGTTTTTCTTTCTTTATTTGGGAGAGTGGGGAGTGGGTAGTCACGATTCTGGTTTGTAGGATATTCTTGTTATGGTTTGGCTGTATGATAGATCTGTCTTTGGTCTAAAATAATGGACTGTGCTCACCGATTCACTGATGTAAACATAGCCACGTTTTTACATCAGTGAATCAAGTTTATTTTTTACAAAATTTCTGGGAAAAAAAAAAATTCTGTCTAGTCCAGAAGTAATAGATTCTCTCACGATGGAAATGCCTGTTGTCCCAGTCAGCTATTATGTTGGTGGCATTCAGTGCCAAGTTGTTTCTAAGTATTTTGCCAGTACTGAATTTCTGTTTTCTCAGATTAAATTGGGACAGGGGTTGTGGGGAGGGCATCATGGTCTTTTCTGAGTTTTTATGGTCAAGTTATATTAGACCTTAGACTATTTATGTGACTGTATTCTCCATTTTTATAACGTGAGTATAATAAAATTATCCACAGATATTCATAAAGTAATTGGCTGTTCTCAGGTCAGTGGAGGGATCTTTTAACATGAAAATTGAGATTATCAGTCCATGTACTATTAGACTCACGTAAGGCTGGATAACTGAAGGTGCTTGAGTAGGGACCATGGGCAAATTTTTGGATTCTCCTAGAAAAAGGAATTAAATGTTTGGACCAGTAAATAAAAGGATAGCAACCCCAACTCTACGTCTGTTTTTTCAGTCAGTTAAATATGTTCGAAGCATCTGCACACTTTCTCAAAGTGAACAGGTTCTCTAGCTGTGTCAGACCTTATGATTTCTCTTTGTAAAGAAGTCCAGGCTGGGAGAAGTGAACCCTCTTTTAATTAGGTAAGTTTGTGGATTTCAGTGACCAGAGCCTTTATTCTATTTTTAAAATCTCAGTTTATCTTTCTAAGAACCCAGCGTATATGAAAATGGCTTTGGTCTTTTATTCTCTCGAAAAGTTTGCTAAAACTATAAAAACTAGTCATTTCTAAAAGGCTTTCAATCTTGTATTTTCTGATGCCATTTTGCTCTTTGGAAAGCTTTCTTTTCATTTCTTACATTTAGGTGTTATTTTACCTTCATACTAAAATTCACAGCTTTCTGAGGCATTATTCAGACCTTCTGTTGGCACGTCAGTCAGTGAGACCGCAGCAGGGATAGGTGCTCAGTCATCAGAACCCTTTGCATGGACAATGTCATGATTACATTAACGGAATGTGACTGACGTTTTATGAGTTTTCTGTCTTCATTAAACTTGTTCACCTTCTCTGAAACCCCTCATGCTGCACACTAGCACGGAGCAGCCGTATCCCTCGACCCAGCATGAGTCAGGGGTGCAGCCGCGATACCAGCCGTGAGAGCAGCCGAGATACAAGCCCTGCTCGGGGCTTCCCTCCACTTGGTGAGTACACGTAGGCGCTGGCTCTCGGAGCAAAGAGTCCTTTCCCTGCTCCAAATGCTTGTCCCAGACACTGCTAGGTGGAATGACCTGCTTTTCCTCCTCTACTGCTCTACTGTCCTTGTGATCCTTTCTTCTTTCTTTCCTTTTCCTTAGTTACCCTTTGTTGTCCCCCTCTGCATGCTTGAATTTTGGCCATTTCTAGTTTTTATATATTAGAGGAATAAAGCACCACTTCACTCTGTGCTATTGTCTTTTATGATCACTTGTTGCCAGGAAGCCTATCTGTCTGGTAATTTCTAACGTAAGATGAAGCTCAGCCAAAGTTAATTGCTTTTTAAAAGTAGAGTTAATGTAGAGTTTATCCTCCCTCATTGAATTTCTACAATTTGTTTAATTTTACCAGAGATTAGATTGTATATGATTTAATTCAAAGAAGGAAAAAAACGTAAAATCATGATAATGTTTAGGACATTTAAGTGTTCTTAGTTTAGGGATGATAACATTAATCTAAAAAGCAGCGTGAATGAAGATGTTAGCCATGTTTTTGTTAAACAGGTCATTTCAAAGCTTTCTTTAAAGCAGTGATAAATTGCTTAGGTGTACAACACAATGCAAAAAACTTCATGAAATTCATTGTTAGAGATTTTCATTCTTCCTGGGCTCAATAGGCTAATTAATAATGTCTGTGACCTGATGACAACCCAGGACAAAAAATTTGGTTGCCATAAGTTGTTGTAAGTACCGTACCTCAGACCATCAGTCAGGCGCCAGTTGGGGCTGCTCCGTCCTCCACCCCTCTCAGAATTTGTATTTTAAGAGTTTCAAGGATTCAGGAAAAACAAGACAGAAACGTATCCTTTATGGGATATATTATTTACCTTTTCTTTTTAGTTTTAATAGTTTTACTTTTTTCTAAAATGGACATATAAATTACTTTTTTACATAGCGCACATTCTTAATCCACAAAGACATCTGTCAACACATACTTTCACATAAAAGTATTTTGTATTCTTCAGTACTTGTGTCTTTGTTATTTCGCATATTAACTGCTATACAGCTGTATACATTCCTCTTGATAAGCATTAGAGGTAGTCATCATTAGACCTAGGCTTGAAGTTATTCTATGGAACTGTGGACTGCAGCAGTCTGTTATTTCATTCTAAGTATGTAACTGGTCTTTCAAATATAAAAATGTCAAAGCATAAGGTCTCAATATTTATTTCTGTTGCCTTCTAATGTCATACATCTCTTTTCTATATCTTTTTTCCCAATCAATTAGTAATCAGAATCTAGATATAGCATTTTATAACCCATTGTCCTTTATGAAGTTTTAAGGAAGAGCAGATAATAGATGTGGAAGCTTTGCTGATTGATTCACTTGACTTAGTGAGAAGATGCCTTTGTGAGGTATTTTACCTGATTGGCATGAGAAGCTAAATGGGACAGTTAACCCGGTACACATCAGCTCTTCCACAGCAGTGTGAAGCTTTCGATCAGAATTCTCAACAAATCAATGGTGGTGATTTTTTTTTTTTTCTGAATGAACTGCTGATTTTTTCTTTTAAGTTAAGGCCGTATATCTGTGCATCTTGCTTACTAGCTGACCTTTCAAACGACTTATTATAGTAAAGAAAAATTCAATCTGTTTACTGGTCCCTTTGTCTCTTAGAGGCAATTTAACCTTTTTATTTCATACATGTACTGGTGGTGTTGTTATTGTCCGTGGAAGCAGCCTTTGTAATAATACAGCATGTGGTCTGTGGACCAGGCAAGGTGTGCTGCACTTTTGAGGTCCTAACCGAACTCTGAGGAGTTGCGTGATCCTAGTCTGTTTTTCACTTGCTTTGGTGAAATGGATCTTCTTTGTCTCGGTGGCAACCCAGATTGCTGAAATGAATAATTGCTTCTGCCAAGGCAGAAGATGTTAATGCAGATACTTCCCCTTCCTAACAAACTCTAGCATCAGCACGTGTCTTCTGTTGTGGTAGGGGCAATAGTGACATCTTTTCAGCTTCATTTTTATACCATGCCTTTTTTTTCCTTCATGAGTTAAATCTGTTTTTAAAACTTTTATTAGGCAAGAGCAACAGTGCTTGTGTGTACCTGGCACCATTCTGAGCAGCCGATAGGTGTAATCTCTTGTGGTCCCTCTGCAACAGGTGTTATCATCCCTCTGTTATGGATGACAAAACAGAGACTTAAGGAGAGTAAGCTACTTTCTCAAGGTCACACAGCTAAATAGTGGAGTCAGGGTTTGAATTAAGGTCTGACTTCTAAGCTTGATTGTTAACCTGTCTCATGCCATGCGAAAGCAGTTCTGATAATTTAGTATCTTTCATTTGTTCCTCTTAAGGAATGTTTGAATGTTTATGGTGTTAATTTAAGCTCTCTGTGAGGCCCTTCCAGGCTTAGGCACACAGAAAGTGCTCGATGATGTTTCTGAATCATGATTTCTAGGCTTGCGGGTAGGACCTGGGAATTCATAGGTAAGTCCTAGAAGGTTGTTGTCCCCAAGGGAACTTACTACACTCTTCAGAGAATATGGAGTTTTCTTCTTTTTCTCATTCACTTTAGTAATCATTTTCCACCCCCTTTATAAATTAGTGAGATTGTGTGTTAGTGCCTTTTTGAATCAACTCAGGTGGCCACGCTTTGCTTTAAAAGGGGAAGAAGGGGAATGAAAGTAATTATGTTTCAGTGAATATATATATTGGTTTTAAGTTTGCATTTTAATTACAGAGTTGTTTTCGGAACATTTTAATGGTGTGACTATATATTTATATGGTTACAGTGACAACTTCTAAGTGAAATTAAGGGCTCTAGTACTTGCTGTAAATCAGGCTTTGATGTAAGTAGGTTCACCTTGGATTCCATTGTTGGTTGTTCACTGAGAATGTGACAAAGGACTCGTGACGGATATACTGTGGAATATTCTTTTGAAACAGAACCAAAGGACAACTTTATAAGAACTTTCAGAGCAGTTATTTCTTAAAAGCTATTTTTGATTTAAACTATCAAGATAATGATACCGATATGCTATACTTGTATAATTTTTGTGCTTCTTGAGGAATTAGGAATTTTCTTATTTTCTTTTCCTTTTGCAAGCTGGTAAAAATTTGTCCTTATTGACTAGGAAGCCTTTGCTATTTAATACCACATATACCACAAATATGTGCATTTTGTAAAGTGACATGAGTTTAAATAAATAAAATTACGTTGAAGAGTTTGTGGTTTTGATAATGTATGACTAACAACTGTGAATGTTAATGTGTACAGGATACTGTGCTCTAGTAGTATGGTTGAAAAGTAGCACTGCCTCGTATTACTTTGTTAAACCTATGAATTTTCTATGGTACAATCATCATGTTCTTTTCAGAGTAATGAATAGAAGCATATTTTTTTTTCCTGAGGTAAAGAAAAGCCATATATTACATGATACTCTGGTCAATAAATTCATGTTTTGAATCAAGTCTGTATTTCATATATGATTTCTAAAAGTTATTCTTTCCATGTGAGGATGGAGTTTAGCATTTTTCTCCTCAGATTGATGAGTTGATATGCTTATCATGAATACTTGCTAATAAAACTTGTTTAATATCTAAACGTACATTGGAGTTTACTCTTAACCATCACTGACACCACCAGCACTACTCGTACTACCAACACCACCACTGTTTATTCTGTGCCTGGCATTGTGTTAAGTGCTTTATGTATGATCTCTTTTAATTCTCTTAACTCCCAAGAGGTAGGTACCATTATTAGCACCATTTTACAGATGAGGAAACTGGGACATAGAGGTGTTTAATACATTCCCCGAGATCTTACAGCTTGTGTGTTCAAACCAGGATTTGTCCCCAGTTATATTACAGAGCCGGTGCTCATAACTACAGTAGTGCAAGTGCCTCTCCAGGGAAGGCCACTGAACTTACAACTAACTTTTCAACAATTAAGCAATTAGTTCATTAATTAGGATATTCATGTAACAGAACAACAAAAATTTTGACCGGGGAAAATGGAATTCTAGTCGTTGAGCCCCTTTCTTGTGATTTCATTCTATTTCTGTTCAAATAACATTATGAACTTCTCTGCTTTTGTTTTTGGTGCATGGTTGCATATGCATCACATACTGATGAGACATCTTGTGAGCTGACTTAATAATCCATCCTACTGCTATTCTACTCTGGGATTCAGATGGTGCTCTGTGACTCCTGATGTTCTTCATATTGCATATTTACATAATGGCCGATAGAGACTTCATGGCGTGAATATCAACCTGGAGTCTGAATTAGTTGATGCATAAGGAACACCTTACAGAGTAGAGTGCCTTTGTTGTGCCTGTGTGTTTTAAAAGCTGTGTGAGAGCCAGCAGGCTGCCATGGAGTTTGGGGATTGGCACTTGCTATCCATTCATATCCAGCACCATTTCTTTTCATGAGAAAACATGGCCTGTTGGTTGCAGTCCCTGTATTTCCTTTGGACTGTGGCATTTTGTGTCTCGGGTACTTCTGTGTTAATCCTGTGGGTGTTGCCATTCCTTTTACCTGCAGCCTCTCGACGTCATTCCAGGTCCACTAGTGCTCTCTCCACTGCTGAATCTGTTGGGCAGTCAGGTGAACAAGTGCTAACTGCATGACTTGGCTTCTTCATATGTTCTAGTTTCACACTCATTTTAACATTCGTTTTCATCAGTGTCAGCTAGCACTTGGCATGTATGCACCTCATATTTTTTTTTCCCGAATGTGCTTTTATTTTTTTAAGTTGTTGAATGTTTATGGTTCTGTTAATAGGCTGTACGTAGATGCTTTATAGCCTGTATGACAATATCATTTCTCCAGTGTTCACATTTATGTTAAAACAAAACAAAACAAAAAAATAGGGAAGCACTTCTCACCCTCTTTTACTCCCTCCCCCGGGAAAACAACAACCCAAAAAAAAGTATCAGGAAGGGTTCCTGTGGGGAATTGGGGTATGGATATTATCCAACAGAGTCATCTCTAAAGTCTTTGCTCCCAATGAGGCGTTGATTATTAATGTTAGTTATCAGTGTCAGGTTTCAATTATTTGAAGGTACTACTTAGTTACCAAATTAAATCATACATAATTTCATTTGTATAAAAATTAAATGAATTGTCCTAAAATTTTTATGGAAAAACAATTTTATGATTCAGGTAATCAAGTCAGGCCATTAGTAGCTTTTGCAGCCTTTGGACCACAAGCATTCTGTCTCAGCATCGTTTTAACAATACCCAAATTTCACTGGTTAGCCATTGGGGCAAAAAGTAAGCATTTTGATATGCTAACAGTCCCGAATGAGTACAGTTGTCTCAATTGAGTAATGTACAGTCTGTTAAATCACAGGTGACAACTGTGACCAATTCACCAAGTTAGATATTTTTTCTGTTCTTCCTTTAAACGAAGCCAGCTATGCATTTTATTATACATGCTCTGATGAGTACATTTCCCTGAAGATCTGGGCCAGACTTGAAGGCACAGATAGATCTCTCTCTTGGAAAATAGAACTACATAATAGTATCAGAACAGTGAGAATGTAGAACAAGTTTTAGTCTGTTGAAAACAAAAGGCTTATAATTTTGCTTAGATCCAGACAAACATCTCCCCTTAAGATTTGACTTTCAAATTATCTGTGATATATGGAATGACCTTTAGTTACTGTGTATGAAAAAACTATATGCATCTGGGAAGTGCAGAATGATTGCATTGTTCTTACAGTTTTAATTTTGTGTTTGAAAAACTCAGTATTATCCCTGGAACAAGAATTGCTGGCATGAGATCTAATTTTTTTTTTTTAATTTTTTTTTTAGACTCCGTTTTATTTTAGTTTATGCTGGGTAATTTTTAAATGGCTTATAGCTGAATTATTTTCATTCTGTTACTCATAAATCTCTTACTATCTACCCTTTTTTAATGGAAAAAAATATGAACAAAGATCATTTATAAAACTATGTGCACAGTAAAACTCAAATTTACACTTGTTTCATATTTCAAATGGTAACCTATATCTACATAGATATATATAGTGGTCTCTTTTTAGTTTATATGGCACATTAAATTGCCTTTTAAACAATGGCTAAGGTGACATTCAGTATGAACAGCAAGTGCATTAAAAAAGGGGATGGTATAACATACAATTTTTGTTTTTTTATAAAAAGTCATGACTGTATAACTTTTTTGATTAGCAGTGTTTAAATTTTTTTCCCTTTCCGTGGTGATGGAAGATTTAAGGTTTTAAAATTGACATTTAAAAACAGCCAAATAGCACTTCACTTTTAAAGTTCACCAGTTTCATATGGGATGCCTTGTTATATATCAAAAATTTTACATATTTTATAGGAAAGATCAATTCATGTAACACATGTATTAGCATTCCTTTTATTCTAAATGCTTCATTACTAGAATGAGGCTAATACAGAGATTTTCCTTGTCCAGTGTCTTATTTATAAATAAAGAGAAAGCATTTTTTTATCTTGACATTTTTTAAGGTTTTTTTTTATACCTTAGCATTTTAAATAAGAAACTTTTACCAGTACACAGTGTAAAACACTTTTTAAGTATAATTTACACCAGCTTTCTTCTACTATAGTTTAAATCTCAGCACTTCTTAAGAGAGGCTGGTCAGCTGGTCAACTGACTTAAAAGGACTTTAAAAAGTTAGTTTTTATTGTCTATAATCATTCAAAAGCTTAGAATAGTGGTTTGAACTGTTAAAGTTTGTTTTGAATTCTTTGGAATCTATCCATTTTGTGTACATTTATAAACACTATCATTTAAAAATCCTTTGAGGGACTCACGAAAAATGTATACAGTGTTATCTGAATTGTTAATGTTTTGCCTCAAAGATACTCTTTGTAGTGATTGTTAAAGAATTTTAATAATTTTAAAATAACTTTTGGTGACACGTGCATCATGATGAATAAGTACCTAAAATTAATTGACCATAATTAATAATAGTTAAACAATGACACCAATGAAAATTTGCAGAGATCAATTTAGTACATTTGTTTCAAATTTTAACTTTTTATTGCACATTGCGTTAGAACTCATTTGTCAAACCTTGAAGCTTTCTAATTAGTTTGACCAAATCTGAGGGCCACTTGCCTCTAGAGGGAATGCTAAATAGATTAAAATACTCATCTCAGAGTCCAGCTCCCTTCTGTAATAAGTTCCCCTCTCTCCCATGTCTCAGCACTTTTCAAAAATAAACATCATTAAAGAACCATTTCAATTGCCAGGATGCTTTGTGGCCTGATAGTATTAAATGTGAACAGTGTAACCTCTGACACTGGTAAACAAGTGTAGTTAAAACTAAAAGGCAAGTGTAGTTAAAATTGTCTAGAGAATTTTCAGTGCCTCTTTTCTGTAAGTTGGAAGAGGCAGGAATCCTTGCAAAGAGTTGGGAAAATGTGAATCAAAGTGACATATTTTCTTGGCTTTTGTTTTTTAAATAGACCGTTTTGGGCTTGGCCAGGCAGGAAGAATCCCTGGTTCTGTGAACACCATGCGAGTTTTGAGCACAAGCACAGATCTTGAAGCTGCTGTTGCTGATGCTTTGGTAAGAGTCCCCGTGTGGTGTAATCTCTTTGAATAACTCATCTGGATTATATTCTGTTTTAATAGAAAATTGCCTCCAAATTGGGTTACTAATCATCTTTGAGACTCTTTAAAGTTGTATAAATATTGAGTAAATTTATATTATTATTTTTTTTTTCTTAAATTTTTGTCTCTGTACGTAAGTGAAAATTAGCCTCACAAAAAATATTAGCATCAAGTATTTCTTCTGTGCTCTTCAGTATCAAGGAAGTTTTGATGACATTGGTTTTCTCTGATGTCATTGGGTGTCTTTCTTTTTTTCCAGCATCTCCTTTTTCTCATTCTATTGCTTCTATTGCTTTATGAGCTTTGATGGCATAACCTAAACATATCATTATAATAGCAGGTAATAGAATTTGTAGTTTGAAAATCTTGCATTTATTCCATTACCTCATTAGTCGTTCCATATGATTTTTTTTAAGTGAGTTCTTAAGTCGTTATTTAAGGAAACTTCCCAAATTTTAACATGGATTCTTTGAGGATATGAAGTACTGGTGGAGTATGTTTTTGCATCATTACAATGTAATATCCAAAAATATATATATAGTGAATAGACATCCTTGGATTTATGGTTATAACAAAAAATTTCTCAGTAGAATCTGCTTGTGGTCAGATTGCTTTTTAAAGATACAGCTAGTAGTAACAGTCTCTTGCATATTCTAATTCATGTGCCTAGCATTTAAAATAGGTATTCTTTAGAACTGTCCAATCTCTGGCTTCGCTTGTGCTGTTTGAAGATTTATTCTCTTCTAAGGAAACAAGTATTATAATATCCTGCTTTCAGACCTTGAAGTTTTAAATTCAGTCGTGTTTTGTCTGATCAAAATTTTATAGTCTGTGGCTATAGTGATTCTGACTTTCATCTTTTCCTGTCTCTCCCTCATTTATTCTTGCTCAGTCAGATTTCTTTAACAAGCGGCTATGAGCAAGTTGTTTGCCACTCTCATAATGCTTTCCCTGTAAGTGAAGGCTGCCTGGCCAGCTCTTTTTGTCGCCCTTTCATGTAGGAGGGCTTTTTTTCTGCCAGGTACTGGACTTGAGGATAATTGCTCTAACCATGGCTTTAACTTAAGAGTCATGAGCTGGAACAAAATTCTGGGAAGCTGTTTTTCCTTCCAAGTTGCAACATTTAGAATTTGTCTCTTATTTATTTAGAGACCCTAGGAAGTGGATGTCAAGGGATGGGAAATAATGGATGTGCAAAATCCTTAGTTAAATGAGACTTCCAGTTAAGGCGCGGGGGAGGGGAGGTGGTGGAGTTCCTCTATTCTTTCAAGAACTTCATGAGGGACTGTGCGCAAAGTTCTAGGAGGGAGAATACCACTTGAGATTCTGAGCTTTGGCTTTACTGGACTTGGGCTTTTCTCTGAGCTCTAGCTCCCATTCATGCTGCCCTTATTACTTTTATCCAAACTGCTTGGTTTCTCCAATTGACCTGCTTCAGAAGAGAAAACGCAGGAATGGTACACAATCCTTGCCTCACAGAATAGAATCCTCAGCGGCAGACAGAATGTATCATAGTGATAGGCAACAGAATTAATAGTGACTTTAGAGCTGTCCCTCAGTGGTATGGGGAGAATTTTAGCAAAGAATTATAGCAAGTACTGGAAAGTTTTATAAGAGCCATAGGAGCGTTAGGAAATGCCATTGAGAAAGCATTCTTTATTATTGTTCGCTTGATATGAATTGCTTGCTAACCTATGTTTTTGGTTTGCTAAGATATGTTTTGCTGTACACTTTTGTTGCAAGAACAGTCCCCACATATGCTTCTGACATAATTCTCTATGCTTTTTCCCCATCCTTCAATATTTTCCTGCCTACAGCTGTTAGGAGACTCCAGGAGCAAGGTACCAGTGCTTTAACTTTTGTTTTACAACTTTATTTTTTCTCTTGTGAGTATATTTCCTTTAGGAACTAGGGAAAGCAACAACAAAAAAATGTAGTATAGTATAGAAATTCTAGTCTGAACTATGATTTTGTTGAATCTAGTGAAGCTTTTATTAGTGATGGAGTCGGTCACTTCTCACATTTGTTTTAGTATTTATGTTGGATGTCAGACTCTGTGTCTTCTAGTAGTGTTTCATTTTATCTATTAACCCAGTTTGTGTCTACTCTTATACCATTATTATTTCATGAATGCATATGTTCAACATTTTTCTTATTTTAGGAATCTGTGTGTAAGTAAGATGATCATATAACTTATCATCCTACAAAGATACTTTTGGGAGTGAAAGGGGGCACTATTAATAATTATGCTGGGACAGTAGTCATAAGATAGAACTGTTCTGAGCATATTGGGATATAGGTACAAGTCATATTAGAAAATTATATTTGTACAGTTTAAGCCAGTAACTGTTTGTTTTTCTCTTAAATTGTACTTTATAAATTTTATCAATTTTATATAGCTGTTGCTTCGTTATTTATGGGTTTAACTTACAGTTATTTATATTTAGGGTAAAATAAATGAATGAAGCCGATTTGTGTTTGTAAAACTTAAAAATCCTTAATAAAAGTGGCTCAGGTAATTTAAGAATCCTTTTACATAGGATACTCTGCCACTGACATTTCAGTTTGAGACTTTCTTAAGGAATCGTGACTATTCAGACAAATTTACCCATAGACATTGTTCAAGATATACGACTTTTGATTGGGAAGGGGCTGTGGGTACACATACTTGCAGGTGCTGAGCCAGGTTATTTAACATATAATTCCATTTAATCTTCACAAGGCTGTGAGAAGAATAATTATTATCATCTCAAAGATGGAGAAACTGAAGCAGAAAGATCAGGAGGCTTTCTGAAGTCTTAGCCAGTTGGTGGTGGCAGCAGGATCACAACCCAAATCTGTCTTACTGAAAAGTCCACACACACACTGCTAGAGACTATATATATTCTTTTCTCTCTGGACAGGTTGCTCTGCTTATTATTTATAGTATTTATCAGAAGTCCGCTTTTCTGTTTTTATTCCCTAATCTGTAAGCATGGGGCAAATGTGATGCCTCCGCATATGTATGTGTATCTTTTTACATTTAACTCTTTGTTGTTGTTGGCTTTGTTTGGTATAACTCATGGTCATTTCATCTTTCCATTTCTTCCTCAATCACCCCCATCCCTAATTGGACCTGGCAGAAGAAGCCTGTGAGAAGGAGATACGAGCCGTATGGGATGTATTCTGACGATGATGCCAACAGTGATGCTTCGAGTGTTTGCTCTGAACGCTCGTATGGTTCCAGGAATGGTGGCATTCCCCATTATCTGCGGCAGACCGAGGATGTAGCAGAAGTTCTCAACCACTGTGCTAGTTCAAACTGGTCAGAAAGGAAGGAAGGGCTTCTAGGTCTGCAGAACTTACTGAAGAGCCAAAGAACACTGAGGTGAGGACGAGGGGCAAAAGTTGTGAGCTAAATTTGAATCCCATATTATACTCATCAGGGGCTTAAGTGGATTTCTTGTTATTTATGGAGACCTTACAAAGTTCCAAGACTAAAGGCGGTAAGATGACTAAGACCTAGTCTTTGCCTTTCAGAGACTTTGAAATATTTGGCAAATACTCTATAATTTGTTAGATTTATAAAAACGTGGTTTCCTTACAATCCACATTGGTCTGATAGGTATTTGAGAAATCTTGGTACAGGTTACCATTTAGGTGAAAAATAAAACTCTGCAGGTTGCTTCGGTTTATTATACTTTAGGGTTGTAGATAAGATGTTAGCAGTCTCAGTCTAAAATTTTAAAAATATACATTTTATATGCATATATATAACCTATAAATATGCGTAGTAAAGAGATACTAAAATAGGAGTACTCCAAAATAGTAACAGTATTATCTCTAGAATTATTTTTGCTTTTTTCTTTGTTTCTGTATTTCATAAATTTTCTCACATGGGGCATGTATTCACATACCAAAAAAGTGTGTTTATACCATATTTCATCAAATATAAGGCACCATTGACACACCATATTTTATATGCCTCTAAGAAGAAATGCTGCTTATTAAATCTGACATTACTAATATGTCGATTATAAGATGAATCTCACAATTACAGAGATGTTAAAATGTGAAAAAGTAGGCAACTTAGAATCTATGAAATACAGTATATTATATTCTTTAGATAATTTTTTAAAGATAAGTTATGACAGTGGATAAATTTATGGTCCTAGCTAGGTTCTACAAGCCAAGTGAGCACTGACAAATGAATTGCTATGCTACAAGTGTGGCCGTCAAGTCAGTCTGTCTCTACCCTGCTATATTCCTTACTGCTAACTAATCCCCGCCCATTCCATTCTGTTGTTCATCAAGATATCATAAGTTTTGTCAGTATGCTTTCTGAAATGCAGGTAGCCTCTGACCTCTAGTGATCTGTCAAGAAACAAATGAGGATGATTTGTTGTGATTATTGCTTCAAGAATGTTTAATTTTAGTGGTCACAATTTCTTGATTCTTAGTGTTCACCAAGTATCCATTGAATAATCTCTAGAAATCTATGGGTTAGCATTGGTCTAAACTGGATTACATTGTTAGTAATGTTAAAGGATCATTGAACCAATTATCTCGTGTATGAGGGGGGATTACTCAGGCATGATTTGGATAAGAGATGGTACTTCTAATCAAGCCTTGAAGTAACAATAGGACTAAATAGTACAGTTGAAAATCAGAAAAGGTAAAGGGGCCCTAAAATGAAATGAGTGTTTGCCTTGTCATGGGCACAGTTTTAGGTAGGGCATGTTATCTTCTTTAATCCTCTCAGCAGCCAGGTAGCTCTTATCCTGTGTGACTGTTATGGATATAAAGATATCAGAGTACTCTTTGTCTATAGAAGAACTGAGATTAAAATCCAGGTCTGTCTGACCCCAAAACACATGCTTTTCTTAGTTTGTCCTGTTGGCTTTCATCTTTGGCAGGTGGAAAATAGACCTGGAATAAAATGAACAGGATTTAGCTCATGGCTTGGCCACTTGCACATGTATGAACTTAGGCAATCACTCTCTGAGATTGTTTCCTCATTTTAAAATGAGAACAAAACTATGACGGTTTTATGTTCCGTTTTAATTTCATCTTGAGTTAAAAAATACAATTAACTGTAAAAAAAACTTTTATATAAAATTTAAATGAAGTTTATTACAGAAATAAAAGGATATTTAAAAGCAAAGTTGTAATTAAGTGTTGACTTATTAAATTTTAACTTCTTTTATTTCTATTTTATTTCCTTTAGTCGAGTAGAATTGAAAAGATTGTGTGAGATCTTCACACGAATGTTTGCTGACCCTCACAGCAAGGTAAGTCTGGGAACCACGTTATAATTACAGGCTTCTCTGCATGTCTGTGTGAGCTGTGTAATATCCTACTGAAGAATGAGAGAGAATTAGAATTCCCTATAGTGCGGTTTAGACCTCATAGATTTAACACTAATTTCAGCAATAGTTTGTCACATCTTTTAAAAATAGAATTCTTGGAAACTTCATATGGCCACAAAATTCAAGTTATAAATAAAGTACATTTCAAGTAAGAGTTATCACGGAGAGAATCAGATGTAGTCTTTCATTCAGCAGATTTTTTTTGGTGGTTCCTATTAGCCAAACAGTGAGCTACATGCTAGAATGGAACATTGGATTATAATATTGTCCCTTTTAAAAAAAAGTTATAGTCGTGAGAAAATAATCAAGTATATAATAGTTTTTTTAAAATCCCAGGTAGAATTTTTCTGTATAGGATAAGAAACAAAAATGGAAGCATTTATGTAGTAGATTTATTGGAAAACCAGTTTAACTTATTTCTCCAAATAGAATTTTGCTGTTCTCAAGAACTTTTTGGATGGTGGCCACTTAGCTGGTGCCTACATCTCCTGGGTGCCCAGAGAGCACTGAGCCTGAGAACCACCTTTCTGGCAAGGACATCCCTGCTACAGGAAAACACCCATGAGTGAGGGACAGGGCCTTTTCTAGGAGTGGTGCCGGGAGAGGCTCTTTATAAGAGTTTACTTGGAGTCTAGATTTTAAATACATACCACTGTTTGGGAGGAAACCTTTAGAGAGATGCTTGTAGAGAAAGAAAATGGGGAATTGATATCAAGAAAGTTAAAGGGTGAATAAAGGACAGAAACTAAAGTGTAGAAATTGATTAAACCTTAATCACTATAAGCAAATCTTAAATGTTTGATATGCAAAGTTTAACTATCTTATATTACAGTTTTCCTAGTAAAAATGATCTGTTCTAACTTTCACTGGAAGAATGAAACCTGTGATGGCCAGAAGGTCCAGCCCATGTTTGTGATGTCCCTTCTTTTCATAGCTTTTCTTCTTCATAGGAATTGTCTTTGAAGTATCAAATATTCATCTGCCCAGTCATTCAACATTTACTGAGTACCCACTGTGGGCTAGGGATACAGAACGCAACATATGGCACCTGCTTTTTGAGATGCTCATGGGAACATAGGAGAATGAATGCAAGGGTTCTCTCCTTATTTTAGAAGCACTTCTCCTCAATAATTGGTCTTAAAGCATGTCTTAAAATTCCTGACATGACCCTCACAGTAAGGTTAACATTAACAATATTACTAAGATCCAAGAAAGATGGATGCCACCTTTTTTTTTTCTTTTACTATTTATTAACTACCTATTATGTTAGATGTTAGACTAAATGCTGGTGACACAGGAGTGAGTAGTACAGAAACAGTCCCTGCCTGAGTGCTTCCAGACTTGGGGGAGCTGAACTTTAACCATTAGTCACATACATCATCACAGACTGAACTGAGTTTTCAGTGGAGTAGATAGGGGAGGTTTCCCCAAGAAAGTGACATATGAATTGAAAGCCGAAAGGTTAGCAGTCTTAAGTAGGTGATGGAAGAAACATTCCAGGTACGAGAACCACACAGATACCAAAGATATAATTATCAAGTTTTTGCTCTAAGATAGTGTTAAAAACAGTAAGATTTAAAGGATATTAGATGGTTTTGGACATTGATGAAATTTCTGTTACCTGTCACCTCTAGATTGCTGATTCAGAACCAGAATGTGAGGATAAAGAAGGAAATTTGTTTCCATCAGAAGGCTCTTGTACAGTGAGTTTGGAGGTCTCAGTTTAGTTATTCTTTATTAGCTGTCTTTGAGCTAAGCTAGGATTCCCACAGCTGGGGCTCATTGACTTTTTTTCTGAGCTGTCTCATGGGAGACCCATGGTGGTTAATAGTTGCTGTGCTGTGACAGTATATGATGGCTGGGTTGTCCCAGAAGAGCAAGACTCATTAACCAAGTAGGGGGCACAGTGCTACTTAGCTCTCTGAAATCAGTTCAGGGATAGTCCACTGTGACTCTCTCTTCCTAGACAGCAGTAATGAGTACACAGCAGCATGACAGTTACGTGAGCTGTTAGCGCCTTTTATTCTAAGCCATAATCGTTTATAAAAGATTTTCATGGCTTTTGTAATATCTCTTTACAAAGATAGTGCTTTACAGTATCTGAATTGGCATACTTTAAAATAGACGACTAAAACGAAAAGAAACATACACACAAGTTTCCTCCCTCATCCTATAATAATTTTTTTTGAATAAGTGTCACATTGTAATCTTTATGTATCAGAAAATTTTTTCTTACACTTGACATACAGTATATTAACTTAAGATGTGAAAGTAATTACCCCAATAAGTCTGGTACCCACCTGATGCCATACATAGTTATTAACAATATTTTTGAGTATATTCCCTGTGCTGTACTTGACATTCCTGTGACTGTTTTTATCAGTGGATATTTGTACATCTTAATCCCTTCCCCTTTTTCACCCAACCCCCCCAACCCTTCCCATCTGGCAACCATTACTTTGTTCTTTGTATCTATGAGTTTGTTTCTGTTTTATTTGTTTTGTAGATTTCACATATAAGTAAAATCATATAGCATTTCTCTTTTTCTGTCTGATTTATTTTACTCGCATAATACTTTCTAGGTCTATCCATGTTGTCGCAAATGGCAAGATTTTGTTCTTTTTTATGGCTGAATGATGTCTATTGTATATATGTACCGCATTTTCTTTACCAGTCGTCTATTGAATGACAGGTTGCTTCCATATCTTGGCTATTGTAAATAATGCTGCAGTGAAACATAGGGATGCATATATCTTTTTGAATTAGTGTTTCGGATTTCTTTGTGTAAATACCTGGAAGTGGAATTACTGGGTCATAAGGTACTTCTATTTTTAATTTTTTGAGGAACCTCCAAACTGTTTTCCATAGTGGCTATACCATTCTGCAATCTTTCCAGCAGTGCACGAGGGCTTCCTTTTCTCCACATCCTTGCCAACACTTGTTTGTTGATTTGTTGGTGATGGTCATCTGACAGATGTGATGTGTTTTCCTGATAATTAGTGAAGTTGAACATGTTTTTATATGTCTTTTGGCCATCTGTATGTCCTCTTCTGGAGAAATGTCTGTTCAGATCCTCTTCCCGTTTTTTAATCAGATCGTGTTTTTTGCTGTTAAGTTGTATGAGTTCCTTATATATATTGTATATTAACTCCTTATTGGAGTAATCATTGGTGAGTATCTTCTCCCATTTAATAGGTTATCTTCTCGTTTTGTTGATGGTTTCCTTTGGTGTGCAAAAACTTTTTTTTTTTTTTTTTTTGCAGTTCAAATGATTTCTTTTTAATTTAATTAGTTTCAAGTATACAATACCTTGGTTAGACGTCTATATAGTTCGTAAAATGATTCCCCCAATTTCTCCCTCCCTCCTCTGACCCTCCACCTAGCCAACGTATTAATGCTAATTACATTCCCTCTGCTGTGCTCCCTATCCCTGTGACCATCCATCAGCTACTAATTTGTACTTCTTTAACCCTTCACCCCATTCTCCCAGCCCCCCAAATCCCCATCCCCTCTGTCCACCACCAAATTGTCCACTATATTTGTGAGTCTGTTTTTGATTAGTTTGTTCTTTTTATTGCTTAGATTCTGCATATAAGTGAAATCATATAGTTTATCTTTCTCTGTCTTACTTAAATACCTTCTAGGTCCATCAAAGCAATATGTTTTTCCATTCCCTTCTTTTTAGTCTGTGTCTTTTAATCTGAAGTGAGTCTCTTATAGGCAATATGTAGGGTCTTGTTTTCCTTTCCATTCATCCACTCTTTTAGTTGGAGCACTTAATTCTTTTCCATTTGAGGTACTTATTGATAGGAATGTAGTTGTCATCATTCTTTATTCCTGTTTTTGATACATGTTTTTTCTTCTTAAAGAAGTCCCTCCAACATTTCTTGTAATGCTGGCTTGGTGCTGATGAATTCCTTTAGCTTTTTCGTGTCTGGGGAGCTCTTTATCTGTCCTTCGATTCTAAATGATAGCTTTGTTCTGTGAGCTTCCTGGGGTTTTCTGTCCATTTCCTTCACCAGGTGAGGGACATTTTCCATCATTATTTCTTCAAATAGCTGTTCAACATCTTGATTTTCTTCAGTTACGCCGATCAGACAGATATTTGGACTCTTAATAGTGTTCCATATGCTCCTTAAATTATTTTTATAGTCTTGGCATCTTATCTCTCGCTGTTCTGATTGCATATCCTTGGCTTTCCTGTCCTCTAGATAGGACATGTGATCCTTTTCTTTATTCACTTTGTTTATTCCTTTGTTTATTCCATTTAATATATTTCTCATCTCAGATAATGTGTTCTTCATTTCAGACTGGTTCTCTGTTATAATTTCCATTCCATTTTTATGTTTTTTATGAAGTTCTCACTGAATTTATCTACACTTCCCAAAAGTTCGTTGAGCATCTTTAAACCAGTGTTAGATTACTTGACTCCATTATATCTGGATCTCTGTTCTCTTCTCTCATATGGTTTCTGCTTCTTTGTCTTCCCATTTTGGCTGGCTGTCTTTGTATTAAGCAAAGCTTCTAAGTCTCCCGGTCTTATTAGTGTGGCTTTGTGGAGTAGATGTCCAGTGGCACAGTCCTGGGAGGTGTTCTGCTGCAGGCTAAATTTAGCCCAAGCCTCTACTCCTCCGGGGCTGTCTGTTAAGATTCAGCAAGCAATCCACAGAAGCTGTGCTTATAGTTGCCTCAAAAGGCACACCAGAAACCGAGGCCAGCTGCCTCCAGAGTTTAGGCACTACTCAACAAGGAGCACCTCACTCTTTGAGGATACACCTGGATGTGGCTTGGGTGGGGCCGCGAGTTGAGGGAGGCGAGGTTTCAGGGAATCCTCTGGGCAGAGTGACCTCTGTTATCCAGTTTGATGACGTCACAGCTATGGCGGCGCTGTGTCCGCACACTGGAGGTGGGGAGGGCTTATCAAGCAACAGTGGATACCACAGGCATTTCTGTACAGAGCGAGTCTTGCCTCGGCCCTCACCCTGAAAACATCTCTCTGTAAATCCCCGGTGCCCCCTGTGCGCAGCCGAATCAGCACTGGTGCCCAGAGCGAGCAGGTCCATCATCACGAAAGTGTGCTCACGGACATGGCCCCTTTAAGAGACGTCTGCAGCTGCCGCTGCCGCAGCCTCCGTCTCACTCAGCTGCTGGAGACCAGGCAGCCCTGCATCCTTGCCCTGTCCTACCTCTTGCTGTTGTAGGGTGTTTTCTTGGATTTCTCCCTAGTCATATGGCTTGTTCATCTAGATCCCAGGTGATTTTTCCTGGCTGCTGCTCCTTGTTTCCATCACAACTTTGATTTGGTCGCCAGAGGGATGAACAGAGCCTCTGTCACCTACGCCATTTCTTTTTTCACCCAAAACCTTTTTAGTGTGATGTAGTCCCATTTTTGTATTTCTTCTTTTGTTTCACTTTCCCAAGGAGCTGTGTCAGAAAAAATAATACCAAAAGTAATGTCAGAGAGTTTACTGTTTGTGTTTTCTTCTAGGAATTTTATTGTTTCAGGTCTTACATTTTAAGTCTTTAATTCATTTTGAGTTTATTTTTATATATGGTGTAAGAAGGTAGTCTAATTTCATTTTTTTTGTATGTATCTGCCCAGTTTTCCCAACACCATTTATTGAATAGACATTCTTTACCCCATTGTATATTCGTGCCCCCTTTATCATAGATTAATTGACCATCTGGGTGTGGATTTATTTCTGGGCTCTCTGTTCTGTTCCATTGATTTATATGCCTGTTTTTATGCCAGTACCATGCTGTTTTGATTATCATAGCCTTATAGTATAGTTTGACATCAGGTAGCATGATATTTCCAACTTCGTTCTTCTTTCTCAAGATCGCTGTGGCTATTCAGGGTCTTTCGTGGTTCTATATAAATTTTAGCCTTATTCTTTCTAGTTCTGTGAAAATTGTCATTGGCATTTTGATAAGGATTGATTATACTGAATCTATAGACTGATTTGGATAGTATGGAACTTTTAACAATTTTAATTATTCCTATCCATGAGCATGGTATATCCTTCTATTTAATTGTATCTTCAATTTCTTTCTTCAATGTCTTATAATTTTCCAAGTACAGGTCTTTTACTTCCTTGATTAAATTTATTTCCAGGTATTTTATTTTACTTTTTTGATGCAATCATAAATGGTTTTTTTTTTTTTTTTTAAATATCTCTGATAGTTTGTTCTGGTTATATAAAAATACAACCAATTTCTGAATATTAATTTTGTATCCTACTTTACTGAATTCATTTATTAGTTCTAACAGTTTTTTGGTGAAGACTTTAGGGTTCTCTATGTGTACTACCATATCATCTGCAAATAATGACAGTTTTACTTCTTTCTTTCCAATTTTCCCACCACCATTTATTGAATAGACAGTCTTTAGGATGCCTTTCTTTCTTTTTCTTGTCTGATTGCTGTGGCTAGGATTTCTAATACTGCATTGAATAAAAGTGGTGAGAGTGGACAGACATCCTTGATTTGATCTTGATCTTAAGGAAAATGCTTTTAGCTTTTCCCTGTTAAGTATGTTAGCTGTGGGTTTGTCATACATGGTCTTTATTATGTTGAGATATTTCCTTCTATCCCCACTTTACTGAGAGTTTTTATCATAAGTTGGTGCTGGATTTTGTCAAATGCTTTTTCTGCACCTTTTGATGTGATCATATGATTTTTATCCTTCACTTTGTTTACGGGGTATATCATGTTAATTAATTTGCAGATATTGAACCAACCTTGCATCACAGGAATAAATCCCAATTGATCACATTGTATGAGCTTTTTAATGTATTGTCAAATTCGGCTGGCTTATCTTTTTTCAGGATTTTGCATATGTATTCATCAGGGATATTGGCCTTATTATTATTATTATTATTATCATCATCATCATCATCATTATTAATTATTTTGTAATATCATTTTTGGTTATAGGTTTATGCTGGCCTTGTAAAATGAGCTTGAGATCCTTGCCTCTTCAATTTTTTGGAATAGTTTGGGAAGGATAGGTATTAATTCTTCTTTGAATGTTTGGTAAAATTCACTTGTGAAGCCATTTGATGCAGGAATTTTGTTGGGAGATTTTTGAATACTGATTCTATTTTGTTAGTAGTTAGTGGTCTGTTCACATTTTCTGTTTCTTCTTGATACAGTCTTGGAATATTGTACGTTTCTAGGAATTTATCCATTTCATTTATGTTTCCATTTTGTTGGCATATAATTATAGTACTTTTTAATCCTTTGTATTTTTCTGATGTCAGTTGTCACTTCTCTTTCACTTCTGATTTGATTTAGGCCATCTCTTTTTGAGCCTGATTAAAGGTTTATCAGTTTTATCTTTTCAAAGAACCAGCTATTGGTATCATTGATCCGTGGGGTTTTTTTTTGTTTTTTGGTTTTTTTTTTAGGCTCCATTTTGTTCATTTCCTCCCAGATCTTTATTTAATTTCCTTCTTTTTTTTTTTTTTTTTTTTCCTAGTTCTTTTTGGTGTAGGGTTAGATTGTTTCCTTGAGATTTTTCTTGATTTTGAGGTAAGCTGTATTGGTATGACTTTCTCTCTTAAAACTCCTTTGACTGTGTCCCATCGATTTGGAGTCATTGTGTTTTCATTTTCATTTGTCTCAGGTATCTTTTGATTTCTTTCTGGATATCGTTGTTAACCCGTTAATTGTTTAGTAGCATATTATTTAGCCTCCGTTCATGTGTTTTTCAGTTTTCTTGTAATTGATTTCCAGTTTCATATTACTGTGATAGGAGAAGATGCTTGATATGATTTCAGTCTTCTTAAATTTATTGAGACTTGTTTTGTGGCCTAATATGCGTGATCTATCCTGGGAAATGGTCCACGTGCACTTAAAAAGAATGTATATATTATACTGCTTTTGGGTGAAATGTCCTAAAAATATTAAGTTCATGTGGTGGAAGTGTTGTTAGGCCACTGTTTCTTTGTTGATTTTCTCTCTGGATGATCTGTACATTGATGTCAATGAGGTGTTAAAATCCCCTACTGTGACTGTAATACTGTCATGCTCTTTTATGTCCATCAATATTTGCTTTTCTTTATATATTTAGATTATCCTGTGTCAGTTGTGTTAATTTTTACAGGAGTTATATCCTCTTGTTGGATTGATCTCTTTTCATTGTGAAACATCCTTCCTTGTCTCTTGTTATAGCCTTTGTTTTAAAGTCTATGTTGGAACAATTTTTTTTCCATCCCTTTACTTTCAGTCTGTGTGTGTGTTTTGATATCAGGTGGGTCTTTTGTAGGCAGCATATGCATGGGTCTTATTTTCTTATCCATCCAGCCACTCTATGTCTTTTGTTTGGAGCATTTAGTCCATTTACATTTAAAATAATTGTTGGTAGGTATTGCCATTTTATTAGTTGTATTCTGGTTGTTTTTTGTAGTTATTCTCTGTTCCTGCCTTATTTCCTACTCTTTTCTCTTGTATGTTGATGTCTTTCTATAGTGTTGTGTTTGGATTCCTTCCTCTTTATTTCTTGTGTATCTTAGATAAGATTTTTGATGTCATTATCATGTGCTTTTTTATACCAAGCTGTATATATAGCAATCTATTTTAAGTTGATGGTTGCTTAAGCTTGAATACATACTAAAATCTCTACAATTTTTACTTGCTTCCTCCACATTTTTTTTGTCATTATTTTATACTTTTTTGTGTGTGCGTGTTCCTGTGTATCCCTTAATTTACTGTTGTAATTACATGTGATCTTCCTATTTTGGCCTTTAACCTTTGTACTAGCTTTATTGTTGGTTGATCCACTCTTTTTATTATGTCTTTGCCTTTGTCAGTGGGAACTTTTTTCTTCGCTATATATTCTTATTTATATCTTTGATTTTTAAAAAATTCTCTTAAATCTTTTTAAGTTTTCATGTAATACTGGTTTGGTGGTGGTGAACTCCTTTCGTTTTTTTTGTCTGGAAAACTCTCTGTCCTTTAGTTCTAAATGTTTGCCTTACTGGATAAAGTAATCTTGGTTGTAGGTCCTTGCTTTTCATCACTTCAGTTTTCTAGCCTGCAACATTTCTGATGAGAAATCAATCAGCTGACAGTCTTTTGGGAGTTCCCTTGTATGTAACTAACTGCTTTTCTCTTGCTATGTTTAAAATTCTCGCTTTGTCTTTTACCTTTGGCATTTTAAATATGTATGTCTTGGTGTGGGCCACTTCGGGTTCATCTTGTTTGGGAATCTCTGTACCTCATGGCCTTGTATGTCTACTTACTTCACCAGGTTAGGGAAGTTTTCTGTCATCACATCTTCAAATAGGTTTTCAATCTAATTCCTGTCTCTCTTTTCCTTCTGGTACCCCTATGCTGTAAATGTTGGCACACTTGATGTTGTACCGGAAGTCCTTTAAACTATCCAACTTTTTTTTATTCTTTTTTTTGTTTTTTCTGCTGTTCCAATTGGATGTTTTTCGCTACCTTGTCTTTCAGATCACTGGATCACTGATTTAACCCTCTGTTTCATGTAATCTGCTGTTGATTCCATCTAATATAGTCTTCATTTCATTTATTGTAGTCTTCAATTTTGACTGGTCCTTTTTTGCAGTTTCTATCTCTTTGAGTAAGTTTTCACTGATTTCATCTTTTTTTTCTTAAATTCATTGAGCATCCTTTTGACCAGTATTTTGAACTCTATATCTAGTAGATTGTTTGCCTCCATTTCATTTAGTTTTCTTTCTGGAGTTTTATCCTGTTTTTTTCATTTGGGAGATGTTTCTTCGTCTTCTCATTTTGGCCACCTTCCTGTTTTTGTTTTTATGTATTATGCAGATCTGCTACATCTCCCAATCTTGGCAGAATAGCCTAATGTAGTAGGTGTCTTATGGGTCCCAGTGGTACATACTCCCTGGTCACGTGAGCATGGTGCTCCAGGGGTGTGCCTGGTGTGAGTTGTGTGTGCCCTTCTATTGTAGTTGAGCCTTAGTTGCCATTGGCACATCAGTGGGTGGGATTGACTTTCAGGCTGAGTGGCTATGGGGACTGGCTATGACTGCAATGGATGAACTGTTGTGCGGGGGTTGACTGCACAGAGCATGAATCACTTTAACAGGGTTCTGGTGCCTGCCAAGTCTGCCCTTTAGTTACGTCATTTGTGGGGCCGGTTAGGTGGTACTCTGATATGGTCTGAAGTCAGCCACTGGGTGTTTTGGTTCTGAGGTTTCTTGTGAGGGACTCTTCTGCAGGCCATATTAGCTGATTCCTGTGTCTAGCCTGGGGCGACCTGGCCAGACCTACAAAATGACCTGCAAGGTTTGTCTGTGCTGGGTGTGGAGGTGCCTGGAAGAGGCTATGCGTAAACCGAGGCTGACTGCCGTTGGTACCAGGCTTGAGGCCACTTAAGAAGAGGTATCAGGAACACAGACTAGCTGCTGCTTCTTTGGGGTTTGTTGATTTTTGAGAGACTTTAGAAATCCACAGCATGGGCCGAGTTTGGCTGCTTGTGTGGAAAATCCACTGACAGAAGTTCAGGCTCAGCTTGTAACTTGGGTGGGGTGAACAATGTTAGCCAGATTGATGGAGAGTTCAGATTTGGTGCTCACCCGTGCCTGCCAGCTGGATGGGGGAAGACTTAACAAATGAATAATGGCAACTGCTAGCACTTCCAACTGGAGAGAGCTATGTGAGGTGTCCTGACCTCTGCCCCTTCAACTCTTGTCCTGAAGCTAATCAATTTACTTGCTCCTTGTATGTCCCTGGTGCTTTTCGAGTTGCTGCTCCTACTCTGGCGTCTGAACAAGTGAGTTTGTGAGCCAGTGAGTCTGTGTGTAGACCCTTTAAGACCTGCAATGCCTTTGTTTCTAGTGGCCTGTTGTCTCTCTTGGACACAGTCTGCACTGGTTTTCAGCTAGATGTTTTAGGGACTTATCTTCCCAGTTATGGTTCCCTGGGCTGGGTTACCTGGTGTGGTTCTGGGACCCCTTGTTCCTCAGGAGGAACATATAGCCAAGATATCCCTCCTGATTCTTAACCACCACACATCAGTATATGACAAGCCAGTTCCGCATCTCCATCCCTCCTACCAGTCTCTGTGGCTTCTTCTTTTTATCTTTAGTTATAAGATTTCCTACCAGTCTCTGTGGCTTATTCTTTATATCCTTAGTTATAAGCTAGTCTTCAGGTGGTTCTCAGAGGCGTTTGTTCTATAACTTAGTTGTAATTTTGATGTGGTCATGGAAGAAGGGGAGCACAGCATCTACCTCCACCACCTTGACCTGAAGTCTTCCTATAACAGCGTTTGTTGAATGCTAGAGAATGAACAATAATAGTATAGAATTATGATGGTTAAATTTTTTTTTTTTTTAAAGAAAGGGAAAAAATGGAAAGCTTCTAGATTAAACTAATACTTTTCAGCAAAGCTCATTCTCTCTGTACTGAGTTTTAAAGGCATTTGAGGGAGGGGAGACCATTTTATCAGATTGTAGCCCTTTCAAGTCTTTTAAGAAACTGCATGAAAATATTATTAATGCACTGTGGACTAACATGGAATTTGTTTTGTTGCATGGCCTGGTTTGCTGTGGAATTCACATCAGAGAGTAAGTTCCCATACTTTTTGCTTTATTTTCTTTAAAATATTTGCTTTCTATAGTATGACCAGTTGTTAACTGTGTTAATGTAAGTTGTAAGAATCTGGGCAAAGCCAGTATAGGCATTTTTAATGTTTTGGAGACTTTGGAGGAAATTATGAATTAAATATGTGAAATGTTTGATTTTCATTTTTGTCTAGGTTTTCAGTATGTTTTTAGAGACTCTTGTGGATTTTATAATAATTCATAAGGATGACTTGCAAGACTGGCTTTTTGTTCTTCTCACACAATTACTTAAGAAAATGGGAGCAGATTTACTTGGATCTGTACAAGCAAAAGTTCAGAAGGCTCTAGATGTCACAAGGTAAGTGTTTTGGCAGGGGGGTGGACCATTTTTTTCAGCTTTTCGCATATAATTGGCATAGACCATTGTATAACTCTGAAGTATACAACGTGATGATTTGATACTTGTATATATTGATAATTACCACAGTGTTAGTTAACACTTCTTTTACCTCACATAATTACTGTTTTCTTGTGGTGGTGATAGTGAGACCATCTATGATCTATTCTCTTAAGACCTTTAAAGTATATAGAACAGTATTGTTAACTATATCACTGTGCTGCACTTTAGAACTTCAAATTATTCATGTTATAACTAGAAGTTTGTACCCTTGACCAATATCTCTCTATTTCACTTACCCCTAACATCCGGCAACCACTATTCTCTCTGTTTCTTTGGGTTTGGCTTTATTTATTTATTTTTTTAAGATTCCACATATAAGCTAGAATTGGAGAACATTCTTATATACCAGTATGGCAATGGATTTATAAAGCATTGGCTACAAGGGCTAGGCTGATCCAGCTGATAATAAATGAGCGAAGTAGGTAGAAATGGGGGGTTCTACGATAGGATGGAGGGCGTTTGTGGCCATGTTGGAACATGGGTCCAGTGGTACTGCTTTTCAAGGATGATCAAAAATGTAAGGTAATTAATACATTTGGGAAATTTTTTTTTATTTTATGAACATTTATGAGCCAGGCTTGGCCTATAGGTCACTTAATTTAGGTGAATTTATGAAAGACTAGGTCCCTTTCATACTTTTAAGGATTGTGGGAATATTATGATTATATCCCTAAAATTTGGTGATTAAAGAAAACAGTTATTCCCTCCTATTAATTTTCTCGGATGCCTCTTTCCTTTAAGAATCCTGTTCTCAGTAGATTTGATCTAAGTCTCTAAAGTATGTTTATTATTCCCCTTTTCTCAGCAGCTGAGATGTATAGCTGCTTAAGTTTATCTGGGATCAGTCAGTATCGAGGGCTCAGTGCTGGCTGAGAGCTGTTCCTCAGGTAATAGACCTGACTGTAACTCTGCATCAGTTTCCTTTCCTTTGGCTGTACTTAACAGCAGGGCACATTTCCAGGTTAAACACACCAGTTACTTCTTGTAGGAGAAAGGAGAAACATTTTATGTGTGGTTTGTTGACCTTGCTTCTTTAATTTATAGCAAGTACGAGTCACTTAAATTACGTATTATAAAGAATACTTTGCTTCCAGAGGTGGTCCTCATAGCTTCCTGGATGCAAATAGTTATGGGAGAAAAGAATGTGCTATATGGTCAAGTTCACTTCTTATTAGTAATTTTAATACTGGTAATACTAGTACCTCGTATGCGCCCTGTGCTTTATATTTTTCTTATATTTCATTTAAATTTCACATCTTTCCTGTGATTTTGTAGTTTTGAATGTACAGCCCTTTTCTTTTCACTATACTTCTGTAGATTGAGAAAAGTCTAAGAGAGTTTAAAAACAGCAGTTCAGTCAGTCGCTCAGCCTCAATTATAATAGATGTTTGCATTGCATTATCTTTCTTGTTAGTATGGCGTTATGCACATTGACTCTGTTATGCAATTTTACACTAATACTAGTAATTAAGGGGAAAGAGAGCACTGACTTTCTTTAACCAAGAGCCCTCAGGGTTACTCAGTTGGACCAAAGATGTGAGGTAACTAAAGAAAGGAATCAGTAACAGGTAAGAAATGGAGCAGGAGAGGGGCTCCTAGGGCCCCCAGGGTTCTGTGTGTGTTTTGTAGCTGGGTGGAGATTTTCCTTACTGAGTATCCCACAGGCACTACTTCTTGTGGTTACTATACCAAATAGAGATTGTTAGCAGTCACCCAGGTAGAGGACCAAGGAGGACAGTGCAATTAGCTTAAGCAAGGTCAGCTATAAGCAGTGTGTTCAGGATGTAAAAATAAGATTTGGGAATTTGCAGTGTTTTTTGTGTAAGCAATATTCAGAAAGGTAGCTGGAGAGAAGATGAGCAGATCCCTAGAAGGCAGGTAAGAATCTCTTCCTTATTAGTTTATTGTTTAGTATTAATTTTTAAAAAGCATACTCAAAGTAGGTTTGGTATGTGTTTCGGGAGGTTTAACAAGATTTCCCTGTTTCTAAATTTTTTATGTAATGTGTATAACATTAGTATTTATATAAAATGAAAAGTACTATTTAAAAAATGTGAACAGGCTTCCTTTAACATATATTAATCTACAACAGAATTTTTGTCTTTTAAATGGTTTTTACATTATTTTTTGTATTCAATTTTTCTTTAAAAACAAGCATTTTTTTTTTTAAACCTAGGGACTCCTTTCCATTTGATCAACAATTTAACATTTTGATGAGATTTATTGTGGATCAAACTCAGACTCCGAACCTCAAGGTGGGTAACGATTTGTCATTGCAGTTCAACCTTTAGAAGCCAAATTTGTGTGAAATTTACTTTTTATACATGACTTATATTTGGCCATTAGAATAAATCTGCTGCGAGCACACTTGTATACCTGTTGGTGGACATGTTTTCTTTTTTCTTGGTTCAGTACCCAATAGAGAAATTGCTGGTTTATTGGGTAGGCTTTATGTTTAACTTTATTTTAAACTGTTAAAATGGTTGTATTATATGCCTACCAGCAATATGTGAGGGTTCCAGTTGTTCCACATCTTTACCAACATTTGGGTGTTATTACTCTGTCACAATATTTAAACTAAAAAATACTCATGTGGTGAGGTAGGTATCTTAATGGAATTTTTAAAAATTAATATTAAAAATATCCTAACATGTGAAAATTACTTAATACATGTTATAAAATTATACGTTTAATAACAGTTAAATATGAGGGAGGATATGTATTCATTTAAGATAGTTCATGTACATCATCTATTCTTCTATCATTAACTTTTGTTGGGTTTTTAGGATAGGCCCAATCAGTAATAACCCTTTTCTTGTGAGGTCAGAACTAATTGAGACAGTAATGGAAAAGTTAAGGCAGCATATCAGCTTAATTACTGAAAACGTTGCCTTGCAAGGCATGACCTAGAATGTCTGTAAAGCAGTACTAACCACAGAGTGGTACTTGCCCTTACCAGTTGGTGGCAGAGCTGGAAATCCCACAGCTCCCCACATGAGCCCCTGGCCTATGTGTTTTACAGCACACATGAGGAGCAGAACCTCCTTTTCTGCAGGCATGGTGCTCAAAAAATGAAGAGTATTAAGCTACATGCCACTCTTCCTGTTCTTAATCGTACTTCTCAGTCATTTCATGGTTTTTGTCCTGATAGATGTGGAAACATGAATCCAAGAGAAAGGAGGTGTCCCTCAATAGTATGTTTACTTTTCTCTGGTCACCAGTTGAAGAATTCTTTTCAAAGATTCAAAAAGTATGCTTAATGTTTATAATTATTGGATCTTTCAGGTCAAAGTTGCAATTCTGAAGTACATTGAGTCTCTCGCCAGGCAGATGGATCCAACAGATTTTGTAAACTCTAGTGAGACCAGGCTTGCTGTTTCTAGAATTATAACCTGGACAACAGAACCAAAGAGTTCAGATGTGAGAAAGGTATGTCCAAGAGAGCTGCAGTGCAGCTCTAATGACAGACTGTTCTTAGTATGTGTTTAAAAAAAAATTGTCTAGAAACTTGCAAACTACCCAGTGCACCTACATATAAACATCTGTCACAGCTTTTCTTTGAAAACCCAGACTTTTCTCTTGCCCCTTCTCTTCTCTCTCCAGCTCTACCTTGTTCCAGTCTCTGAATATTAAAACGAAAATCTGAAATCTTGTATGATGGGTTCATGGTTTTCTTAGGCATCTATTTATGTTTTTTAATGTGAAAGCACTAGTAGTTTAGTATCTCTTAAAAGGACATTGGTTTCTCTTAACATTCGTTTTGTGGCATGTTCTTTGAATATAGAATTGCAGATATAAGGCTACCTGGCCTTGAGGTGCCTAACGGTAAAATGCGGTTGTAAGTTTGCAGAGATATAATTAATTCTAGAATTTGAAAAGAGCGCAAAAACTTCCGATTATATGCCACACTTGGAACACACTCTCTTTGATTTGGGGGATGTGAGGTGAGGGGGTGAAATTCAGATTTTTGAGACACCCTGATACCAAGGTGGTGTTTTGCTGTTTTTAAGCCACCGAAGAGAAATATTTGCTACTTTCTTCTGAAACGGCACATTGAGAGGCATAGAACATAGTAGAGAGCACAGGATACTGCTATTTCTGTTACTAGATAGTATTCTGCCTCAGGACTATTATGAAGATTAATTAATATGTGTAGAGCATTTAATCAATTCCTGACACCAAAACAAGCATAAGGCATTACTGCATTTGTTGTTTCTATTATTCCCTTCCTGTCGGTGTCCTGTTCTTCTACACTCGAATTTCACATGTGGCTATTATTCTTTTACTTTATATATAAGTTAACTAGCATGTATAAAGTACTTTTAAAAGCCAGATTTCTTCTTTCAGACTAAAAGTACTTGATTTTAGTTATTTGTATATAATCACAAAGCTTGCATTTTTTTCTTCTGTACTGTACTCCATCCACATCTATCCCTACCAGTCAGTGTAAGTCCTTTGGCCTTGGGACAGAATTGATAATGCAGATGAGTTGAGTCTAAGCAGGGAAAAGGGGAACGATGTTTCCAAAGAATAGTTAGCAAGGTCGGTGTATTTCTAAGTGCAAATTAACACTTAGCTCCTTCTGTAATGCAACTCAAGAACTAAAGCATTATCGAAAAGGTTTCTTTGGAGGGGCCGTAATCCAGGTACTTCTGTCATTCATCGTATAGTAATAAACTAAGTCGTTCAAGATCAAAGGAGCAAGGGCAAGTCTTATTAAAGCACTTATTCAAAATCATTGTTCTAATATTAACTAATATTTTTGATTCATGATCCTTTTGTAAAATCTCTCAACATGTATCAAAAGAGCATTCAACAGCCAACCTTTGCTTTAACCATTAAGCCTGTTTTGGATTAGGGAGGTACAGTGGGAGGTGGTTGAATGATTTGGTTGGTTTGTAAGTCAGAAACAGATATTTCTGCTGTGATTTTCAAAATCACAAGATCAATAAATACAAAAGCAGTAAGTGCAGCTTTCTATCTTTAGTTCTAACGTGTATGTGAGTATGTGCTTTTGTAATTAAGTATTACCTAAGAATCCCCTCCTGGGGAGCTAAAACGTGTTTTAGCTTCACATGACAATGAATAGGACCTGTGTGAAAGCAACTTGGCCATCATGTCTACCTTCTCTGGAAGAGCATATTAAAAATGTGAACTAGGGTTTATTGTCTTAAATTTTCTAATCGAGACATTACAGGAACTTTTTTCCTTGAGCTAATCTAGTCTGGGGCTCCAAAACAGTCAACTTATTTTAATACTAGCTTAAGTCAGATATGGTAAGGATATTAAACTGATTGCCAGCAATCACAAGGTTCACTTACTGTGTGATCTTTAACACTTAATTTCAATACTTTGAATCAGATAGTGCTTTTCACAAAGCCTGGTCTCCACTGGCATTCTACTTCTGGTGCCTACCCTCACTTGTTCTCCTTCCTCATCTGAGACCTATGTAACAGCTCATATTCAACTGAGTTCAAACCCAGGTTCTGGAATGATAATCCTGATCTTCAGAGGAATTTGAAAAGCTTGACATCAATAATACTTGGTCCTATCTGCAATTAGAGTCCTCCTAGATACCTGGGCTCTCCCCCAGGTGATTTTACTTTGGTGCAGAGTAGAGCATGGACATTGTGTTGTGTCTAATTGGGATTTCCTCCATTCTTGTCTGATTTTTAATGCACAGAGTTGAGACCTTTTATTTTAGATGATTACCTAGAGTTGAACCTCAAGACTGTATATACAGATTGCTGGTGTAGTCTTGATGTGGTTGCCACTAATTCTCTTGGTTCCCAGCCTAGGTCCTTATTATCTTAAAGACTAGGCCTGGCCTTGCCATTCCTTAGTGCCTACCCCACCTTCCTACTTTTGCTTACCTTATATACTCATAGCACAATACCTCTAAGACAAAGTAGGCATTTAATAAATATTTTGAATGAATTAATGAATGCCAAATACCCAAAGAGAAATGATCTAATTTTAAGTAACATTTTGAAGCCATCAATTTCAAAACCATAGTCTTGGAAATTCCCCTCCTTTTGGCTTCTGTACTAGTTTTCTATTGCATAACAAATTACCCCAAACTTAGCAGCTTGAAACTACACAAATTTATTATCTTACAATTTTGTGGCTCAGGGGTCTTCATGTGTTCTCTGGGTCCTCCGCTCGTGGTCTTACCAGACTGAAGTCACAGTGTTGTCTGGGTCCTCAATCTCCTCTGAGGCAGGAGCCCCTTTTCCAGTTCACTGGTTCTTGGCCAAATCCAGTTTCTTACAGATGTATAGGGCTGGGATGCCTGCTTTCTTGCCGACTGTCAACAGGGGGTGTTCTCAGCTCATAGAAGCTACCTGTCATCTCCTGTCACGTGATCCTCACCACAACATGGCAGTTTGCTTCTTCAAAGCCAGCAGGAGAACATTTGAAGAAATAATGTTAAAAAACTTTCCAAATTTGATGGAAAAAAACTACAACACATTAATCTACACATCTAAGCAGCTTAACAAGCTCCAAAGTAGGATTTGAAAAAAGCTCCATACTTAGTTACATCATAATCAAACTATTGAAAGTCGAGGACAAAGAGAGAAAGAATCCTGAAAACAGCAAGAGGGAAGCAGCTCAGCATATCCAAGAGATCCTCAGTATGATAAACAGCTGATTTCATTTGCATCTGCAAATCCCTTCTGCCATATAACAGTTAATGGTGTGATGTTCCATCATATTCATGAGTCCCACACACTCTAGGAGAGGGGATTGTGCAGAGCTTCTGCAGCAGGAGATGAGAATCTCGGGCCTTCTAAGTGTTTTGCCTGCCAAGGCTTTGGTCTCTCTGGATTGGCAGAAATCTTGGTCTTTCAGTGGATTGGCATAGCTCTTACTTAAATAGGGAGGTTTTTTTACCTAACTGTGCCAAATTGTGATGAAATTAAATTTAGCAGATGCATCTTCACTTTCTGAGAACCCTCTAGATTTTTTTTTCCCCCCATCTATGATGTCTGTGGCTCTAGATTGTTCGGCTTTTAGTTGTACACACCAACACTGGCTAGTAAAGCTTTGTGATTTGATTCAAATTGGTGTATTAAGGCACAGTATTCAAATATGTGTTCTTTTGCCCCATGATTACTTATCCACAAACTGTACATTAGGGCATTACAAATTAATCCTTCCTGGAGATAGATTCATTGTTACTTAAATGCTCTGTTTTGATGTACCATCCATTGTACTTTCATATAAATATAGATGCCGTTGTAAGTCATGCAACTGCTTTACCTAAGAATTTGAGATGTATTTGAACAATTGTCTAATGAATGTAGTACCTAAATAAATTAAAATATATAGAAATTGTGATGTATATGTTACTGTGCTCTAAGACCTAAAATTGTTATCATCATTTTAAAGCAGTAAAAAAAAACAAAGTGGGCCATTTTTGTCTGGATTATTTAATGCGCTGAAGATAGATACTCTTACCTGTCTCTTAAAATGTGTGTTTTGCCTCCTTTATCATTTGCAGAGTTATTAAAAGCTGTAGCAAGTGCTAGGGTAGTCTTTGTGATTTAAGAGCACTTTGTGATCACAGACCAGGTTCTCCTATTGTTGTCCTTTAATTTCTTAAAAGTAGAGCAAAGTTATATTCTAAGTATTAGAAGAGTCTGAAATCTGTGCATTAAACTTTCATATTGACCCCATCCTTGGAGAATATTAATTTTATGCAAACAGTACTTGGGGAGTGTGCAGTCCATGTAATTCATTCTCCTTATCTGTAAGGCCATATTTAGGAAAGCACTTCGGAAACATTCTAAGCTGATACAGCTCTGATTTTTTTGCTTTAACAATATTTTTAATATTTTGTTTCCATTTTATCTTAGTGTTTTGAGGTGTTTCATATTGGCGAGAGGTCTTTACAAATCTAAGATGTTTTGAAAAGGAGAGAAGAAGTGCAACAGAAACCAGAACACATGCCAGTCACCAGTGTGCTTATCAGGCTGAGACTGATTGGGATTCTTTGGGAAAGCCCCACCCAGACTTAAAGTGGTCTGCAATATTCCCAGGGAAACCATTGTTTAAGTGTGGGAGTCCTGACTAGTGTCGATCAAGCCATACAGGAGTATACTAGACCTTTCTTAATGTACTCTGCTTGTGTTGATAATATAATGTATTAACAGTAGAAAGTAGATTCTAGAATTTGACCTCCATTTGACTTCTGCCTCTGCCACTTGTTAGTGGTCTGAGCAAGTCATATAAGCTCTGAATTCTTGTTTTTTTATTCATAAAATGGGAATACTAATACTTGCTTTAGGCCTTATTGGAAGGATTAATTATAATAAAGAATATAAAAACATAACTAAATATTAATTTGCTGTTGTCGCTCCTGCTATTATTGTTTGAGGGTTATTTTGGTTTTGCTGCTGCTGCTGTTGGAACAAATGGAAAACCAAATTTTTTCCAGCATTAGGAAGATTTTTTCCATTAATCAAAGTGAATGTGTTAATGACAATAAAATTTTGAGTGATATGTTTATATTTTAGCATTCAGAATCCCAGTGTGTTTCCTTATCATAGGCGATTCTCTAACGTTTAGTGTCTAATTTGTTAGATAAAATTTAGCCCCTAAATGTTTTGAGAAATGTGGGAAATGAAGGCATGGCAAAGAAACCTAGAAGGTAGAAAGATGCTGTTGTCTGGAGCAGGAAAAGTATATAAATAGCCTTTAAAAATTAAAATTTCAGAGATTGAAAAAATTTTAAATCTCTAGTTATAGATAGGTAGCATGGCCTACTGAAAGGGTTTTACCATCAGATAAAATTTGAATCTCAGCTTAACGAAGACTGCCTCTTTCAGGCCTCATTTTGACCTCTGATCTTCCATTTCATTACTTAGAGCAGGAATACTAAAACTTGTAGGATGAATTATTACTATTATTAAGGACCTAGCAAATGGTCGAGGTCTAAAACTGGTAGTTATTGTTATTATTCTTACTATTCTTAGCTTTCAGGTTATATATATGTAGACGGTTTTTATAAAATAAGCCAGATACTTTTTCAGCTTATGTATAACCGTGGTTTAAGCACCTGCTTCTTCTCTCTGCTTAAATCGTGCCCGCTTTCCTGTTCACCAGTCCCCGCCTCAGCGTAGTCGAGTAGGTGAGGACTGCCCCACTAGGTCAGCTTCGACCTGCTCTGGGCTCGGAGAAGGAAACTTGGAAGAAAATTGTAAACAGGTAGATTTAAAATTGTGTACTAATTCGAAAAAAGATACTTCGCTGTTTGCATTTTAGATTATTAATACTGGTTACCCTTGTGAAGACACTGAGAAGATTTTGAAGAAACCTATAATTAATATAAATTTGTGTCAGCGTATGTGCGTATATGTGTGTGGCTGTGTAAATGTTCATGTTTTGGTGTGTTTTATTATTAACTTCCTTCCTAAAGAAATAGCCATGTTGAGTGCAAACCTTTAC
>NW_006442484.1:5432482-5447009 GCF_000325575.1 Pteropus alecto
GCACCTGGTCTTTCTAGGTGGTCTCCCATCCAAGTACTAACCAGGCCCGACCCTGCTTAGCTTCCGAGATCAGACAAGATCAGGCAGGGTGGCATGGCCGTAGACAGACAGACTTCCACCATATTTTAATGGAATAGTAAAGAACAGACACTAAATAAGCAAGGTTTTGAGATACCTTCTCTTTAGTGATTTTCTGAAGCAATTTTAATGACAATCTGAAGAGAATGGTAATAATTGCTTAATAGATTAGAACACTCTTATTCTTCCCAAATTTTAAGTTTTCTCTGATTAATACCAGCAATGAAGCATTTGTGAAAGCTTTATTACCTCCTGTTTGGAAGAATTCTTTTCTGCTGTAAGGTACACAGCATTCAAGGCTATTGATAACCCCAGGAGTTCTTTTCAAACAGTAAGCAGTGATATTCGAAGAACTCTTTACAATCACTCCCCCAAATTTTTCTGTGGTGGCGTGAGTGGGAATCATTCTCTTTTAAGTTGTTATTTGATTTTTAAAATAAATTGCACTAGTTGCCCATTAAGAAAAGCAGCACTCTTGAGTTTTTTCGTTTGGCTAGTGTGCCTTTGGTGTAAGGCAAGAGTTCAAAGAAAGATGGGACAAGAACAGTGACATACTCTGCTTGATTCATTATTGAACATGAGTTATGCCTCAGGCTTTTAAAAATGAATCTCTCCAACTTATCCCCATAGTTGGTATTATTCCTTTAATGAGAGCGTATTGATGGTTGTGATAAATATAACCCAGTTCTCTTCTTGGAATTCTAGTATTTGATTGCTCACTGACACTGACACAGAGGGTTATAGATAAAATCTTAGGACCATTATTCTCATTCCTTTTAAAATTTTGATGTAAACTCTTTTAAAAATAATATATTTAAATGATAACTTTTTATCCATTTCTGAAGCTTGACTCTCATTAGAAAAAGATTTTAATTTAAAAACAGCTTTAAGCCAGAGGGTGATTTTGAAAACTGAATAAAATCATATTCATTTTATATTTCAGAACATGTAAAAATAAATCATTTATATGTATAAATCACACATATCATCTGTCCGACCAGTTATATTTTCAAAGTCCCCTGTCTTTCTATTTGATTTTTTACCAAATTGAGCTTTAGGATTTCTTTTCCCACATGACTAAAAGTCACTAAGGTTAAGTAGCCACTGTGAATTAGCAGCTTCAAGGCTTATCATCTTGCAGTCTTCCTGTTCCTAAAAGATCCCACTGATTTTATAATTTGCTTTGTGAAAAACCTCAAGTAAGTTTGTGGTATTAGATATCTTGTCACTTTGGGAAGAAATAGAGTGTTTTAGTAAAGACAGTGGCACATTTCAAATAAGAATATGCTGTTTAAATATAATGATACATTTTATAATTTTCAGGTCATTTTCAGTCAACAAAAGAATAAGTCCCTAAACTTACTTATTAAACTGGCAACATTGATTGCTTGTGTCTGCTAAAACTCAAGTCTGCTTCTTTCTTTCTCTTCGAAGTACAGTTTTCTTCTGCATGCATTTTTTTCTAACATCTAATAAAATTTTTTTTTTTAAATGCACAGTTTACTTTGCATGATTTTTGAAATTTGCTTTTATACAAATATTTAAACCATGTTTATTATTAGTATGTTAAATTGGGGAAATAGATTCCTCCATATAATGATTTATTAAGAATGTTTCAATAATGGAATGTAGAAATGTATATTTTAGTACAGTTATCATATTGTTTTTTACCTGTCAGGAAAGCACACTGGCCTGGTGTGATCTGATTTGAATGAAAGGTTACTAATGACTATAATTTGGAGGTCAAGAGAAAAAGTGAGATACTTCTGCCCAATGCTGTGTGTAGTGAATGTTTTTGACATGTTGAGAAAGTAATTTTTGATTACTCTATAAAAAATCCTACTTATATTTTATATTGATAATTTTTTTTGGTTAAATACATTTGGGTCTTTGGATTTTTTTTCAGGCACAAATAGTTTTAACTGGACCCAGAATTTTAACATTATAAAAGCATTGAAATGTTTTGTGGTCTTTATTGCCAAAGAATTTCTCAGTAAATATGTTTGTTGTAATATTATATATCATGGGGAAAAGTATAATTTTTTTCCCATAATAATTACTGTAATCCTCAAAATTGGGGTCTTTGGAAAAATAAATGTATGCTTTTTAGTCAAAAGATTTTCATAATGTGTTTTCCTTTCTTTTGACTCTTAGAAATTTGTAAGAAATGCCAGTTAGTATTTACTAAAGTTTTCTTTTGGTGTAGTTTTTCTAAAGCAAAAACCCTTGTAACTAATTCCTCAGGCGTTTTTAAAGCTCAGAATGCCGGCTACTCCACTACTACCATAGAAAGCACTTAGCATGCGGGAGAAGTTCGAGTCTCATTTGACTGCTACTGCTTCAGCTAATTGATTTTCCCCACCTTGCTACTATAGTGATTATAAGCAGTTCTGCAGTATGTTGTCTCAATTAATAAAGAAAAGTAGAATTCTTTCTAAAAGACAGAAGAATAAGTTTTTAATTTGCACCATGTAAGTCTCCTTTGCTTCCCAAAGACTGTCTCTCTCCTCAATTCATAGCTGTAAATGTAGGAGATTTTCAGTTTTTCAGATATTTAAACTCTTTTTCTAGTGTATCTCAGTCACTGGGAGTGGGGTTAAGGAAAATCAGTTTCTCAAGATAACCCAGTGATGGGTAGTTTAGAAACGTGTTCTTTCCAGGATGCTCTGAGAGCCCCTTCCAATTTTGACTTATTAGAGTGAACAATCTTAAGCCTTAAAAAATTTTTGTTTTATTTATGTATTTACCAGCTTCATTCTTAGTGCTAGATAACATAAGAAAAATTACAGGAATTTATTAATGTGCTGTGGAAATCCAAACCCAGGGCTTTAAAATGCAACAGGGCTGTAATTGATGATAGAATTTTTACAGATGCCTTTTATTTTTATTTTTATTTTTTTATGGCAAAGATGTCCTCTTATTTATTTTACTCATACAAAAATGTTTTTTAAAAACAATTTTAATGAATATTTTGACCAAGATATGTTACCGTACATTACATACATTAATCATGTCTTTTTTTTTCTAGGCAGCACAAATAGTGCTTATTTCTCTGTTTGAACTGAACACTCCTGAATTTACCATGTTACTTGGTGCCTTGCCAAAAACATTCCAGGATGGTGCCACCAAACTCCTGCATAACCACCTCAAGAATTCCAGTAACACCAGTGTGGTAAGTGCTTTGGTCACGATGGGTCCCTCTGTACTGATGATGGCCTCTGCGTGTCCCTTCTGGAACTTGCTCTAATAAAATAGCCAGCTTTCTTGTTCCCTTTTAGGAGATTGTGGGTCTACATGAGGCCATGTTTGATCCTGCTGTATTTACAATGAATGACTGAATCTAATATTTAAATATGGCCTTTTTTCTTAAGTTAGGTTGTTCAGTCAGTTCAGTTTTTACATTTAGTCATTTATTTATTGACTTACTTATTTTTTCTTCATATTGTAGAGATGCAAATGCTCAATTGTGTCTGTTACTCCAGCACAACTGGCATCGGTCATTCAGTTTCGGGAATGCCTATGTAACAGTTAACCGTTTTTTGGTTTAACATGCACTTAAAATTGGCCATAACCGATTCAGAAAAAAAATGACCCCAATTGTGCAAATTCTCCCTATTTATTTACACGTGGGTTAAAAGGCCAAGGGAAAAGTAGACCATATTCTGTATTTAGCCCTTGAGTAATGATGCTTATTCTGCCTTTACTCCAGGGCTCTCCAAGCAATACAATTGGCCGGACTCCCTCCAGACACACCAGCAGCAGGACCAGCCCCCTGACCTCACCCACCAACTGTTCCCATGGGGGCCTGTCTCCAAGGTAATGCCTTTCAACAGAAGTGAAGAAACTAAAGCACCCCAATGTCAGTTTAGCCTGTTTTTATATTTTTAGACCAAGCTTAATACCAAAAAGTTGTATGAGTGTTAGGAGACTAAGGGTTCCAGTCTCCACCCAGATCTTAACTGTATAGTCAGTCTTGGGCAGAGCAGTTAACTTCTACAGTGAGATGAGTGGTTTGCACTGAATGTTCTCTGAGATTCTTCTAGCTCTAAACACTTTCTAGTGCTTTAAAGATTTTAGAACTAAAAGTTCCATTTAGTTCTATATCATATAGAAACCATTTAGAAGCTCATCACTTACTCTGTAAGTGATAGGAGCACGTGAAGAAGATATGTAGTCATCTAAATAAACTCTTTATTACATGTCCACACAGTCTGGAGTAGTTTTCTAACCAAGTGGCCATTCCAAGCATAGTCACTATCATCATTGGCTCATGTTTAAAGCAGAATGCTGCTCTGGAGGAGGGAGTAAGAACCTGAGAACTAAAATTAGATCAGCATTTTCAGATTCGTGTGAACAATGGCCTTAAGGAGTGTGAGGCAGTGACTGAAAAGCAGAAAATGTTTTGTCTTGGGATCTTTAGTTAACACTTCGTCATCTGGCCAGAGCCTTAGGCAGTCTCTACATGGTGGCCTTCATGACATCACCCTGGCATGCGTTGGAATCCCCTGTGGTCTCAAAGTAATGGCCCTGTAAGCCAGACTTTTTAGGCAACAGCCAGTGCCTGAACCTGTAAGGGTCATACATACTGTGCTGTCCACAAAAGTCCAGATTTTTGGGGTCATTAACAACAAGAAGCAAGAAGCTAGCTCTTAAGGGTTGCTGACACCAAGATCTTAAAATTATAAGAAAATACTGCAAGTAAGCCATTTTCCCTTAAATGGTTACTTCTTTAGTGGAAAGATAATCAAAATGTAAGTGCCTTTAAATCTCGATTTTTAAATGACAAGGAGTCTCTCAGATTCCTCTGTCTTTACCACTGAATTTCTCTTCAGTTCCTCAGATTATCATGTAAATATTTTGGGATGTGTCAATTTTGCATTTTTCTCTTGGTTAAACAAAATATCTTGTATACGTATAGTATCCTACTGTTTATTGCCTTAGATTTAATCACTCTAAGCCTCCCCGCCCCCATACTATATTTAAGTAGAATGAAGTATGATGTTATGTCTCCAGATTTGGTCTGTATTGTCATGATTCAGCAGACTATTCTAATTCGACAAGTGAGACCAGAAACCAATAAAAATATGTCTGACTTTCCCCAGGTATAACTGAAGCTCAGCCAACAAATTTTTTTAGTGTTAACATCTGTATCTAAGTACATAGTTTGTCTTAAATGACCACAGTCCAGTGTTGAAAGTAAAATCATAGAGTTCTCTTTCTTGGTTGGGGGAGAATTTTATGGAGAACTTGTATTCTCTGTAAATTGTTGCTTTTGTGAGATACTTTGTAACATTAATTGGGAAATCTCTTCTTTCATAACACAGTTCGTACTTCCTTTAGTTATTTCGTTATTAGGGTGGCACATTCTTCAGGTAACAAGCAAAAGGTAAAACTCAAATTTTTTTTATATGTGCTGATAATCTAAGTTAAAGATTGGTGGGAGCTGCTAATATAATTAATCAGAGCTAAGAATTGGCTAGGTATTAATCTCATGGATCCCCAAATTATTAAAAATTTTAATTTATTTTCCAGGTCACCATTCATTCTTAATTGGCCTGATTTTAAATTTTATTATTAGGGTTACAGGTCAGTGGAAGAAATGAAGAGATTTATTTTCAATATTAAAAAGTCCAAGGGACTAAATATTTTTTTGTTAAAAAATTCTTCTTTAGGCAATTATATCATTTCTTTCTTTTTTAAAAAAACATTATGCCTTCAGTCAGTGCATAACTAGCTAGATGGCCTTATAGCCAACTTGAATTTAATAGGAGAAATGATTTTTCTCATAACTAAAAATGTCCAGAAGTAGGAAAAACTGCCTCATATCACATCACTGGAAATATTCAAATAGGCTGCATACTTTCTACCAGGAATACTGTAAAAGCAACGAACTCTTGCACTAACTAGGAGAACGGGCCAGGTTACCGCATTGTAAGGAGACGGTGATGAGTTCTACCATGTATAATCGCCACTATTTTCCTGAGCAGTGCTCTTGAAACATTTATTTTATCTGACCTGTCATCTTGACCGTATGATACTAGCTTTTCATTCTTTATTACCAATGATTTGTTTTTAATCTAATTTGAGTACTGAAATGAACTAGTATTTTTTTTTTTTTTTTGGTCCAAAAATTCTACACTCAGATCATAGTGGCAATAAGGAAATATCCTAAAATGATGAAGGAAATCTGCATTTCGGTAGTTTTTTTTTTAAATCATTAATGAGGAACTCATTTTTATCAAACCCATTAGTATTAGAGAAGCCATAGCTAACAGGTTAAACTTTCTGTGTGAGAGAAGAATTACTGCCTATTCCCAGCTAGTAAACAGATACTACTGGAGATTTGGAAAGGAAATATATGACCTATAGTTTTTCATCATTAAACACATTTATATTTTAGCTTATTTTACCCAGTGTGATTTATAAAAAAACAGAGTTGCAACAAACTTGAGAAATCGCATGAAATCCATTCCCTTTAATATATGGCAGTCCTCACTCTGGGGCTCGGCAAACATGTTGTAGAGCAGAATGGCACTAACTACATAACCTCTCTTACCCTAGCAGTAAAAGGTAATTTTAGGTAGATTTTACAGTCATCCCATCAGAGGACGCTATCAATAGAATCAACGTGGGGATTACCTGGAAGACCTAGCCTCTCACAGGGACGTGGCAGTGTGCCTGCTTTATTCTCTCCTTGTTAGCAGAGCTCCAGCCCGAGGTGGTCGCCTTTATTTCTCTTTTACCCACACTCCCAACTCAGTGTATGACTTAGGCCCTTCTATGCTGTAGTGACCTCTTATATCCACATTTTTATTTTCCGTATAAAATGGACCATAACTGTCCTCAGATGGAGACTAGCTTTGTACCTACTGCTCTTAGAACTACAGTGAATGCCAGCGGCAGGCAGTGCAGCTCTGTAAGAACACTGTCTCTGATACCACACTGTACCCAATGGCCACATGTCACATTTCCAACAAGTCCAGCTCACCCCTTTCCCAATGGTTTTTTAAGATTGGAACAGTTGCTAGAACTCTCTGTCAGGGCTTCTGCAAGTCCAGATAACTTAGCGATATTTGTGAAGAGGAATACCCGTGTTCTCAGATGAATTTTAATTTTAATATTAGGTGACATAAGTAAAGGAATTAGATTTTCAGTTTCCCTCTCTCTGAGCTGGCCAGCTGAGGGTTGGTGCCCTCCCTCTGGTGGTGCTGGTGTTCTTTCAGAAGGAAATCACCTGTGGCAGCCTCTGACCTCCATATGATCAGATCCCAGCCTCGGAGCACGCGGACTGCTCTGGTCAGAGTGTCACATTCTCTGATTCTTCCTGCTACAGTCCTTTTGGTTCCATTTGAATTAAGGCTCACAATACCTTCTTTGGTTCTTTCTAAAATAATGGATTGCATTATCTGAAACCGAACATTCCTATTTTTTTATGAGTGCTTATAATGTCCTTCTTAGTGCGTGCGCGCGCGCGCACACACACACACGTGTGCACGCTTCATGCTTATACTTGGAATCTCATGTGATTTAAAAATGTAAATGCATGATTGAGAGGGAAAGGAATAAAGCAGTCTGATCGAAGACCAAATTATAAAACAAAATTTGTTCTTTTTCTCGGTATGGTGAAGTATTTATTTTGCTAGAACTTTGTCAAGGAAAAAGGAGACTTTGAAACACTTAGAGTATAGCGTCTTCCTCTCACCTGTCTCCTCCCTTTCCCTTTGCCTTTTTTTTGTTTCTCTTTCTGATTTTCCTCTTCTGATCACTACAGTCGGTTATGGGGTTGGAGTGCCGATGGGCTATCGAAACACCCACCTCCCTTTTCTCAGCCTAACTCCATTCCCACCGCTCCCTCCCACAAGACTCTCAGGCGCTCTTACTCTCCCAGGTAACAAGCTACCTGTTAAACTTGTCTGAGGTGTCACAATATTATTGCATTTCCAAGGTCGTCTCAGGTCTTTTGGAAAGCCTCTCAGCTGCCTCCAGTGTGGTCCCTGCTTTGGCTTAGACTAGCAGGAGGAGAGCCTTGGTGAGAAGTGTGAGCTGGTGTGTGACCTTTGTCAAACCTTATGAGTACGGTTCCTGCCATGTCACAAGGACAGATGACCATTTCATCAACTGACCAAATTCATCAACATCTGTTATTATGAGCCTTTTGGCCCAGTGCAGTTCTCAGCCCCTAGAAGGTGCTCAGGCAGTGCTGTGAAATCAAGGCAGGCAGCAGCGAGCACAGTTTCCTTAGCATTCTTCTTAGGTGCACAAGGCATTTCTACTAAGAGGCAGATGACACCTGCTCTTCCTAAACTGCATCTGTAGCTCTCAGTCCTTCTAGTGATTGTATGGACTGGCTTCTTTCATAATGAACTGTCACCTGGTGATAGTCTCAGGACACGGATCCAGAAAGGAGACCCCGAGAAGGGCATTCAGTAAAGGTGCCCTGCCTCCACGTAGGAGAGCTATCGGTACCCTCATAAGCCCCTGCTTTAATGTGACAGTGTGAATGAGTCTAGAAGAAAGGGGTGGGGCTTCTTTCAGGTGGTAAATCTGTAGTACAGAGTGGGGTCCACATGTTCCTACAGCTACCTGTTTGAGGGTCTCCTAGGTGCTTTTTATAAAGGTCTGAAGACCAGAGAATCTCTTCTATAGAAGCCTGTAATTAAATGAGCAGAGCAGGGCCAGACCAGTTCTCTCTGTGCTGTGTAAGGGAAGTTTGTACCCTCTGGTATAGAACGAGGGTAAAAATAAAACAAAGTCTTACTTTTGAATGCTTCAGAGATAGCTTTTATACAGAAGATTTACATTCCTACTTTTGTATCCTCAACATAGTGAAGCTCTACATAGTAAACAGGCCGGCTAAATGTTTTAGCAACATCTTTCTTTTGAAGCTCTTACAGCTCTAAAAGTAACTTCTAAAGTATACAGAGAATCCTTGTAATGACTGTTTCTAGATACACAAGGTTAGGGCAAGGGCACACCGACAATGAGATGTCACTGCTGTCGTCAATGTTAATAAAGCATGTTGCTACACTTTTTTTTATTTTTTATTTTAAAAGTTAGGCCACAAAGTATAAGACCAGCTTAATGACTGTCTCCCCGTATACTGATCTGTGTGCCCTAATGGGCACTAAGCTTCACCTTCAGCCAGCCTTCCCATCCAGCCATCAAGACTGTCCTGCAGAGGACATCCAGTTCCCAGAACTATCTTTCGCATATGCACCAAAAATACAGCTGATGCTTAATAAACACCTATAACTTCTGTTAACTACCAGTGGGAGAGGAGATGAGAGACTTTTGCATTTAGAAAACCTATTGGTTACATAAAACTAAGGAAATCTATGTCTGTCTCTTTGCTCTATGCCAAACACCTGTTGATTTCATAATAAAGAACAGTTATCCTTTTTTCCATACCCTAGTATCTTTTCCCTAGAGGATGACAAGAAAATCTTAGAAGGCAAACTTCCTGTCTCCAATTTCTTTTTTCTTGGAGACCCAACGTCATGCATCTCTCCACCCATAATACAGATCCTTTACAACAGGGCAGTTTATAACTTTATTCTACTTCAGTATTGGGTAACATGGCCTGGCCTTAGGTCAGTGAGTATTGACCGATTGAGCAACTTTTCCTAATCTAAAGAATCCTAAGGAAACCTTTCTGGGGTCTAATTGCAGTGTTTGCAGGTGACCAGAGCCTGGCCTTTAACCTAAAGGATTGTGTCCTGGGGTTGTCTCTGACCTGAAACAAGACAGTGTGGGGCAGGTGACAGACTGGGATCTCTTCCAAGCAAAGCTGCTGCATTTCTCTTGCTGCTTCCTTATTGTGCGGCTCGTTGGGACCACAATGTCTACGATTACCCGATGACAGCATTCATGAGAATTTCCTTTTTCTCTATGAAATGAGGACTCGTAGATTTGGAAAAAAGGACTGTTGATTTGAAAAAAGACAAATCAATCCAAAGCATAAAATAGCAAAGTATCACGGTTTCCTGTTAGAGGAAAACAATGATCTCTCTCACCTGGAGCTCACGGTTTTCGCTTCATACCAAGGAGATAATTCAGACCTCAAGCTAGTGAGTCTAAAAGAAGTGTCACCACAGCCTGTACCTGGGTATGCACACATACTTCTAAATTGGAAGTCTGAGTTGGTTTTTTAATTGAAGTAAGAGGAGGAACATTAACTGGCAGAATCCTTTATTTTCCTATTTTAAAAAGAGGCTACTATATGCTAAAGTTATGTGACCCGAAATGAAATGTTTTAAGAAAGTTCATGCTGAGAAAAATGAGATGAATTATCTGAAAGCTAACATTATCTGAAGCGACACGTGAAAAATAATATTGTGACATCCCTTAAAAAGCTGAACGTTCCGCCAGACTTCCTCTTGTCCATCCCGTCATTCTTTTGTATTTTTTTGTTTTTGTTTTTATTTTTGCATGGGCTGTGCTATTATTATTTTTGGTTTTTGTGATTCCAAGTATTTTAAGGCATCTTTTTACATCTTGTATACATATTTTTTGTTTGAGTCATACTTAGTCTTCACATATTAAAAAAAAAAAAATAGTGTACTGGCCAGATGTATAAATGCTTTTGTTCCTATATACCTGGTATTGTGGTGGTCTAGAAAGTGGTGGGGGGCAGGGAGCCCCTGTGCTCCTCAGTCATGCTTCTTCACGTTAAAGAGATGCTCCCTCATAGACAGACAGATAACCTTCTGAACTCAGAAGGGCTTGAAATCTTGAATTCTGTTCAAGTTTTTTATTCCACCTCCTGACAGTATACACATGGAATTTTCACTGTAAACGTGTTCAAGTTCACATTTCTTTTTGTTTGATGCCAGAGCCAATCTTTGAGTTGGCGTGTATTTTTGTGAACAGTCCAAGTACAATTGGGGTGTGTATTTTCTTTCATCAGAAAAGAAAATGATTTCTATCTGGGCCAGTTTTGCAATTTTAGGCAAATAGTTTCCATCTCTAAGAGTGAGTTTAGATTGTGTGCTCTAGCAGAACCTAACCAGCCCTAGAAAACACTTGGATCATTGCTATCTCACGCCATACTGGCTGCTCCAAGTGAAAACTGTCCAAATCTTGTCTTTCTCATCTGCCAAAACCTTTTAAAAAACAGAAGGAGGGGAGAAGGCTTAGTAAGTGTTATTTATTTTTAAGTGATTGCAAACTTAACCTCTATTGACAATGTGCAGGGATGATTGTGTTGTCCTTAGGAAGGGCTCCTGCCAGTGGGTCCTTAATTTCAGTTATTTCTCCTTAGGAGAATAGAAAAAAATTTCCTTTCTTTAGTCCTTAGTAATATTCAATGCTTACTTATATACACAGCCAAGGATTCTTCATTCCTAACAATCCTCAGTATAGCTCAAGACTTTCTGCAAATTAAATTTGACCAACTTATCTGATCTCTTCATGAATACTTCCTTAAAACAAGTGACATCTAAACTAAGTTGTAGTTTTGACTTGCCCTTGTTGACTGTTCCTCCATGTTTTGCTTTCTTTATATTCATGTATCTATCCGTGCTTTTCTTTGATATTCTTAGTGAGGGGTCTTGTCTGTTTCATTACCTTTTCCAGACATCTAAAGGCTGCTTGTTGACACACTGCATTATACCAAAAGGCTAGTTAGGATTTTTGTTTTATTTCACATTTTACTATGCTAAAAGGACAGCAGTTGACATTATTTTTCTGTAAGAGACAAATATATCTTGCTTTTTGAAGCACCTTTAAACATCCAGCTAGGAAAGTGACTCATCTTTATAAGACCTGCTTTTATTATAAAGCTCCAAGTATAGGCACCTAGAAGAGTTTGACATTCCCAACAAGTTTCTGGGGTAGATGACATGAGAGTTAGACTCTCAGGAGCCCATCGGTAAGGTGGACCCGACTGAGTAATAGGGTTGGTTTTTTTAGTTTTTTAACACAGGATTTTATTTACAAGCTTCTGATACTGGTGAACATAACCCAGTCTTGGGGTGATTTGCTTTGCTCCTTTGAAATTTGTAATACTAGCTTTATTTTGAAGTGCCCTTCCTCTTAGTTTAAGTTTGTACATTTGAGACCAGTAACAACCAAAGTACTTTTTTTCCATCTTCAAGATATGAAAGTTATTTTTCCACTTTCATTACCTTGTGCATTCAGTCACCGGTTGTCACTCTTTGAGTTCTTGCATTCTCGTGGTTATTGTTTCCCACTGGTTCTCATTGAGTGCTAATGTAATGTGTTTTGGACCAGATTTGTCAAGGAAGATGTGTAATTGTCCCGTGGTGGTGCTCTAATAAAAGATGTCTCTCTTCTGTTCCAAATCACCTAAAGAAATCAGACTCTAATTATATCTAACTTTGTATATTATTGGAAGTAATTTATGCCCATACCTCGATTTTATGCATATGCCTCAACTTAAGAAAGAAAATATTTTTGATCTTTAGCATGCTGGACTATGATACAGAAAACTTGAACTCTGAAGAAATCTATAGTTCTTTGCGTGGAGTTACAGAAGCCATTGAGAAGTTTAGTTTTCGAAGCCAAGAGGATCTGAATGAACCAATTAAACGAGATGGCAAAAAGGACTGTGATATTGTAAGTATCCCCAGGCTAATAGAGTACTGTATATCAATTAGGTAATAATCACCAATTCTTCTGAACACCGGCCACCATGATCACTGAGCTTCACCATTATTTTAGCCTGTGGTGGAAAGCAGTGTTTTGGAGACACAATGCAATTTCAAGTGACCTTTGCTATCTTTGCAAAGAATGCTAAATACCTTTTTTCTCAGTTTGCTTTCATTCATTCTGGACATATTTTTGTTCCTATGATGTGATAAAGGTAGTAAGCCTGAACCAGATACCAGTGTGGCTCTCTGGGAGCTCTAGACTCCTGCAGAGTCAGGCAGGTAAGCAGGAGAGTGTGGTGCAGTGGGAGTGATTGGGGATCAGCACCGAGACCCGTGGGGCCGTTTTGCTGCTCAGGAAGGATCTGCAAAAGAAATGATTTCTCACCCTCTGAGCAGAAGCATGAGGGTTGTAGTCAGAGGAGGGGTATACCTGTGAGAAGGTGGAGAGATGGGAGTGTCTGTGGTATGATTTCCTACAGGGGGTTGCTGAAGTGGAGAGAGTGAGCTTGTGATGTTTTGGGGAGGTTTGGAGAAGAGGCTGCAGAGGTTGGCTCATGAAGGGCTCACACAACAGGAATTTCCAGCCAATGTCTTGACTTCACCCTAGGGACACCGGAGAGGCTTCGAAGGATTTTTAACCAGGGAAATGGCATGGTCACACTTACATTTTAGAAAGACTTCTGTCACTCAGAGGATTATTCCAAGGAAGTTGGGTTGGGCAGGGAATAAACGGAATTAGAAGAGTCCTAAGTCTCTGATTAAGACTATTGAGTAGGTGCTGGTGCAGTTCAATGAGAGAGTACCATAGAAGGAGGACATACATGCGTGTTAACCTTCTTGGAACATAATGAATTTAGTTTTGAATACATGTGATTTGCAGGATTGGTGGGCTATCCAAGCAAACACATCTAGTAGGCTTTTGGATATACTAGTCTAGAGTGGAGGCTAGAGGTAGAGATTTGAGAGGCATTGCCTAGTTGCTTGATGGTAACTAAAGAAAAATGAGTAAAAGCAACTAGATAAATGGTAAAGACAAAATCTGAAGGAGCACCAACACTAAGAAAAAGACAAGAAAAAGAGTTAGAAGGAAAGCTGAAGACGATAGGAGGGAGACCAAGAGACGGGTGCAGAAGTTGAGGGAAGCTTTCAGGAAGGAGAGTCTCGTCAGAGGAATCGTGCTGCCTGTGGTCGTGACCATGTCAGGTCAGGCATGGAGCACAAAGGCTCCGTTGGATTTTTTTACTTACTATCTACATTAATTCTGTGTTAACCTAAAATACATAAAACCCATATTTCTTCACCATGTTTTACTGTAGAGTCAAGACCTTTTTTTTGAGAATGGGCCCACCATTTGGACTTTTATGTTCTTCTTAAATAAATTTTACACATAGTCACAGTCCACAATTTACAAATTTAGTTTCTTCCAGGAGTCCATTGGATTTTGTGAGCACAGTTCAGAGGAGAGGTGAAAGTGGAAAACAGATCACAGTGGGTTGAGGAGTGACTTGCATAACAGACTGGGTAGCGTCGTGGGGGGGTCATTCAGGGGCTTTTCACATGTGAGAGAACTGACCTGTTTGAGGGCTGATGGGGCCAATTTAGAGAAGAATGTTGGAGTGGATGATTGGTGGACACGAGTCCTTCAGAACATGGGAAGGGGGATGAGGTTTGGGCACTGGTGAAGGGATTGGCCTCAGCCAGAAGGGAGGGTGAGCAGGTTTTGTTTGGGGGCAGGAAGATGGAGGGTGTTCCCACTGGTAGCTCTCACTTTCTGTGGGCCTGGCGCTTGGCTGTGGTGAGTAGAGTGGAAAAGGTTTCTATAGCAACTGGGGAGCAGA
>NW_006442484.1:5447079-5450068 GCF_000325575.1 Pteropus alecto
GATGCCTGAGGTATTACTTTTCCCGATTGTAAGTGTAATATATAGCCAACATATGATAGTTTGATAATGCAGAAGGAAAGAAATCACCATCTCTAGAGATACGCATTAACATTTCACTGTAGTTTTCTATTCTTTTATGTATATATATTGATATGTTTTGGGGTGTATGTAGAGGTTTTTTTTTTGTTTTTTTTTTTATAAAAGTGACATAATGTATATCCTGTTTAGCATATGATGTGAATACTTTCCCGTCAGTATTTTTCTATGTGAATTTTTATGGATGGATGATAATTCATCGTGTGGATATACCATAGTCATATCCTCAGTCCCCTATTTTGGAACATTTAAGTGTTTCTAATTCTTCAAAACATAAAAATACTGTGATGAAAGTTGAAAGGAATGGAGCTTGATAGGGAGAAAGTAAAGAGAGCAAGGAACAAGAAGCCTCAGCATTATCAAGGGATGGGAAGGGTGGAAGGAATGGGATGTAAGAGCTGCAAGCCTAGACAGAGAATAGAGGAGTTCAGATATAATGTTTCAGAAATGGTGCTGTTTCTGCTAGAGGGTGTGGCCTTGAGAGGTGGAAGGATAAGAAGAGGGGAAGTGAAAATTGAAGAGTTGAGGAGGTTTAAAACAACATTTTGGCATCTAATTACTAAATTTTTAGCTTAGAGCTGAGGTAAATATGAAACTTTGTTAAATGTGAGCCTCGCGAGCCAGTATATCTATCTCTTCTTCAGCTTGACAAATAGACCCAGTCTAATGAGACAGGAGTCCGTAAGGATGAACATCGGATCCAATGGGAAGATGGTTCACAGAAGCAGAGGCAAAAACATTAAATGTGGGCAAAAGTACATCCTTAGGAGTAATTGTAAAAGTAAAACAGGACCTATATTCGAGGTTCCATTTTACTTCTAAATGGTGTTGCTTTGTTTCAAGTAGAAATCATAGTACTTAATGCTAGAAAGGATATGAGGAGCTAATGTAATATTGGTGGCACAGGAAATTGATAGTCATTTTGGAGCTTAGTAAAATTATACTTAGCAAAAGCAATTTTAAGTTTCATATCCTTTAATAATTTAACTTTCGGCAATCTATGCTAAATAACAAACTCAGCAAAAGTAAAGAAAGATTATTTACACAAAGTAGTTTAGCATTATCTATAATGGCAAAAACCAAAAACGTTTAAAAAAATCAGTAGAAGGGGATAGTTGAGTAAATCTTATTAAAACACAAGCAGAAATAGTGGTGCAATTAAACATGGTTATAAAAGCTTTATTTACATGGTACATTCTTATGTTACAAGGAAAGCAAAATATATGATAATATGTGCACTGTGATTCCCACTATAAAATCTGTATATAGACAAAGACTGGGGTAATATACAAAGTTTAAAAAATAAGATTTTCTTCCTTTTTTTTTTTTGTTAAGAGTGATTAGAATTAAGATAGTTCAGCTTTATTTTTAAATATCCTTAGTTTTTAAAACTCTCCCTTTATATGTATATTTTTCATTGTAATAATAATAGCATATGTTTTACTTTTAGAAGTTACAAAAAGAAACAAATTAAAATCATCTATGAATTATCATTCACTGAGAGAAAACTATTAAGTCTTATTTTGTTCATATCTGTGCATATATTATATATATCTGCACACACACACACATATATATTTTTTTTACCTGTTAATGATCATGTTAATATACAGTCTTTTTGCAGAGAGTGTTAACCAAATGCATTCCAGCAATTCCACTAAATATATATCCAAAAAAATTGAAAGAAAGGACTTGAACACATATTTCTATACTAGTATTCATAGGAGCATTATTGATAACCAAAAGGTGGAAACAACCCAGTGTCCATCAATAGAAAATTGGGATTTAACAAAAAGGGGTGGGGATATGTACATGCAATGGAATATTAACTCAGCCATAAAAAGGAATGTAATACTAACATGCATTACAACATGAATGGAACTTGAAAATATTATGCTAAGTGTGAAATAAATAAGCCAGACATAGAATGACAAACACTGTATGCTTCCATTTATATGAGGTATCTAGAATAGTCACATTCATAGAGACAGAAAGTAAAATAGAGGTTACCAGGGCTGACAGGGGTGGGGAGTTATTATTTAATGATTTTAGAGTTTTAGTTGGGAAAGATGAGAAAGTTTTGCCCAAAATATAATAGTAGTAATGATTATACAACATCTTGAATGAATTCAATGTTACTAAATTGTATACTAACAAATTAATTGATTACAATGATATATGTATATGTTACCACAATTAAAAAACATGCATAAATAATGTATTACATTGTTGGATTGCATATTGGTACAGCCATTTTGGAAAACAGTATGGAGGTTCCTCAAAAAGTTAAAAATGGATATACCTTTTGACCCAGCAGTTGCACTTCTGGGTATTTATCCAAAGAAAGCCAAAACAATAATTCGTAAAGATCTATGCACTCCAATATTCATGGCAGCACAATTTACAATAGCCAAGATATGGAAGCAGCCTAAATGCCCATCAACAGACAACTGGATAAAGAAGTTATGGTTTACATATATAATGGAATATTACTCAGCCATTAAAAAAAATGAAATCCTACCATTTGCAATGACATGGATGGACCTAGAGGTTATTGTGCTGAGTGAAATAAGTCAGAGAAAGATAAATACCATATGATTTCACTTATAAACTAATCAAAAATAGGCTCAGAAATATAGTAGATAGTTTGGTGATGGACAGAGGGGAGGGGGTGGTTAGGAGGCTGGGAGAATGGGGTGAAGAGTTAAAGAAGTACAAATTAGAAGTTGATAGTTGGGCACAGGGAGCACGGCAGAAGGAATACAGTTAACATTAATATGATGGCAAAGTGGAGGGCCAGGGGAGGGAGGGAGCAATTGGGGAGATCGTTTTATGAACATTATAGATGTCTAAGCAATGTACTGTATACTTGAAACTAATTTAAATAAATAAA
>NW_006442484.1:5450304-5463480 GCF_000325575.1 Pteropus alecto
AGAACCACTGTAGAATTAAAAGAACCACTGTGGTAGCATTAAAAAAAAAAAAAAGCATAAGCACGGAATTACAGAGATCTATCTTGTCAGTAGCACAAGTAAACATTTTGCCATAGGAATCACCAATGTAGTCTGGCTGCCTGTAAGTTTTCACTTGTTCTTTAGTCAGCTGTCTGGGATGAGGAGAACGACAGTTTTGTTCTGTTCCCAGCAGTTGGGCTATACTTGCTCTTGTTATAATGCCACCCTGCAAAGGGTGCCAGACAGACCAGTGTGACTCAGAAGAAAGGACCCCTGAGAGCGAAGGCTGCCAGAAACGTGATACATGGGCCAGAGGACCAGGGGTTTAATTTATTGAAGACAAGATTCAGAATATATTAGAAAAAAGTTTTTTTCCCAAAAAATAATAAAGACCTGTTTTTGACCCAGCATAAAGACGAACTCTGAGAGTCAGAAATATCCAAAGGAAGAATGATCTACCTACAAGATACTGGGTTCCCCTAAGATTTAGCCATTGTTTGACTCACCACATGGTAGGGATATGTACAAGGAATTCTTAGATGGTTGGACCACTTTAGATCTTGTGATGGTAATTGGGGGAGCGTTGGTGTGTCAGGGCATCATTGAGGAAACCTTTTACTGTTTGTAATGAAAGTGATAGGCTACAGTGTTGGCACATGAGATTCCTGAAGAACTGGGATGTGAGGTATACAGTACTCATTCTCAAGGGACTCTTTAGAATTTCATGTTCTTAATCTCTCAAAAATGGTTTGAATAAAGTTAATCACCAGATACAAAGTAAAATAGACCTTATGTGTAGACTAATGAGTATACAGATTTTGAAAACATAAGCATATTTAGTTTCCTTAAAAGTAGTTTATGAATTAGGTATTTACAAATTGAAATTCTAGTAACTGTCCTTTTGTTAGTGGCCAGATTTCAAGTGAGAAATCTCTGGCTCTCCTAACACTTCTAAAAATTTAAAGGAAAAGTTTGTTAACAGTCCTAAAAAGGAACTGACAGTTTGTTGTGTTCAGGTGTCCCGGGACGGTGGCGTTGCCACCCCTGCCACTGAGGGCCGGGGCGGCAGTGATGTCGTGGAAGGAGGCCGAACAGCTTTGGACAACAAGACCTCCCTGCTCAACACACAGCCTCCGCGTGCCTTCCCAGGGCCACGGGCGCGGGACTACAACCTGTATCCCTACTCAGACGCCATCAACACCTATGACAAGACAGCCCTGAAGGAGGCCGTGTTTGACGACGACATGGAGCAGCTTCGAGATGGTTTGTCTTTCTTTGCTTGATTGTCCCCCATCCAGAAATACCTTCCATGGGCTTCCCCTCTTGTCAGACCGGCTCTGGGCATACTGGTCAGACATAAACGGAAACGTTGGGTCTGTTCTGGTTAGTCATTTGTTCTACAGCTATTTGTTGAACTCCTACTGTGTGCTTAGGCATGGAAGGCACAGCAGTGAACAGAAGGTCACTGTTCCTGCTTCTAGAAGCTTTAGCATCTAGTCTAGTCTAGTCACGGCAGTCAAGAAATACACAGTCACACAGATAACCTAAAATTACAGCTGTGACAGCTGCGCAATGAAGGAAGGCTAACTATACCCCAGCTAACTGCTCATCAGGAAAGGCTTCACTGGGGAACCAGGGCCTGAGTGGAAATCAGAAGGACAAGGGGAGTAGGAGAGTAGCGAAGTGGGGAGCAAAGGCTCCAGTAGCCGCTGCCCCGGGCTCAGCATTTGGAACAGCCTCTGACCTATAGAAGTAAGGTCCTGTAGCACCATTGAAAGCCTTCCCTCTTCTCTCGCACCAGCATTTACCCAGGGCTTCCTGGAGCTGCTTGATGTTGGCCGTGTCCTGTAGTTGGGAGAGAGGGGATCTGATGTACACTGCGCGCTTGCGTTACCATGCGCTTGCTGCCGTGCTAGTGTTTTCCATACGTTACTTAATTGAGATAGAGGGGATTATTTCCATTTTACAGATGAAGAAACAGGTCCAGAAGGTTAAGTTATTTGTCCCAAATATAACATACTTGGTATGGAACAGAATTAGTTTGGCTTTTTTCTGACCCTGTGTTAAGACCAATGTCTATTATTAATAAAGTAACAGGTGAATAAATATGTATTGGTATGATGGCATTTTTATCTGGAACTTAATTGTTTTTCACCTCACTGTCATGTGCACGTGTCCCTGGCCTCAAAAAGCTCAAGGCCTGTCAGGAGAAACAGATTGATCATGGTTGCACTAGTAGGAGGAGAGGGCCATGCTGAAGGCACATACTGGGTTAAAGAAAGAAAACCACTCAAGCAGTGATGGAGTCCTGAGACATAAGAGAAGTCTCTAGTTGTTTAAAAACAGAAATTGTTTCAGGGGTTCAAAAGCATAGTCCCCTGGCTATTAATTGCTAATTCCTGGTTGGTAGCAGCTCAGTATATACCCAAGCCTCTGTTTACTGGGTAGTAGGCAATTTGTAGTGTTCATTAGGACTTGCACTTTCTAGGAGTACTGGACTATTCTCTTTCATTGCTCATAGAAGTGGTACATCACTTACCTTATCCATTTGTTGGTCTCGGTGAAGATAGAATAGAGATTGGGTTATTTATTCAGCAACTGTATCATAAAAGTCTTAAAGAAAAGGGTGGGGATGGGGGGGAAGATGATAGAGTTCTTTAACATTTCAGACTTCTTCATGTGTTCATTCCTCAGTCTTAGAAAGTAAGGAAATATGCAAATACAAACTTAAGTAGTTCCTGATGATTCATCTAATTTTTTTTTCATCCATTGTATTTAAAGTGAATTCAGAGTTGAGGTCTGTTAAAAGAACATGGAAAGAGAAGGGATATGCTTTTCTGCCTTATAAACCATGGTTCAAGTCCCCGCAAATTGTTATGCTAAGAGAGCTTGGCATGTTTTACAGTGTGTGAATTAGTCATAAAGAGTCTAAACACCTTGGTTTGTGTTTGTTCACTGAGCTAGTTCCTAAACTCCGGACATTCGAGAAGGAAATAGATAATGATCAATCAGATGTGATAGTGAAGAGGGCCTTGAGGGAAATGCGTGATGTGTGAACCTCAGTGGATTTGACTGTTTCAATGCTTGGGCTTGACTTAGAACTGTTGCAGTGGAAAGAGTTTGGATAAAGAAGACAGTCATGGGAGTGAGGGGTGCTTTTGGAGAGTTTCTCCTCTTTGCCTGACATGAAAGGGGAAAAAGATGGTAAAGGGTAGAAACATTAAATACTGGTGCTTGACACCTATTCTCCCACCTCTATTTTCACAGTTAATTTAGTGAGATGACCTGCTGAGGGTATGAAGTGGGGGCGGGGAGGGGCGCGGGGCAGAGCAGGAGGAAAGGTATGATGGGAACCATCAGTAAGGTGCCTCTGGGAGACTGTGCTTCACTGAGGGTGCCCCTGGAGCCAGGTGTGTCCTTATGCAGTAACCTCTGTCTTGCTGTCTCACAAGTGCCCATTGACCATTCTGACTTGGTGGCCGACCTTCTGAAAGAGCTGTCCAACCACAACGAGCGGGTGGAGGAACGGAAAGGCGCCCTACTGGAGCTGCTCAAGATCACGCGGGAAGACAGCCTGGGTGTCTGGGAGGAGCACTTCAAGACCATTCTGCTCTTGCTTTTGGAGACACTCGGAGACAAAGATGTGAGGAGCTCTCTTTGTTCCGTTTCCCCATCATCATGGGGTGCTCAGGCTTTGGCTCTACTCTGTATTGTGCTTACTGTTTACATCAAACATGTTTCAAATGTTTTCCAAGCACCAAATAGTAAGGTAATGTTTTGTCAGAAACATCCTAGCTTATATGCAGGCTTTGTCTGTAGTTGGCTTTGTAATTGATGAGGGGAACTTGTTCCTGCATCAGATTACTTTAACACAAAATTTTTTAAAACTTCTTTAGCATAAAATGTGTTTTTTTCTGGTGAGTTTTGTTTGTGTTTCATGTGTAATTGAGAAACAGAGAAGTTCATTTTTTAAAAGACCCTACTAAATGCTGCATTTCATGAAATTCTGTCTTGGTCCACTCTACATATGTTAGCAGTTTCACTCAAGCAACAGGTTCAGGAACCGTGGATTTTTATTATTGTCAATTATCTTTATTGTAATTTTGAAAATAAAAAGCTCTCTTCACACTGACATTTGAATGTGACAGACTAGGCATTTGCTATAATCCACATGTGGCACTTAGTAGATAACTCTTAAAGGAAGGAAGAATCTAGTCAGACTCCTACATTTCATGCCTTGTGTAGCTGGTCCCTTATACGGAGACTGGAATAAAAACCCATTTCTCTGCACTGGGCTTTGTGTAGGCTCACAGAAACAAAAATGAACGTGGTGAAGAGCTCTAAGGGCAGGAACCAGGCAGAAATTCAGCACAGCCCGTGGTAAAGGTCATGCGCAGGGTAACTTGGTGGTGGCTTGATGCAAGATGGGAGAGCAGAAGGCTGGTGGATGTCATGATGACTGATTGCTTTCTGACGCTTACAATTAGTGGTTTGGTATAGGGCTAGTAATGAGCGAAGAATGGTAATAAAAGATCTGTTAACTTTTCTCGAAATAAAATATTGGCTACTGAAGGATTTCTCTTTGGTTGAGCTTTGTCGTTGGGAGAAAAAGCGATGTCATGCAGAGGGCAGGTAGATGGTGTGTTAGTTTGTGAATTGTACAGGTGAGTGACAAAGAATCAGGATGTACTTTTGGACTGTGTTGGTGTAAACTCCATTCTCTTTTATTGAGATTAGGAGTCTGTTTGGAATGGCTTTCCTCCAGACGCATGACTGGGGCCTCAGGGTCCTTAAGCAGCTCGAGGCCTGTACAGTTCCCTTCCCCTGTGATATCATCATGCAGAAGGTGGGGAATAATGATGACAGATCTCCAGCTGTCTTTAGAGAGTTCACAGACTTACAGGTTATGTTGTCGAAATGTTTAGATGCTTTTTACCCTTTCTTTTGTACATGTTACAAAAGGATAATTTGCGTATCTAAGCCTCAGGAAATCTGGAAATCCCCAGGAGATTGATAATGAACTTAGATGTATTATTCTCATTTGGTCCTCATTTGGCTTATTTAAGAAACCTTCATCAGATTCTTCTTAGATGTTAGATCCTGGGAATGTCCCCATAGGCACAGGGCCTGCCCTCCTGGAGCTGGCTGTCGAGAGCCTCTGTCAAGTAAGCAGTGTGATCTATGTCAAGATGTCTGCAAGGTGCCAGGGAGATCCAGAACTGAATGCTCGATCTCGTTGGCCCCTGCTGACTGGTGTGTATAGTGAAGTGCTATGTTTCGCGTGTTGATATCTTCTTTTTGTACTCCAGCATTCCATCCGAGCACTAGCACTGAGAGTTTTACGAGAAATTCTGAGAAACCAGCCAGCAAGATTTAAAAACTACGCCGAGCTGACGATCATGAAGACTCTGGAAGCCCACAAAGACTCCCACAAGGAGGTGAGCCAGGCCTGAGGCCCGGGGATGCTGAAGAAGGTCTGGAGCGCAGTTAGTTGTGTGGGGAGAGAGGACTGTGACTTAGTATACAGCTTCGAAAAAGGAGTCCCTTCCTCTGAATTCAGCCTGTGCCGTACTGTAGGGTGAAAACCCCATAGCCGCCATGGTGGCTGGGCAGCAGTGCAGTTCCGGGGCCATTGCCTCTTGGTAGGTCCCCAACTCCCTTTCCGCGTGTGCATTGGGCTTGGCCCATCCCTGAGGGATTTCCCATGTCAGAGGTTCTCATTGCTTTGGTCAAAAGGTAGAGGAGTCTTTCATTTCCTTCTGGTATTCAGCATCTGGCCGTCTGGTGTGGGAGATCAAGATGGCTTTGAAGATACAGACGCCTTTAAACAGGTCCCAGACAAGTACTTAAACAGACTCTTTTCTTGTGCCAGAATCTTGGAGAACTTATTTCACCTTTTGAGCCTCAGTTTCCTCGTGTGTAAAATAGAAATGGATATTATCACAAAATTTCTTGCAAGAATTAAATGAGACAAGCAGCAACTGGTTTTGGCCCTGCTTGACAACAGGAACTACACTGTTTTGGTCTTCCTTCCCTGCTGGCCCTTACAGTGCACTCCTCCCTGGCTGTGCCATACCTCTTCCACTGGCTCCTGGACATTTATTACAGTGCTAGCCGACTGTGTCTATGGTTCCTGGCACCTCACATGCCAAAAAGCAGGAAGGATGTGTTTCTGTGCCTGGCACACATGCAACAGACGTTAGACACTCAGTAAATCCTCGTTCAGTTGCTCACTGAGTTGTTCCAGCCCCTTATGTCTCGCCAGTCCTTTGAGTATCAGGAGCTATCCTAAGTAAAAATGATTTCAATAACATCCTTCCAATAAAAGCCACTGTGGAAAACAGGACCATGTTTATAACTTTAGAAAACTTAATATGGCAAATGGTGGCTTTGACTCCAAAGTGAGACACACAACCACTTGCTCAGTTCAGTTTCTTGGCTCACATGTGACTCTCTCATAAGCACACTCACGGATTAAGAGAATTGTGATTAGAGCAATTCTTATATCTACAAAAAGAATCGGACCATAAATAGTGGTTTTTCTTAGTTTAGCAGTTACATGACTATTGAACAATGATCGATTTGACCTCCTCCAATCCCCACCATGATTGCAGGCTCAGCATGGGGTGGGTGTCATGCTCTGTCTCAGCGTCTCCACACCTAATAGTCCTAATGCACACAGGTACACAGGTGGTAAATGTGTTTTCAAACCAATAATTTAGGCTTCCGATATCTGGGTTGGTTGTGTGATGATGATTATCACTCATGTTTGAATAAAACTTTCGACTTGTAACTCATTTTCAAAATGTGAGGACCAGATGAGCTAATATTGTCAACAAAATTATTCCTGGATAAAAAAAGTGTCCAAGATGCCTTAATTTGTCAGATATACATGGCAATTACAGGTAGAACCAAGGTAGAAACCAGGTCGTGTGTCTCTTTTAAGAGGCAACTGTCCTGTGCTGACTTTTTCTTTTCCTTTTTAACCACAGTAGCTTCTCTGTAATGAGAGCACATGAACAAAAAAACGAAACAAAATTGATGTTCTGTTACATATACAATGTCAGTTGTTTTCACTGGGGAGGACATACCTAGAATGGGGCATTAAGGTGGAACTAAGCCATCTACATTGTGAACTACTTTCCTGCTATCCTCTTGGAAGATGTCTGTCTTTATTTTTTTACTTTTATTTATTATTTTTTTTCAGATGTCTATCTTTAAAGTGGGCATCCTGACCTTAAACTTTGAAACTGTGACAGTGGACTCTAAGAAGTCCAAGTTAACAGAATTAAATAATCCATTTACTATTTGTTTTCTTGAGTGATTTTGTTATTTTTTTCCCTGCAAAATGAGAAATTTAGGAGAGTTCGTTCTTAGGGGTGAAGTCCTTTAAATTGCCTAAGGGACAAAAGCAAAAAAAAAAAAAATCTGCTGCTTAAAGTAAATTTAGCAGCACTCAGTTGCCTGTAATTCCTGTGACCCAAGGGTCTCCACGCTGCTGTCACTGATTACCTGATAAAGCAGGTGGAGGAAACATTGTGTTCTAGAAGGAGTGCCTTTATTGGCAGGCCTCCCTGCTTTGCATACTTTCAGGCTCACCTTGACTCGGTTGCCCTTTTGAAATGTTTTCCTTATGAAACTTTACTCTGTCACTTGGCCAGAAATTCCTAACTTGGGCTCCTATACATTTAGGTTTTAGGTATGGTTTTTGTTTTTCCTTTCCTTTAAAATTCTTCTAGTCCTTCTTTTATTTTACCCAATCTGTGTCTGTTCCATTTTTGATTTTCAGAACAAGATAGTTAGATTCACATTAAGTTTGTGTTGTGGCCATCCTGTTGGCATATATTGCACACAGTATTTCTCTAGTTATTATACTTTCTCACCATTGCATTCAAACATTTATTCAAACATTATTTAAACATTTGGAAAAGATCCAAAATGTTTCTAGACCCAGTTATTACATAGTCATACAGAGGCAGAGTCTGTTTGCCTGTCTAATTAGTACTTCCACAGTGTGTTTGTCCCGGGACTTCCTTCTCATAAGAAGCTGGTTTTGTATGCATAGACAAAACCCAGGATTCAGGGAGAGGAAGAGCATGAGACCTGTCAGGTTGACACAGGGCTGCTCTGAGAGACATTGATACCAGATGTCTTCCTTACCTTCCGTGGTGGTGATTGCACCATGATGCACACTGAAGTTCTAGCTGTGGGACCGTAGCAATGAAAGACAATTCTTGAAGTGAAATTTCTGTAAGTTGATATTTATCATAAAAGCCCTTACAGGAGGTGAATAATGCAGAGGTTATGATAAAATGACTTGTTTTATCATCCTATGAATCACGGTCTGTTTTCTCAGGGTCTTATAAAAGGAACTGTGCATGCAAAATGTTTTTCTTACACTGAAAATGTACCAAGGACTAAATCTGTCCTAATTTATGTAATTATTAACCTTTTATTTATTTTTTTAATACCTACAGCACCTGATATTCCTAGGTAGTCTCCCATCCAAGTACTAACCAGGCCCTTCTTAGCTTCCAAGATCAGATGAGATCGGGCACATTCAGGGTGACATGGCCGTAGACTATTAATCATTTTATACGTAATTAGTGTAAGAATAATGGTTGCTCCCAGTTATTATGTCTTGCATGTAAACTTAAAAGAAACACTAACTATTTCTTGAAGATAATCTAAAATTCAGACTTTTCTGAACTTGGCTAGATTAGTGAATATTCAGTTACACTTGCCTAATAAAAGAGGAAAATGTCAGCATCATTTTATGTGACTATACTGGGTCACCAAACATTTCTTGCCACACACGAAAGTTTTGGTGTATGAGGCATCAGAGTCCAGCCTCAGGTGGTATGGCTTGTTTGAGAAAGTTTGAGTCTTGGGTAAATATAAAACAACCACTATTTTGTCTCCAGGGGTTTTATTTTTAAATTATTTCTAGTTAACTTTGTTTTATGACTTCAAGGAATTAAAAATGCCAGACCAGAATTATTTTTAAAATAAAAGAGAACTTTTTGGGGACTAGTTTTCTGGCTTCTATTTCACTCAGCTAGCATGGTGTGTCTTAAGCAGCCTTTTGGCAAATACCATGACCAGAGAAAAGCAGTAGTGTGTCAGAAGGCATTTTAGTGAGCTGATGTTCTACTTCAAATACCAAAACCACTTGTTGGCCTCGTCTTAACCAGCCGCCTGCACTCTGGGATGGCCCTGAGGACCCTTGTAGGACAGCAGCCATGGAGTCAGTTGGTTCTGGAGAACAGTGCATTTGGTGAACCTGGAAAAATTACTTCACTTCTCTGGACCTTGGTTTTTCTTATCTGTTAGCCCAGGGAGTGGACTAGATGATTATCCATGTCTCATGCAGCCTCAAGATAATAGACATTACTACTGAGTAACAAACCTAAACCTTCATAGACTCTAAATCTCTAGTTTTCCCTGGGCCTAATCATGAGATGTGGCCAGAAGCCCGTTTCCTTTGTGTTTGTTTAACAAAAAGACAAAATCAGAAGCCTGTATAGTTGTATAAAGGTTCAAAGTTGCTGAGCCAATAGTTTGACATTATTAGCACAAACTCTGGTGAATGTTTTATTATTGGAGGCAAGGGGTTGGGACGGAGGCAGGGGGAAGTATGCTAGTCTTCAAGGAGCATATGGTTTAGTTGAGTTTAAAGCAAAGGAGTTAACATGTGGTTCAGAGTGAAGTGCGCTAGGAGTTTGGAGTGGGCTGGAATAGTCAAGAAAGAATGCCTGAGGTGTTAGAACCAGAAATGGACTGTAAAGGAGTAATCAAGGAGAGAATTCTAACAGCAAGTCAAGGCATCATGGCCAGAGGGAGGGAGTGTGGGCGTAGGAGACATGTCTGGATTGAATCTCCTGGAACAAGACTGCCATCATGTTCTCTATGTCAAGTGGAGATGTCATTCCCACTTCACAGAGCTGTTGTAAAGTGCCACGCACAGTGGTCCAGTTGTGGACACCAGCGGCAGCTCTTGCTCCTACTATTTTTCAGGGCAAGGGGAAATGGTTCCACCTCTGGTGGACTAACCCTCATAGGAGCCAGATGTGACCTCTGCCCTTTAGGTCCTGTAGCTTCAGAAAGAGCATCTTATTGAGAGAATCAACTTCTGTGAAGAACGTGGTCAAGAGCGCCATTATTTAATGTCCAGACCTTTGAGTTTAGAGTTTTGAACACCTGGGTTCTCATCCTGCTTTTCCCAGTTCCCTGGCTGTATGATTGTGGACAAGTCACAGAAGCCCTTTGGATCTCTAAGATGCTAGGTGAATGGGGGGATCAGGGATGCATTATGTCCTACAAGTCTTGCCCTGCAGGGCTGACATTATAAAGTTAAGTGAGTTATGTGGCTGACGTTGTGGAAAACTGAAGATGGCTGCCTTTTTTATCCTCTTCCATTGAAGAAAGTAGATCAATTCTGAATAGAATTGTTGTCAAGTCGTTTTAATTTTGCACAAAGCAAATAAAACCACATTTTTCTGAATACGTCTAAAAAGGCTCTTTAAGTTTAGTTGCATTAACTTTACAACTCCAATGAAAAACAGCTGCGTCTTTGGACTACTGGATTAGCTGAATCTGTCACTATCTACACTGGAGTGGCTGTCATCTTTAGACTGGAAAACACCATAAGTTTTTAGAGATGGATATTGGAGAGAAGAGAAGCCTCCAGGATGAGTGACACAGCTACCTCCTGGGCTCCCAGACCCTTCTGACTCCTCAGCACTTTCCCCTTTGGGCCCTAATTCTGCCTCTTGAGGTAGGCCAGAGTAGTCTCCCACTAAGAGCTTTAGTATGTTTGAGATAGCATTGCCCTGAATCTGCTTTTCCAGGCAAGGATGTGATGGCCATGTTATTAGAGATCATTTTATTCAGAGTCTGCCTTCTGAAATTTTTTTGTGTGTGCATTTTTCAGGGGAGAGCATTCATCAGGTAAGGGTGGAAGATAAGGTTTTGTAATCCAAAATAATGTAAAAATTCTTGAATCAGTTCTCTCCCTCATTTTACTGATGAGAGAACCGAAACCTAGAAAGTACAAGAAAATTTCCCCAAGATCACCAGATGACAGAACCAGATCCAAAACTCAGGTCCTCAGACTTTGAACCTGGAGCTTTTCTTCTTTCCTCTCTTCCTCTGATCGGTTTTGAGCCTAGCTAAATGAGGACTCGCATGCCAGGTTCAGGTCTGTGTTGGTACTGCACCTTGAATCCCAGAATTTATAGATAGCAGTGCCAGTCTTTCACCAAAGATGCAGTTTGGCGATATGCTGGTGGATACTAAAACCCTGTCAGATCTATTTTTATAAGGTCTTTGCAGCTTTTTCCAGAAGGTGGCGCCAACCTTTTCCTTCGCTTCCAAATGCTTGAGGAGCTAAACTAGGGATACCCTACTAGGAAGACTTCTTGGATTCCAATCATCATTTCTGAACATTTGCTTTTTAATTTATTTTTTTACTTTTATTCTTTTTTTTTTTTTTTTAATTGGGCCAGTGATTCTGATGTGTCTGTGACAGGGCCAAATCAAACTTTGCGAACTTAAAACATGCAATCCAAATTTTGACAAGTTTTGTGCTCTAAAAGAAACTTTATCTTTAAGCAAACATTCATCAATATTCAGAGTAATGATTTCATTTTTTTAAAAAGATAAGGAATTTACACTTTTTCTAGCTAGACACTATTATTTCACTATCTTTGAAAAGAAGAATTCCTATATTTCTAACCAGACAGTAGCAAAATCAGCCGAGTTGGAACAATTTTGATATTTTCAAGATGGATTATGACCCAAAAGTCTACTCGATCTTGCTCTCTCTCAAGAATGTGCTCCACCCCATTTTAAAATCCTTGTATTTCTGGCCACCTTGTATACTAAACAGTCTTGTCCTCCTTTCTTTCTGCTGCCCATGTTTACTTTTGCTCTCTGTTTGCTTACATTTATAATCTTTGCTTCTTATGTTACATAGAACACAGGGGCAAAACCTAAAGTTCATACTGATTTAGGCAGCTCGCCCAAAGCGGGGGATTTGGCATAGAGAGGGAAGTCAAGAACACCTACCTACCTTGCCAAATCAGTGTCTGTCTTCAGAAGTTTTCTCAAACCTCAGTAAAAGAGAGATTTACTGAAGTGCAGCTGCTGGCGTTTTATTTTCATATGTTTTCAGAAAACCTCATTATGTTAGATACATTTGATTAACTGCTTCATGCGGGTGACATCTAGGATTCCTGAGTTTTATTTAAAAAAAAGTTGGCCTTGGGTTTAGGTTTGAGCTCAGTATTGTCTGAAACAGCTTGTTTGCCCAGCTGCTCACTGCAGGGTAATTCACTTTAACCTGAATGACAGTGGAGCACACACATAGAGACAAGAGGGGAGGAAGGAAGCCTCATGACGGAGTTCTCACTGTGAACCCGGGAGTTTATTTCCGTGTCTCACTGATGCCTGTAGCATCCCTGAGGGGCGCCAGGGGGGTTTTAGTTTGCTGCTGTCATGGCCATTAAGTGGCGTGGCTGACTCAAATCCCACTGTGGCACTAAAGCCTGTGTCTTTGAACCCACTGAGCTGCTTCCCACCTCCTACTGGGATCTTAACGTCGATTCCTGTACATCACTGTTTTCTAACTTAGATGGGTCTGTGAAATCATCCAGTACTTTCTGACCTCTTTTTTCCCCATGTCTTAAGAGCTAAGACTCAAAATTTCTTCAGTTAGTCAGCATTATTCAGCTTTCTGGCCAGTATGTTATACCTATGAAGAGTGATTTCTTGTAGTAGAAAGGCACTGATTTAAGAGCATGGTCTTATTGTATGATCTATGTGAACTGAGGAGGGAAAAAGGCACTGCATCTTAGGTAATTCATTGCATGATGGAGCGCTTCTAAGAAATATGCTACCCCTCTTCAAACAACTTTACTGGAAAAAGCTAATCTGAGCTAAAGTCTTTTTTCCAAAGAACAGATCTGTTTCCGTCTTTCCAATATATCACCTAGAACAGGCCACCCTGGGCCTTGTATAGTTGATTTTCCTAAGGCTGAAGTTGGTCATTTGTGGATATCTTGCCTTTCTGGACTAGATCCTTAACTGGAACATGAAAATTCAGATCAGCAAGGCATGCCAAGAGGTCACATTGCATTTTTAAAAGTATACACA